>NC_090374.1:78642186-78978502 GCF_036365525.1 Heterodontus francisci | reverse complement strand
ATCATAAGTATTATAGAATGAGACAGCACAGAAGGAGACCATTTGGCCAATCGTGCCTGTGCTGGCTCTTTGAAAGAGCTATCCAGTTATTCCTGTTCCCCTGCCCTTTCCTCATCACCCTGCAGATTTTTCTCTTTCAAATCATTATTCATAGGACAGCCTTCTCATCCAGGAACCAATGTAGTGAATCTTCATTGCTCCCGCTACTAGGCAAATATATCCTTCCTTAGGTAAAGAGGCCAAAACTTCACACAGTACTTTTTTTTTTTTAGAACATTACAGCGCAGTACAGGCCCTTCAGCCCTCGATGTTGCGCCGACCTGTGAAACCATCTGACCTACACTATTCCATTTTCATCCATGTGTCTATCCAATGTCCACTTAAATGCCCTTAAAGTTGGCGAATCTACGACTGCTGCAGGCAGGGTGTTCCACGCCCTTACTACTCTCTGAGTAAAGAAACTACCTCTCACATCTGTCCTATATCTATCACCCCTCAACTTGAAGCTATGTCCCCTCGTGTTTGCCATCACCATCCGAGGAAAAAGACGCTCACTATCCACCCTATCTAACCCTCTGATTATCTTATATGTCTCTATTAAGTCACCTCTCCTCCTCCTTCTCTCCAACGAAAACAACCTCAAGTCCCTCAGCCTTTCCTCGTAAGACCTTCCCTCCATACCAGGCAACATCCTAGTAAATCTCCTCTGCACCCTTTCCATAGCTTCCACATCCTTCCTATAATGCGGTGACCAGAACTGCACGCAATACTCCAGGTGCGGTCTCACCAGAGTTTTGTACAGCTGCAGCATGACCTCGTGGCTCCGAAACTCGACCCCCCTACTAATAAAAGCTAACACACCATATGCCTTCTTAACAGCCCTATTAACCTGGTTAGCAACCTTCAGGGATTTATGCACCTGGACACCAAGATCTCTCTGTTCATCTACAGTACCAAGAATCCTCCCATTAGCCCAGTACTCTGCATTCCTGTTACTCCTTCCAAAGTGAATCACCTCACACTTTTCCGCATTAAACTCCATTTGCCATCTCTCAGCCCAGCTCTGCAACCTATCTATGTCTCTCTGTACCCGACAACATCCTTCGGCATTTGCCATCAACCACCACCCTCTGTCTTCTTTCAGCTAGCCAATTTCTGATCCAAAGCTCTAAATCACCTTCAACCCCATACTTGCGTATTTTCTGCAATAGCCTACCGTGGGGAACCTTATCAAACGCCTTACTGAAATCCATATACACCACATCCACTGCTTTACCCTCATCCACCTGTTTGGTCACCTTCTCGAAAAACTCAATAAGGTTTGTGAGGCACGACCTACCCGTCACAAAACCGTGCTGACTATCTCTAATGTACTTATTCTTTTCAAGATGATTATAAATCCTGTCTCTTATAACCTTTTCCAACATTTTACCCACAACCGAAGTAAGGCTCACAGGTCTATAATTATCAGGGCTGTCTCTACTCCCCTTCTTGAACAAGGGGACAACATTTGCAATCTTCCAGTCTTCCGGCACTATTCCTGTCGACAATGACGACATAAAGATCAAGGACAAAGGATCTGCAATCTCCTCCCTAGCTTCCCAGAGAATCCTAGGATAAATCCCATCTGGCCCAGGGGACTTATCTATTTTCACACTTTCCAAAATTGCTAACACCTCCTCCTTGTGAACCTTAATCCCATCTAGCCTCGTAGCCTGAATCTCAGTATTCTCAACAACATTTTCTTTCTCTACAGTAAATACTGACGCAAAATATTCATTTAACACTTCCCCTATCTCCTCTGATTCCACACACAACTTCCCACTACTATCCTTGATTGGCCCTAATCTAACTCTGGTCATTCTTTTATTCCTGATATACCTATAGAAAGCCTTAGGGTTTTCCCTGATCCGATCCACCAATGACTTCTCGTGTCCTCTCCTTGCTCTTCTTAGCTCTCCCTTTAGATCCTTCCTGGCTAGCTTGTAGCTCTCAAGCGCCCTAACTGAGCCTTCACGTCTCATCCTAACATAAGCCTTCTTCTTCCTCTTGACAAGCGCTTCAACTTCTTTAGTAAACCACGGCTCCCTCGCACGACAACTTCCTCCCTGCCTCACAGGTACATACTTATCAAGGACACGCAGTAGCTGCTCCTTGAATAAGCTCCACATTTCGATTGTTCCCATCCCCTGCAGTTTCCTTCCCCATCCTACGCATCCTAAATCTTGCCTAATCGCATCATAATTTCCTTTCCCCCAGTTATAATTCTTGCCCTGCGGTATATACCTGTCCCTGCCCATCGCTAAGGTAAACCTAACCGAATTGTGATCACTATCGCCAAAGTGCTCACCTACATCTAAATCTAACACCTGGTCGGGTTCATTACCCAGTACCAAATCCAAAGTGGCATCGCCCCTGGTTGGCCTGTCCACATACTGTGTCAGAAAACCCTCCTGCACACACTGGACAAAAACTGACCCATCTAAAGTACTCGAACTATAGTATTTCCAGTCGATATTTGGAAAGTTAAAGTACCCCATAAAAACTACCCTGTTACTCTCACCCCTGTCGAGAATCATCTTCGCTATCCTTTCCTCTACATCTCTGGAACTATTCGGAGGTCTATAAAAGACTCCCAACAGGGTAACCTCACCTCTCCTGTTTCTAACCTCAGCCCATACTACCTCAGTAGCCGAGTCCTCAAACGTCCTTTCTGTCGCTGTAATACTCTCCTTGATTAACAATGCCACACCCCCCCCTCTTTTACCATCTTCTCTGTTCTTACTGAAACATCTAAATCCCGGAATCTGCAACATCCATTCCTGCCCCTGCTCTACCCATGTCTCCGAAATGGCCACTACATCGAGATCCCAGGTACCAACCCATGCTGCAAGCTCACCCACCTTATTCCGGATGCTCCTGGCGTTGAAATAGACACACTTTAAACCAGGTTCTTGCTTGCCAGTGCCCTCTTGCGTCCTTGTAACCATATCCCTGACCTCACTACTCTCAACATCCTGTTCACTGGCACTACAATTTAGGTTCCCATTCCCCTGCTGAATTAGTTTAAACCCCCCCGAAGAGCACTAGCAAACCTCCCCCCCAGGATATTGGTACCCCTCTGGTTCAGGTGAAGACCATCCTGTTTGTAGAGGTCCCACCTACCCCAGAAAGCCCCAATTATCCAGGAAACCAAAACCCTCCCTCCTGCACCATCCCTGCAGCCACGTGTTCAACTCCTCTCACTCCCTATTCCTCGCTTCGCTATCACGTGGCACGGGCAACAACCCAGAGATAACAACTCTGTTTGTTCTCGCTCTAAGCTTCCACCCTAACTCCCTAAATTTCTGTCTTAAATCCCCATCTCTCTTCCTACCTATGTCGTTGGTGCCTATGTGGACCACGACTTGGGGCTGCTCCCCCTCCCCATTAAGGATCCCAAAAACACGATCCGAGACATCACGAACCCTGGCACCTGGGAGGCAACATACCAACCGTGAGTCTCTCTCGTTCCCACAGAACCTCCTATCTGTTCCCCTAACTATGGAGTCCCCAATGACTAATGTTCTGCTCCTCTTCCCCCTTCCCTTCTGAGCAACAGGGACAGACTCTGTGCCAGATATATGTACCCCATTGCTTACCCCTGGTAAGTCGTCCCCTGCAACAGTATCCAAAACGGTATACCTGTTGTTGAGGGAAACGGCCACAGGGGATCCCTGCACTGCCTGCTGGTTCCCTCTCCTTCCCCTGACGGTAACCCATCTACCTACTTCTTTTACCTGAGGTGTGACTACCTCCCCATAACTCCTCTCAATAACCTCCTCCGCCTCCCGAATGATCCGAAGTTCATCCAGCTCCAGCTCCAGTTCCCGAACGCGGTTCTCGAGGAGCTGGAGTTGGGTGCACTTCCCACAGATGCAGTCAGCAGGGACACTCTTGGCGACCCTTACCTCCCACATTCTGCAGGAGGAACATGCAACTGCCTTAACCTCCATTCCCACTATTCCAAATTCCCAACAAATCTACTGAAAAACCAAAAAAACCAAAAAGTCAAAACTTGTTAGGTTAGCAATCCAACGGCCAGAACTTCCTAAATAAAAAGCTTACCTTATCAACACACCAGAGTCCTTTTTTTTATGGTTAGAGGAGGAGGGTGGGTGGGAGACACTACACGTGTAGTGTCTCGGGTACAGCCACCACACAAATATATACCTTTTTCCTTACCCAGCAGTCCCCTGGTCCTCCGAAAACAAAAGGGAATTCACTTTTAAACTTACGCTGAAATTGACTTCACAGCTGTAAGCCCGTTCACGCACCTCCGTTGCTATCAACGCTGCAGTCACCGAAACTAAAAGAAAGAGATTCTAAACCACACAAATATATACCTTTTTCCTTACCCAGCAGTCCCCTGGTCCTCCGAAAACAAAAGGGAATTCACTTTTAAACTTACGCTGAAATTGACTTCACAGCTGTAAGCCCGTTCACGCACCTCCGTTGCTATCAACGCTGCAGTCACCGAAACTAAAAGAAAGAGATTCTAAACCACACAAATATATACCTTTTTCCTTACCCAGCAGTCCCCTGGTCCTCCGAAAACAAAAGGGAATTCACTTTTAAACTTACGCTGAAATTGACTTCACAGCTGTAAGCCCGTTCACGCACCTCCATTGCTATCAACGCTGCAGTCACCGAAACTAAAAGAAAGAGATTCTAAACCACACAAATATATACCTTTTTCCTTACCCAGCAGTCCCCTGGTCCTCCGAAAACAAAAGGGAATTCACTTTTAAACTTACGCTGAAATTGACTTCACAGCTGTAAGCCCGTTCACGCACCTCCGTTGCTATCAACGCTGCAGTCACCGAAACTAAAAGGTGTGATCTCACCAAAACCCTATATAATTCCAGCAAAACATCTTTACTCTTATATGCCAACCCGCTTGCAATAAAGACCAACATACCATTTGCCTTCCTAATTGCTTGCTGTACCTGCATGTTAAATTTCTGACATTGACACTCAAATCCCTCTGAACTCAACATTTACTCGTCTGGAAATGGATAATTTTGGACTTCCCCACTGTCATGCAGGCCCCCACCTGTCAAGAATGAGGCACGTGTATTTCGCCACATGGACATTAAATTTTAAAATTGTTTCTGGGAAGAAAAGAAGACCTATTACAAGGGGTTGCCAAGTCCCTGGCTGGAAAGACATATTTTTCATACTAGCAGACAGTGTTGGAACAAAGGAACCAATCTCTGCTCCCAATACACAGAAGAGACCTGGTCAAATCAGTCAGTCACATGGCCACCTGCTGACCAACTAGGGGAGTTTTAAATTGGAGAAACAGTGCTTGAAGACAGAGAGCTCTTTGCTCCTGGACTGAGAACATCTCTCACGTGCCTGCACTCATTGCTTTCTCATGGAACTGAAGACCCATTGAAGACACATGCACCCCAAGAGAGAAAAGTCTCCTGCAGTGAACAAGGTTTAAGATGAATGAAAAGCAAGACCATATCTTCAATCAAGGACTCTACAGTGAGCTCGAAGCACAGTAACAAACCCCCTTCAGAGATTGGCTTAAACTTTTTTCACTTTACTTCTCTTCTGCTCTTTTCTGTCTCTATTTGCATGTGTGTATCGCGTATGCATGCTAGCATGGGGCGTGGCATGTATCCGTAGGTGTTAACCGAATTAGAGTTTAAGTTTTAAGTTTAATAAATTTCACTTTTCTTCTTTAAATCTAAGAAAGCCTGTTTGTGCTCATTTCTTTGCCTTATAATTGGAAAGCGGTGAACAAGGATTCACCAAGGGGAAGCTCAAAACACAGTGTGTTTAAAATTAAATCCTGTTACAGTAAGACCAGGCGAAGGCTAAAAGGGAACCCTAGACACCTTTCTCACCTGGTCGTAACACCCACATTATACTCGATCTGCCATCTTCCTGCCCAGTTAAGCAGTCTGTATCCCTTTGCATTTTCAATGTATACTCCACACAACTTATTTTCCCACCTAACATTGTATCATCAGCAAACTTGGATATGTTAAACTCAGTCCCCTCATTTAAGTCACTGCTATAAATTGTAAATAACTGAAGCCCTACAGTAATTCTTCTGGCACTCCACTAGTTACATACTGCTGTACCAAATATGATCCATTTATTCCTACTCTCTGTTTTCTGTCCTTTAACCAATCCTCAATCCATTCTAATATATTACCTCCAATCCATAATTCTAATCTTGTATTACAAGGTCCTTGTAGCAACTTAAGGAATGCCTTTTGGAAATCCAAAAATACTACATCCATTCTCTCTTATCTCCCTCTTATCTACCCTGCTAGTTACACCCTTTAAAAACACTATTAGATTTGTCAAACACAATTTCCCTTTCATAAAGCCATGCTGACTCTGCATAATCGTATTATGATTTTCCAAGCGTCTTGTTACCACATTGTTACGATCACCTGGTTCATGGTTTGCATTCATTTTCTAGTGGTAACTTTTAATTTGGGGATTGAATTTTTTTAATGCAAGACAAATGAAAACACTGGTTTGAGGAGCTGGCAAACAAATCTAGGGTGGTTATAAATCAAAGGGTAGCCCATGTTTATTTAGTGAGGTTCTTTTGAGAAATGTAAAGAACCTGCAAAATGGAAATCCCTCTTTACGTGTTGATGGAGACCGTGGCCGGGATTTTATCCTGGCAACGGGGGTCTTGACATCTGGAAAAAGTGACAGCGAGAACCCCGCATCAGCTCTTCTGTGGGAGGCCCACTGAATCTAGTGCCAATTAGACACTTAACTGGACAGTGGTGGGCCTTCCACGAGATCAAGAGCGCCGGCAATGGAGGTTCCGCCCTCAAGAGCTGCCAGCCAACCAGAGCCCAGCATCTCTTTCACTGAGCACCGCCACCACAGAGGCGGCGGCTGCTGCCGAGGAGTGGTGCTGGATACAGGCCACAGGAAGGTCGGGGGGGGGAGGGGTCTCATGGGGTGGGGGTCAAGGAGGAGGGGGTTCGGTAATAAGGGTAGGGGGCTGGGTCTCCCTCTTCACAATGCCAGGTCCCCCGTTCAGGCACCAAGTAGCTTTTATTGAAGGAGCCCCCCCACTCTCGGAGCTGGAAGCAGCCCACACGGTTTTTCATGCCGTGCTTCCTGTTAATTGTGGCAGCAGCAGGATGAAGCCCATAATTGGGCATTAATTGCTTAGTTAAGGGCCTCAAATGGAGGTGGGACGGGAAGGCCATTCACAGGCCTTCCCACCCTGGATTAAATTTTAGCAGAGGCAGGAAGTTGGCGGTGTCCCCCACAGTGGCACAGTGGTTAGCACCGCAGCCTCACAACTCCAGCGACCCAGGTTCAATTCTGGGTACTGCCTGTGTGGAGTTTGCAAGTTCTCCCTGTGTCTGCGTGGGTTTCCTCTGGGTGCTCCGGTTTCCTCCCACAGCCAAAAGACTTGCAGGTTGATAGGTAAATTGGCCATTATAAATTGCCCCTAGTATAGGTAGGTGGTAGGGGAATATAGGGACAGGTGAGGATGTGGTAGGAATATGGGATTAGTGTAGGATTAGTATGAATGGGTGGTTAATGGTCGGCACAGACTCGGTGGGCCGAAGGGCCTGTTTCAGTGCTGTATCTCCAAATCAAATCAAATCAACATCCCGCCCGATTTCATGCTCTCCTCGCCTCCAAACCCACCGCTGAGGAGAGCATAAAATTACTCCCAGTGTGTCTGCAGTTTCCATCATCAGGGGTTTAAATTATTCATATAATTCCCCAGAACAGAGAAGATATAAAGTTGAAAAATCTCTCATTGAGCGCTTACAGAGACAGAGTTAGAGCGGTGAAAGCCATAAAACCACAGATGGCCTCATTTAGTTGGGAAGTTCAAGCCAATGAGTCTAGAAGGGTTTACTCTTTCATTGTTAGGGATATCAATTATTCATGTGGGTACCAGGAATCAAAAAGAAGATTTGGAGTTAGAAATAATTAGTTTAAATTGCTATCTGCAACATCCAAGATTTACCACATTGCTATGAAGATAGATGTTGCTGGGGAGATGCCTTTTAGGATCAGTTTTTTTTGGCTGCTTGCTGACAGTCAGTCAGTTGGCGTTTGGACAAGCAAGTTGGCTTTTGAAAAGCTGTTGGCTTTGAAAGCACCTGGACTCAAGAGCAAAGAGGCTATCAGGAACCAGGGGTGTTTTTGTTTTGAGGCTCAAGCTGTAAATTCCAGATTTGGGAGGCGAGCTCAAACCTCAGAAGAAATGTGAAAAATTAGGAAAATCAAAGTGAATTCCTAAGAGTCGTAGTACACCTTGGATTGGTCCCAGGAGAAGTGAACAAACTGTCAACTGTAATGTGTAGGGGAACTGTTGGGGTGGAAGTAACAGTCATGTTCTGTTGAGATTTCAAGTGTAAAGTATTTATCTTCTGTTCTGTTTAAAAAAAGATTTCACACTTAAAATATAAATGTTTCAAATTGTAGTGTTAAGTTAGTTGTGTTTTCCTTTGTTTGACTCGTGTACAGTAAAGTTTTGTTTAAAACATGAAATCTTGTGGCATAATTCTTTCAGTAATAACTGTGAATTTGACTTTCCCTTTTTAAAAGTTAAAGGTCGCTAACAGGATCATAAAAACATCCCTAATAATAGATTCTAACCTTTTCCCTCTTACTGATATCTGGCTAATTGGCCTACAGTCGCTGTTTTCTGTCTCCTTTCTTGAAGACTAGGAATACGTTTGGTACCCTTCAATTCACAGAGACCATTCTAGAATCTAAGGAATTCTGAAAGATCAAAACTAATGTATTCACTATTTCTGCAGCCACCTCTTTTAAAACCCTAAGATATAAGCCATCAGTTCCAGAGGATTTCTCAGCTTAAGCCCCATTAATTTATCCAGTACTTATTCTTTACTAATATTAACTGCTTTAAGTTCCTCATTCTCATTAAACCCTTGGTTCTCCACTATTTCCGGTATATTCTTTGCCTTCTACTGTGAAGACAAATACAAAATAATTCTTTCACATACAAAATATTTGGTTAACATTTGTACTCTATGCAGTGTTTATAAAGTAAAGGATCCTATATGCTTTTTTCACAGCCTTCTCAACTTGCTCTGCCACCTTAGAAGACTCATGTACATACATTCCCAAGTCTTTCTGTTCCTGCACCACCTTTAAAAATTGTATGTTTTTTATATTATCTAGATGCTTACTTTGAGGGCCCAGACTGCTGAAGAAGGCTGATAGGCATATATCAAAAAATGCTAGGTGCATTGGGCAGCCTGCCAGCATATTGCATACAGTCTCACAGGGTGGCAGAGTCCAGCTCCAAATTGTGTCAAAGCATTACACAAAATATTGAGACCACTCTGTCCAACATGGGTCAAGCGGTCAGCTCCATCAACACAACCTGATTAGCACCTGAAAAACAAACACGACATCATCAAACTTCTCAGCCAACTTTCCCACTGATAAGAAAGAACAACAGGGGGAGCCTGTTTTTGGACACTCAGAGGGCGTGGGTACAATCAAGCCAGCCATTTTGGAAGTTTAGTAGACTAGTTAGCAGCCGAGAAACAAGGTGCACACACACATTTCTAGTGCTAGCTGAGCCAGGCACCATTTTGGTGAGGGCATTAATACATGTGCAGGGAGCATCACCAGGAGTATGCAAAGTAAGTAGATCATAACGTCAATCAGCATGTAATACCAGTACTGCCATTTTGCAGCTCAATTCTCCAGTTAATATCCTCTCTTAACTTTGCACAGCTGAATATGCATTTAACAGTAGGAAGGACCCACCCCACAAGTGCTATTTAAAGCTATCATCAACTACTTTCTGGTTAGTTGCCGATTGATTTCTACTGATTCCTACATTACAACAGTGACTACACTTCAAAAAGTATTTCATTTGCCGCAAAATGCTTTGAGATGTCCAGTGGTTGTGAAAAGCGCTATATAAATGCAAGTCTTTCTTTTCTTTCTTACTGGTTCTTGCTGCAATTATAGAAGTGTTTGGTGGTTTCTAGAGTTGATAAAAAGTTGTTGAAGTCTATAGGGAGTGTATTGGCATGTGCTGTAGGACGTTGTCCTGACTTCAAGGATTCTGCACAAACCACTTGCTCCCAGATTTGGGTGTAGTAGTTTGCATCACTCTTGGACTGTATCATGACTAGGAAAATGAGCAGAGGCAAGACAGAATCAAACAATCCAATATGCCATCCAAAAGTCAACTGATCACCCTTTACTGCCTGTCTTCCTGTGTGCTTTTGCCTATCCAAGTGCTGCTACACAATGCTTCCCTAGTGGCTGCAGCATGGCTGGTGGAAGGCTTTTGCTGACTTTCAATGCGGGAGACCACAGATGGCCTTGCAGAACATCTTTGAGCAGCTCTAGACCCCGAAGTCCCAGCTGTGGACTGCACCATCTTGGCATGGTGGCAGCAGTCTGGGCAGGCTGGCTGACAGTCAACAGCAAGGGCACTGGTGGAGTGACAGTGGTTGGAGGATGAATGGTGTCTTCCTGAGAGAGGACAGTAGGTTTGTGCTCCACAGAGCCACTGCCACGTCCCTGGACCGGTGCCTCAGCAATCCTGGTAATCTGTTGGAGGACAGATTGCTGGACTCCTGAGACTGTACAAGCCCCTTTAAACATTGTTATACACAACCATGATGGCAGCAGTCTTAGCTTGTATGACATCAAGGTGAGATTGCATGACAGTAACGTGACCTTACGTGGCAACAAGATGAGCTTGCATAAGAACATTCTGAGCTTACATTGCAGCGTAAGCAGAAGCCACTCAGCGTCTGGGTGCTGCTGAGACATCAGCTATTGGACGCTGCATCGTGATTGAATCCGCAAGTACTCTCATGGAGTTGCCATCACTTTTGCACTGGAAAACATGAGCTTCAACCTCTGTGAAAAGCCCTGTCTCAACTTGGTGCCGGTCGCCACTATGCGCCTTGACATTGACCGCAGACTTTCTGGCAGGCCTGCCAATACACCAAGCAGTTCATTGTGCCCACCCATCAGCCTTTTTCTGTAGTCCACCCCATTGAAGTTCTCATCTGAGTCCTCTGCAGCAGAACTCATGTGCGACCTCACCCTCCTGCTGGCACCTGCACTACCCTTGTCTCCTGGCTGCAGACCACTTGTGCCCAGTGTCTCACCATGTGCAGATCTTGCCTCTAAGCTATCCTCTCAAGTATGCTTTCATTGAAGTCAAACAAGCTGCCGATTCTCTCTGAGCCAATTTCGCACAACTGCTGACGACCAACTTCATCCCACCGACCCTTTGTTTTAATACTCAATTTAAAAAAAACTCTAGTTCTTTTTCTGCAAAAATGCTAAAGAAAGTATAAAAAAATAAGAAAATGAGTAACTGCACTTTGAATACAGCTTGTGCATTTTAGGTAAATTCTCCATGTAAAAAATAATAGCAACATAGCTACCATTAAATCAGTAGGCTAGCTTTTGGGGTCCCGGTGATGGGCCAGAAAGAGGAAGCCGAACCCACTTCGGCAGTCTGCAGGACCCAGGGCCTCATCTTGTCAGTGGCAGCCAATTAATTAACTGCTGCCGAGGCAGCCATCCCTAATGAGGATGGCCGACCACCCCCGCCAGTCAATCAGAGGGCCAGCAGCTCAGCAGCCTCAGCAGTGCCACTGGTAGCAGTGGTCACTGCTGGGACAGCAACTGGAAGAAGCAGATACAATGTATAGATGCCGCCCTCACAACCAAATAGTTGTGTCTGGGGGCACCAGGGCCAGTCAGGCAGGCCATGGTGAGGGAGGGGGAGAGTCGGTGAGGGTAGGTGGCACCATTGCCCTTCTGTGGGCCAAAGTGTGCCTGACTGGGAGGTTCCCCCCCCCCTCCCCGCCCCCATCAAGCCCACTGGGAGGCTGCCAGGGTTTACCTGGCAGTTTCCCCAAGTGGCAGAGGGCCGAACAGGTCATTCAGCATCAGAGATGGGAAGGTCAGAGGGTATTATTAGTACATGACAAGGGTTCAGATTAGGAGAAGGGATGGGGTCAGATGGAGGTGAAGAGGAAGAAGGATCTGGAGGGGTGTTTTGGTACCCATGAGCTGCTGGAGCTTGCGTTCCTTAATAAATCTGAAAGGAAGAGAAAATGTTTTTTCTTTCAATGCATCAGATAAAACGAAGGATGAAATGAAACTGCGGAGCAGAACAGCTTTGAGCTAAGGTGAGGCGGTGCTTCTGGAGAGAGAGGTCAAGTATGTACATGTGGCGGCTTATGGCACTGAGTATGGATCTCAGGACGCAGTGACAGCAGCAGTCCGAGGAACATTATATTTCTCGGAGATACCTGTAATCCTGGGTGGATTCAAAACATCCAAAGGATCATCCTCCATCATTTCTGCCACCTCCAGTGTGATGACACCACCAAACACATCTTCCCTTCCCTTCCCCTGTCAGCATTCCAAAGGGATCATTCACTCCACGACACCCTGGTCCACTCCTCCATCACCCCCGACACCTTGTCTCCCTCCCACGGCATCTTCCCATGCAATCAGAGGAGGTGTAATACCTGCCCATTTTACCTCCGCTGTCCTCACCATCCAAGGCCCCAAATACTGCTTCCAGGTGAAGCAGTGATTTACTTGTACTTTCTTCAATTTAGTATACGGAATTGCTGCTCACAATATGGTCGGCTCAATATTGGGGAGACCAAACGCAGATTGGGTTGCCGCTTTGCGGAAAATGTCAGCTCAGTCCAAAAGCATGATCCCGAGCTTCCAGTTGCTTGCCATTTCAACATCTCCTCCCCCCTCCCTCTTCCCTCATGCCAACATTTCTGTCCTTGGCCTGCTCCAGTGTTCCAGTGAACTTTAACGCAAGCTCGAGGAGCAGCACCTGGTCTTTTGATTAGGCACTCTACAGCTTTGCGGACTAAACATTGAGTTCAATAACATCAGAGCATGAGTGTCCTTTTTTATATTTCAATATTTTCATTTTATTTTATTTTATTTTATTTTAGTTTATTTATTTTTTAACTGTGTGCCTGTTTTTCATGTGGACAGAGCTACTCATTATTCCGCTATTAACACTCTCTCCTGGACTAATGCTTTGTCTTTCACCACAAGCATTAACAGATTCTTTGCCTTTGTCCCATGACAGCTTTGTTATTTAATCTATTCTGCCCCCTTCCCTATTAGACACCTTCCCTTTTGGTCTGTTCCCCACTAACCGCCCACCCCCACCTCCTTCACTTGCCTAAAACTTAATTCTTTTCCAACCTTTGCCAGTTCTGGTGAAAGGTCACAGACCTGAAACGTTAACTCTGCTTCTCTCTCCACAGATGCTGCCAGACCTGCTGAGTATTTCCAGCACTTTCTGTTTTTATAGCAGCCACTTTGGTCTTTTTGGAACTGTAATAAATCACATGATGGGGAGATTGTAGGGCATATCTGTTTAAGGTTTCTTGTTTTTGCAGTGCACTCTCTGGTAAATTGATTTTCCAAAGTTACTTGCTGGTTACAATTCCTATGGAGCAGGCCAGTTAATTACTGTACCTCTTGTCTCCGTTGTTTACCTATACTTTTATTCTCATCCTATTTGCATACAATTTTTTTTGAAGTGAAAGATAAAAGAGATTTTCAGCCTCAAAAAAAGAAACAACTCCAGAGCTATAGTGTGAAATATATGCATGGTTAAATTTTACAGTTTTGAGCTGTCAGCACAATTGTAATATTATTTATCTGTTTGATGTGTGAACTATTCTAAGATTCACAGGACTGCAAGTAATATCCAAAGAATATGTAGGTTTTATTATAACTTAACTGGAACAAATAGATACAAACAGTTGCTGCACAAGCACACCTACACATGTTTCACTCTTTTGGGCTCCACCCACAACTAACTGGTCTTGTGTGAAGCGATATCACTCCCTCTGGTGATCTTCACTTACAGCTCTTAAGGTGGTCCACACTTAAGGTGGTCCCTTTTTAAGGTCGTTTCCACAACAACAATATTAGTCATTTCCTAAGAGCAATGTACAGAATGTCCTCTCCGAAGCCCCACACCCAAATTCCTGGCATACATTCCCAGGCTGGTCCAATTTTCAAATGACAGTACAAATAGGGCTCTCGATAAAGTGATTTAATCTACATCTATAGAAGGATGAATGCCAGAAAGATGTTTGCAACATTAACCTCATTTTCCTAAAGTCAAAGGTCACACATGGCTATGGCCTTTGGTATTGAGAGTAGAATCATAGCTGATCTAAAGTTAAAGCGACTACCACTAATAAGAAGTATCTGCTTTAGTGTTTAATGGTGACACAGAGAGTTAATGATGAAATGGCAACGAAAGTGTATCAAGATCTAACACCAAACACAGCACTGAAAAATACTTTCTGGGCATTATGATAACATCAGTACAGTACCTGACACAATACTGAAAACATAGTGCTGGGTGTAGAGACGACAGAGCATTTACTTGAAGGCAATTGCAGCCTCAAAAACACTGCCAAATGTTCTTAACCTTCCAGCAATTAATAGTGTAGGTACAGTTAGATAACAGGGTAAAACTCTGCAATCTATTTGAAGGGGGCAGCAGTGCCCTTCATTGTGTTCAGCCCTCTAACCCTGTCCCAAATCCTGAGGATTGGTCTTTTTTAATATTTGTGGCAGGCAGCCACATCTGTAAATATGTAACAGAAATGCCCTCATCGCTGAAGAGACAGAACTCAGACTGCCATTCTCCAGTTTTATGAGGGAGTGCCTGAGGTCTGAAGAAAGGGCTGCACACTTTGTTAAATTTTGTAGTCGGGGGCTAAGGGAACACTCAGAAATGGGATTGATTGCTGTTTGCTTTGGATCATAAGGACCTACTTTAGACCTATGCCTGCTAGGCTGAACACGAGGACTCTGGGCAGAATTCCCTGGGTTGCCTGGGACCACGTCAAGGCACACTCTCAAAGCTGCCCAGCAATATTACTCGATCGAAGAAGCATTGCTCCTTAAACACAAATTCTGGTCTTTCTTTCTACCTCAAATTACTACCTCCCACCCTCATCTCACCAGAATCACATGACATTACATTCCCCCAGTAGTAGAATTTTTATCTCTTGTTGGGTAATACAGATTCACTACACTACCAAAATGGAATTGAAGAAGTGACAATGATCGAAGTGTAACAGAAGGCCACTGCACTACTACTCAACCTATTTAGCATATGCTAGATCTAATTATTGTTATTAGGTTTTGATAAAAGTGATGGATATAGTTAAGAAATATAAAAACTCTTTAGTAAGCCATGTAACATCATTCTGCACAAACCACAGCATATTTAAATCAATCAAATAAACTTTAATCCATAAAACAAAATGTCATTTAATGGATAACATCTGTTGCTACTGGAATTAAGCATGAGCTGTGGTTCTTGTTGAACTGCCTCTTTGGATAAACAATATATATGTTCTGTTACCGGATCTCTGCAGCAACTAATAGTTATGTATTCTTTTACCAGCTATACAGGTAGGAAAGATAATGGAGAGAGACAAAGAAAGAGAGAGATAGAGTTCTAGAGATCACTATCCAAGAAATTAGAGAAAAGGAGCAAGTACTCCAGCACTGGCAATTGACAGTCAAGAAGATGGATGCTTCATTTTAACCTATGATCCCATGATCCATAGCTTACAGACTTTCTCACCCTATTTCTGTAGCTATGCCAATCTGAAATAACTTTTTCTTTCAGTATAAATGTGTTCAGCAATAACAATCATAACAATTTGCATTTATATAGCACCGTTAACACTGTAAAACTTCCCAAGATGGATCACAGGAGCGTTATCCTACAAGATTTGAAACCAAGTCACATAAGCAGATATTAGGGCATATGACCAAAAGCTTGGTCAAAGAGGTAGGTTTTAAGGAGCATCTTAAAGGAGGAGAGAGAAGTAGAAAGGTGGAAAGGTTTAGGGCAGGAATTGCTAGAGTCTAGGCCATGAAAATGCAGCCGCCAATGGTGGAGTGATTAAAATAGAAGTTACTCAACAGCCCAGAACTGGAGGAGCTCAGAGATGTCAGAGGGTTGTAGGGATGAAGAAGGCCATCAAGATAGGGTGGGGTGAGGCCCACTGCAGTTATACAGGGCCTTGGTGAGATCACACCTGGAGTATTGTGTGCAGTTTTGGTCTCCTTATCTGAAGAAGGATGTTCTTGCCTTGGAGGGAGTGCAAAGAAGATTTACTAGGCTGATTCCTGGGATGGCAGGATTGACGTATGAGGAGAGATTGCGTTGACGAGGCCTATATTCACTAGAGGAGTAGACAGGCTAGATGCAAGGAGGATGTTCCCGATGGTTGGGAAGTCCAGAACCAGGGGTCACAGTCTCAGGATACGGGGACGGAGCTGAGGAGAAATTTCTTCGCTTAGAGGGTGGTGAACCTGTGGAATTCTCTACCGCAAAAGGCAGTGGAGGCCAAGTCAATAAATATATTCAAGAAGGAGATAGATATATTTAATGCCAAAGAGATCAAGGGATATGGGGAGAAAGCGGGAACAGGGTGATGAATTAGACGATCAGCCATGATCTTTTTGAATGGCGGAGCAGGACTGAAGGGCCAAATGGCCTACTCCTGCTCCTATTTTCTATGTTTCTCTATTTCTATGGAGGGATTTGAAAACAAGGATGAGAATTTTAGAATTGAGTTCTTGCCGGCCAGGGAGTCAATGTGGTTAATAGTTAACTAGTGTATGGATTCCCTACTGTCCCACAGCACAAGTACTCTCAACGTAACAGTGAGAAAGGCTATTTTCATTGCAATCAAACATCATAGATTAGCCACACATTAAATAACTATACTGCAAAACAAATGAAATTTCATAAGCCATCCCAGAGATACAACAGGTTAAAATCATTTTGAACTGAGTTGTTTGAATTTTTCAAGCTATATAAATATAAGCGCCACTAAATTCTCAAGGGCAAAGGGCGATGGGCAACACAACGGCACCCACAGCCTGTAAATGAATTTTTAAAAATAAGCCAATGAGGCAAAAATTATATCTTTGCCAAAACCTGAGTCTATCTCTTCCATCAGTTATCCATCCTTTCTTCCTTTGGGGTTGTGCCTAAATTTGATGTCTCCCTGCAGCAGCATAACTGAGATTGGGAATTGAGTGGACTGTGGGAATCAAATTCTTGCCCAAAGCATCATTAACTTCTTCTCCTCAGGCATTGTTCCCTCTCTTCAAAACTGTTGTCATTATCCTCTTCTCAAAAAGCCCTCAACCCCTCTGCCCTCTCCAAATATCAGCTGTTCTTTCTTAAGGTTGCCATGTGTCTCACTGCCATCCCTGTCTCCCATCATTCCCTGTTCCAATCCCACCCATATCCTGAGACTGCCACCAACTATATTCTGTGTGACTATAACCACAGATTGCTGTTCCTCCTCAACCTCGCCACAAGTTTTGACAAAGTGATTTACTCCATGCTTCCCCACTGCTTCTCCTTTATATTGTACCTCTGGAGCATTGCCTATTTGATTTGCATTCCTATCTGTTCAATTTAGCCAGTATATCTCCTTCTGCCTTCTCCTGCCCCAGTTCATCCACCTCTGTTTCCTCATTTGGATGGAGCTCAGAAACAAAGCCATCCATAAACAAGGGGTTTATTTTGATAACAATGCTGGTGACACTCAACATTAATTCTCCACCATTCTCTCAAATCCGTGACTCCTGCAGTGCTTTTTAACTGCCTTTCAGATATTAAATTTTGGACTAATCAGAACTTTCTCCAGCTCAACATCAGCAAAATAGAAGCCATCCGCTTTGGCTCCTTCCAGAAATGTTTTCGTCCAAATGCCAATTCTATTTCCCTTCCTAGATGCTCACTCAGATTGAACTCAATGGCACACAATCTCAATGTTCTGGTTGACCCTGAATGTCAGACCACCTACTTTCACCTCCATAGTATTGCTTATCTATATCGATCCCTCACCCCCATGGCAACTGGAATCCTGAACTGCACCTTTGTCGCCTCAAGGCTTGATTTCTCCGAAGTTCTCCTTGCTGTCCTCCTCATAAACAACAACAACTTGCATCTATGTAGCACCTTTAATGTAGTAAATATCCCAAGATGCTTCATAGAAGCATTGACAAACAAAATTTGACTTTGAGTCACATATGGAGATATTAGGACAGATGACAAAAAGGTTGGTCAAAGCGGTAGGTTTTAAGGAGCATCTTATGAGAGGAAAGATAGGAAGAGAGGTGGAGAGGTTTTGGGAGGGAATTCCACAGCTTAGGGATCTGCAGCTGAAGGCACAGCCATTAATGGTGCAGTAATTAAAATAGAGGATGCTCAAGAGGCCAGAATTGGAGGAGCACAGAAATATTGAAGGGTTGTAGGGCTGGAGGAGATTCCACAGATGTAGGGAGACCAGGATGAGAATTTTAAAATTGAGTTGTTACTTAACCAGGAATCAATGTCAGTCAGTAAGCACAGGGGTGAAAGATAAAGAGGATTTGGTGCGAGCTAGGACATACATAGCAGAGTTTTGGATGACATCAAGTTTATGGGGGTGGGGGGAAAAGAACATGGGAGGCCAGGCAGGAGAGCATTGGAATAGTCAAGTCTAGAGATAACTAAGGTATGAATGAGAGTTCTAGTGATTGGTAGAAGGATTAGAGGGGACATGAGGAAAAACTTTTTCACCCAGAGGATGGTGAGTGTCTGAAATTCACTGCCCAGATTGGTAGTGGAGGCAGAAACCCTTAACTTATTTAAAAGGTAGTTGGACCTGCACCTGAAGTGCTGTGACCTGCAAGGCTATGGACCGGGTGCTGGAAGGTGGGATTAGATTAGGTGGCTAGTTTTTTTCAGCCGGCGCAGACATGATTGGCTGAATGGCCTCTTTCTGTGCCCTATCTTTTCTATGGTGCTATGGTCTCAAGCGCTTTCCAGCCAGTGTTGTCACTGCTGTAATGTAGGAAATGCGGCAGCCAATTTGCACACAGCAAACTCCCAGAAACAGCAATGTGATAATGACCAGATAATCTGTTTTTTGTGATGTTGATTAAGGAATAAATATCGGTCAGGACACCAGGGATAGCTCCCCTTCTGTTCTTCAAAATAATGCCATGGAATCTTTTCCCTCCACCTGAGCACGCAGATGGTTTAATGTCTCATCCAAAAGACAGCACCTCCGACGATGTAGCACTCCCTCAGTACTGCACCACAGTGTCAGCCTAGATTTTTGTGTTCAAATCCTGGAATAGCACTTGAATCCAAAGCACTGAGATTCAGAGGCACGAGTGCTCCCAACTGAGTCACAGCTGACACGCTTCAGCAGCAGATGAGTTGAGGCAGGGGAAAAGCTGGGCAATGTTACGCAGGTGGAAATAGGCAGTCTTCATGATGGTATGGATACATGGTTGGAAGTTCATCTCAGGGACAAATTCTAACTCATTCGTATGCCTTATATCTGATCATATGCAATCTTACACTATGTGCAGCTCATCATCTCCCCTGGTCTTACGAACCTCCACTGGCTTCCAATCCTAGTAAATCAACTTTAATATCTTTGCTCTCATTATCAAATTCTTCCATGACCTTGCTTCATCCTACCTCTATCATCGCCTCCAGCCTTACATCCCAGTATGCACACTCCGCTTTTCCAGCTCTCTTCTTATATGTGCCTCTCTCAATAAGTTTAATTGCCAGTTATCACTCGGGAATTATCTTCCTTAACTCCTTCACTTTCCCACCTCTATTTCACCTTCAAAAGCATCCTTTGAATGCACTTCTTCAACCATTCCTTTGGTCACTTCCTGCTTGGAGCATCCAATCTCCTGCAAAATCGCTTGGAATGTTTGTAATGTGAAGCTGCTACAATAAGTGTAAATGTATTGTGTTCCATTATTTCATAGTGCCACCTACTGGTGCTCCAAAACACTGCCCCACCATTTTACATTCAGAACTATAGATTATATTAGCTTAGTATCTGTCTTTATTTCAGAATCAGTGAACAATTGGAATGAATATGTGGATAAATCAACATAATGTATTTCCTTTTGTTCTGTTTTTGTTAATTTAAGTGAAGTATTTTTCAAAAAGAAAATTCCCTAATACTCTCAAAATTGCTTTTTTACAAGAAAGACAAATTGCTGACACATATGGATTATATTTGTTAGTAAGGATTCATTACCTATTTACTTATCACAATCAGGCTAAACGGTAAGAGGAAATATACCGTACGAGTCATAATGAGGCACCTGACACTGCTATTAAATGTAGTTGGCCATATCTCTGCAATAGTATGCACTAGCTTATTAGTTGCTACACAAATACATGTAGGAGGAGAATAAAACACTAAAATAGACACACTGTGAAACCATTTATATACCTGGCCCTAAATACACAAGGGATTATGCCTCAGCCACTGAAGCTTCGCATTACAGCCACAGACATCTCTTGCTATGGCAACAAAGTGTGTGAGACTATTATTCATTCACCCAGTTATTGTTCAGTCACACTTCCTTATACAATGAAAAGAATGACAATTACCAGCTTTAAGAATGACGTCAGACAATCTCTAACTCAGATTTAAATTGAATCAGCGAATGATAAAACATGCTTGACAAGGAATTGGGCTCATTAGCAGAGTTTTTTTGGCTGCCATGAAGGCCCTTAGAATTCTAAAATGGTGTCCATGACACATGCATGTACTTGAAGATGATTTACATCAGACACCATATTGGGTGTTAACGTGCTTGAAGTGAACATCGCCAGAAATATGCAGACCATGTAGATCATGCCATCACAGTGATTTGACACCTCTGATGCCATTTTGGAGATCAATGCTCCAGTCAATACTCTCTTAATATCACACAGCTGAATACAAGTTCAGCAGCAGGAAGGGTACCACTGCCCCCCCACCACTGACAAGCCCCCCCCCCACCCCCACTGTCCCACCACCGCCCCTGCTTACCAGCACTATTTAAAGGTATCATCAACTGCTTGGAGGGTTGTTGCTGGGTGATTACTTCTGGCTGTTGCTATGATTCTACAAGTATTTGGTGATTTCTATAATTGTTTCAAGTTGCAAAAGTCGACAGGAAGTGGTGTGGCAGGTACTGAATGACCTACTGCTGACATTAAGGCTTCTGCACAATCCAGCAGGAGATCATATCTGCCCAGAGTGTTCAGGGAGCATGTCTCCTACATGGACCTCAGTGATTAATAATGTGCGAGACTCCTGTGCTTCAATAAGGATGTACTCACTGAAATCTACCACCTACTGCACTCATAACTGCAACCTCAAAGCACAGTAAGGACCACATTGCCAGTGGCTGTGAACTCTTATGGCTCTGGCTCCTTCCAGGCTGGAGCTGGAGATATTTGCAACTTCCCGCAGTTTGCCATCCACTGTTCCGTTAAGGACACTGATGCTCTCTATTCAAACAGAGCTAACTACACTTCATTCATTCTTGCCAAAGGGAAGCAGGCAGAATGCGCACAGGACTTTGTGAGGATTACAGGCTTCCCCGTGGTACAGGGGGTTAGGGTTGACTGCACACATATCACTTTGCAAGGGTCACATGTTAACTCTGCCCGATATTACAGCCAAAAGGGATTCCACTCGCCAAGGCTCCTTCAACAGCATCTTCCAAACATGTGACCTCTACCACCTAGAAGGACAAGGGCAGCAGATGCATGGGAACACCACCACCTGCAAGTTCCCCTCCAAGCCAAACACTATTCTGACGTGAAACTATATTGCTGCTCCTTCACTGTCGCTGGGTCAAAATCCTGGAACTCCCTTCCTAACAACACTGTTGGTGTACCTATACTAGATGAACTGCAGTGGTTCAAGAGGGAAGCTCACCACCATCTTCTCAAGGGCAATGAGGGATGGGCAATAAATGCTGGTCTAGCCAGCAATGCCCACATCCCATTATTGAGTAATTAAAAAACCTCATTAGCCACCTGTTTTAAGAGTGTGGGGTGAGGGGGAAGTGGGATCTGAGAAGGAGGATTAAATATAAGGATTCCTTCATCTTCAAAAGTTTCAGCCCCACTGCTGGCCACAGCCTCAACAATGGCTCTCCCAATAATACAGCACACCGTCTCCTCCATGGACATTAGGACATAGAGGCATACGTGTCTGCTTCCACTTAGCTGCCTCCAGTTGTGCAACACCTTGTCCTGCAGGAAAGGGGGATGTGTGTCAGTGAATGTTGTGCAATCTGTTTGGCTGATGTGGCTGTCATGGTTGAATAGCTGACAGCGTGCATAAGCTGTGAGATGTGGGTGTGAGGCTTGCAGCAGTGTGTGAGGGTGAGGTGAAGCTGTAAATGTTAGACATGAGGCCTGCTTAACCAAGATTGTTGGTAGCTGACTGATGGGGGTATCATGATTTGAGCAGCATTTGAAGCCAGTGGTAGGATATGGCATTTGAAAATGCAGTCACTGATCTTGACTGCTCATGTTAGGTCATTGAATGCCTTACGGCACTGCATGCAGGTACTCAAGGCTTGGCTCCTGGCTTTCACTCCCATAGTTATCTTCTCCCACTGCCTCTGACTATGTGTCTGAAGGGCTTCCTTCCTCGCTGTGGGTACAGGACCTCCTCTGCCAAGACCTCCATTACAGTGCCTGAAAACTTTGGAGCCCACTCTCTTCTCTGTTGTGCCATTCCTCACTTTTTCTCAGGTCAGATTTTCTTTAACCATGACACCCAGCACCTGTTTCAGCAACAGTGCAACTCCCCTTTAAGAGGTGCAGGCTAGCTTTCAGCTGTGCAGGCTAGCTTTAAGTGAAGCTAACCACTCACAACATCAGCCTCTGCTGAAGCATCCAGCCAATGAACAGTACAGTTAGTATTGGCTGGATGCAGAACTCCTTCAAATGAGCATGCAGCACAAAGTCGGCAGCTGTCTGCGTTGCAATCAACAAGCACAAGTTAATCACCCATCGCGATCTAAGCACCTGTTTTCGGGCCCTATCCAATTTAGCTCCCTCTGTCTTTTAGGACATCATTTTAAAGCATTAAACTAGCCAGGTCAAACAATGTGACATATCAAGATCAACCTTAATCTGTTGTCTGTGACAGTAAATTGAATAGCAGGTTCCACTACTGTGTCATCTGAACCTCCTGCAACTAATCTTGTATAGCCCTGAGAAACAGCAACATGTGAAAATATATTTGCCCTGTTATTTGACCCTACGTTCAAAAAAGGCACAATGGTTGATCATTAAAATGAGTTAGGCTTATTATTTCCACACTCCAGGGATTGTTAGCACTGATAAACCTCCTTATTGTGATGGAGACGTGATGAGCTGCCCAAGGATAACAGTTTGGACTAAAAATATATCAGTCCCAGAAACCAGCAGTATCAATGACATTTTTTTTTCCTTTGGCATGCAATGCTATAAACGGGAACATAGCTGCCCTTTATTTCATTACTGTAGATACTCTTTCAATTTCTTAATGTCAAAATAAAAGATACCTTGAAAAGTATAAGAATCCTCCCCTTATGGCATGTGTGGCAGGTTGATCATGAATGTTGTTGATAAGCATGAGAGAAATGCCTCAGGATCCTTTTAATAAGTCATCAGCATTAAAGTCAGAATCAGATATTTCAGGTGTCACCATCAACACTCCCTAGAAAGCCAAAAACCATCACTGTAGGCATTTAATCATAAATGTGAATCTCCCATAAACCCCTGCCTCTACTACCTAAAATTATTCCTTCTCTCACAGGCGCTAGACAGCTTTTCTAGCTTAATCCATGACCTTCCCCAAGAAGGATCCTACCTACTACAGCTGTCTTGATGATGGTATCTGTAACAGTTCCCCTTAGCCTTTGGGTTGACCAATGAAACACAAGAACCTAAGAAATAAGAGCAGCAGCAGACCATATGGCCCCTCAAGCCAACTCAGCCAGTCAAAACAATCATGGCTGATCACTTATCTCAAGGGGAGGCAGTGGTATAGTGGAAATGGTAGTGGTGTAGTGGTAATGTAACTGGACTAACACTCCAGAAACACTAATTCAAATCCTGCAATGGCAGCTGGTGGAATTTAAAAAGCGAGTCTCAGTAATGGTGACCATAAAATCATTGTCAAATGTCATTATAAACCAATTTAATGCCCTTAGGAAAGGAAATCTGCTGTCCTTACCTGGTCTCACCTACTTGTGACTCCAGACCCACAATAATGTGATTGATTCAACCTAGGCACTGGAACACTTAACCCTGCAAAACCCTCCTTACTAACATTGGGGGTGTGGGGGAGGTTGTCCCACAGACCTGTCAAGGAACAGCCTGACATAGCTATACTCATGGAATCAAACCCTCAAGACAAGTCCCAAACATCAGCATTTCTGGGAATGTCCTGTCCCACTGGTCGGGAAGACCTACTGGAGGTGTATACAGTTGGCAGGGAGTTGCTCTGGGAGTCCTCAACATTGATTCTAGACCCCATGAAGTCTCATGGCATCAGGTTAAACAAGGGCACAAAAACGTCCTGCTGCTTGCCACCTACTGCTTCCCCTTCAGCTGATGAATGAGTACTCCTCCATGTTGACACCACTTGGAAGAAGCACTGAGGGTGGCAAGGACACAGAATGTACTCTGGGTGGGGGATTTCAATGTTTATCACCAAAAGTGGCTCTACTGACAACTGTTGACTGAGTCTAAAAGGACATAGCTGCTGACTGTGCCTGGGGAAGGAGTCAACAAGAGGGAAAAACTGCTTGTCCACCACCTTCTCAAGGGCAGTTAGAGATGGGCAATAATTGCTAGCCGAGCCAGTGATGCGTACATTCCGCGAAAGAATTTTTAAAAATCGAAATTTTCCTGTCCGCTCCCCATATCCCTTGATTCCATGAGAAAATAAAAATCTATCTATCCCGGCCTCAAATGTATTCACTGAAGCAGCATCCACAACCATCTGTGTAGAGAATTCCAAAGATTCACAACCCTCTGAGTGAAGAAATTTCTTCTCATCTCAGTCCTAAATAATTGACCCCTTATCCTGAGGCTGTGCCCCTGTTTCTAGATTCCTCACACAGGGGGAAAAACCTCTCAGTTTCTACCCTGTCAAGTTCCTTCAGAATCTTGTATGTTTCAATGAGATCACCTCTCATTCTTCCAAACTCCAGAGAATACAGCCCCAATTTACTCAGTTTCTCATCTCAGGACAACCCTCTCATCCCAGGCAACAATCGAGTGAATCTTCGCTGTACCACCTGCAACGCAACTATACACTTCCTTAGATATGGTGACCAAAACTACACACAGTACTCCAGGTTTGCTCTCATCAAAGTCCGATACAATTGTAGCAAGTCTTCCTTATTCTTGCAATAAAGGACAACATGCCATTTGCCTTCCTAATTTATTGCTGTACCTGCATGCTAACTTTCTGTGTTCCTTGTATGAGAACACTCAAGCCTCTTTGAACATGAACATTTAGAAATTTCATGCCTTTTAAAAATACTCTGCTTTTCTACTCTTATTACCAAAGTGAATAACCTCACACTTCTTAACATTATACATCATGTGCCACCTTGTTGCCCACTCACTTAACCAGTTTATATTGTTGAATTCCAGAAAGGTTTTTGTGGAAGGATAACGCTGAAGTCTATCTTCACTCAGTTTCACATTTATTGTAGATCAAAAGGATTACAAACATATAATTCCTCACTCAAACCCCTCACCAGTCTCAATAAGAGTCTCCTCATAAGTGCTCAAGTAAAACCACTGTTAACACCCTCCACCTGCATATAGTTAAACAATTGATACACAATTAACATATATCTCTTTGCAACCTCTTATTCTCCTCCTCAGAGTTTTGTATCATCAGCAAACTTGGATACATTACCGTCGGGCTCTTTATCTAAGTCATTAATATAGATTGTAAATAGCTGAGGTCCCAGCACTGATCTTTGTGCCAATAGTGACAGCCTGCCAACTTGAAAATGTCCCACCACCACCCCTCTATACATCTGCCTCCAGAATGACTGTTCACTTGTGAGCAAGGCCCTTGCCATCCGTGAATTTGCTGTGGATGATTGCATCAACATCAAAGAATTAACGGAAACCTGGCTGTGGAGTGATGACACCTCAAAGGTCTCCCTGCCTTGTTACATCTCCCACCACTTTCCCTGCCAAGGCTGTCGCAGTGGCGGTGTTGCGCTTATTATCAGATCACAATGTGGCATGTCCTCCTACTCCTTTGACACTTTCTCCTCCTTTGAGCATCTCACCTTGTTCCACCCCTCTCGCCCCACTTTCAAAATCATTGTTCTCTACCACCCTCCCAAGTACGATAAAAAATTTCTCACCTAGATATCTTCACTGCTTTCCTCCCTCAGCCTCAGCACTGAACGACTTCTCATCCTTGGTGATTTCAACCTCCATCTCAAATTATCATGCACTTTTTCCTCTGTGTTCATTGTCCTCCTATCCTCCCTAAATCTCTCCCTCCCTGTAAACTCCCGGCCACCCGTTTGACTTTGCCATCTCACATGGTCTTGTAGTCCTATAGTATTTATCACAGATAAGGCCATCTCTGATTACTTCCTTGTATCACTCTCCATCCACATGCCTCTTCCATGCCTCAACCCTACCTCCTTCTGAAACTGTCCCTGAGAAAACTATCCCCAATTCATTATAAGTGCATTTTCAAAATCCCAATTGTCTAGCCTTTGGCCCTCCGTTTGCCACAACATTTCTGCAGTTACTGATTTGCTCAACAGCACCCTCACCTCCACCTTTGACGTCCAAGTCCCGAATAAAACCATTACTCTCTCTTGCCCTGGTCATTCAGCCAGTACAACCATCATCTCCACTCCTTCAAGTCCAAGGGACACAGCCTTGAAAGGATATGGTGGGCAACTAGTTTAGCTGTCCACCTCCAGATCTGCTTGGACTGCATAAAGCATTATCGAGTTTTATTCTCGTCACCTAAAACTGCTCACTATTCCAGGATCATCCTGGAGTGCAAAGATAACCCCTGGCTTCTTTTCTCTCCTGCAAACTGTCTTCTTGAACCCCTTTGCCCTGTCCCCTCCACCCTCCCATCCAACAATAAGTGCAAAGAGCTCTTGTACTTCTTTGTCAGCAAGATTGAGACCATCCAATCAGCTGCCTCTGTTGCGTCTCTCCCTTCCACCAGCGACTGAGCCAAACTTCCTCGAAAGCACTCCCCTGCCCTCGGTCTGAAGTCGGACTTTCTCAAGTTTCTCTCCTACCTCCCTCTCATGCCATCTCCAAGCTCACCTTGTCCATGAGACCCACCTCCTGTTCCCTCGCTCCTATTCCCACTAAACTGCTGACCACCCATCTTCCTCCCTGATACCCATGGTAGCCAATATTGTTAAAGGTTCTCTTTCTTCAGGTGTTGTCCCTTTCTCCTTTAAATCTGCCATCACCACCCCCTCTGCAAAAAGGTAACTGTCGACCCCACTGTCCTTGCAAACTATCATCCCATCTCCAAGCTCCCTTTGCTCTCTAAAGTTCTTAAACATGTTGTCACCTCCCAAATCTATGCCCCTCTTTCCCAGAACTCCATGGTTGAATCCATCCAATCAGGTTTCAGCCCCTGCCAGAGTACCGAAACAGCTCTTACCAAGTCACAAATGACAGCTTATGTGACTATGCCAAAGGTAAACTTTCTTTCCTCATCCTTCTCAGTCTGCAGCCTTTAACATGGCTGACCACACCATCTGCCTCCAAAGCATCTCCACTGTTGTCCAGCTGGGTGGGACTGCTGTCACCTGTTTCCATTCTTATCTATCTAATTGTAACCAGAGAATCACTTGCAATGGCTTCTCTTCCTGCTCCCACATCGTTATCCCTGGTGTCCCCCAAGGATCTATCCTTGGCCCCCTCCTATTTCTCATCTACATGCTGCCCCTCGGTGACATCATCTGAAAGCATAGCATTCGTTTTCACATGTACACTGCAACAACCAGCAATAGCTCACCACCAACTCTCTCACTGTTGCTAAATTATCAGACGGCTTATCTGACATCCAGTACCGGATGAGCAGAAATTTCCTCCAATTAAATATTAAGAAGATGAAACCATTGTTTTTGGCGCCTGCTTCAAACTCCATTCCCTAGCTCCAACTCCATCCCTCTTGCTGCCAACAGCCTGAGGCTAAACCAGTCTGTTCGCAAACTTGGTTATCATATTTGACCCTGAGATGAGCTTCTGACCAAATATCTGCGCCATCATTAAGACCGCCTATTTCCACTTCCATAACATCACCCGGCTTCGCCCCTGTCTCAGCTCATCTACTGCTGAAACCCTCATTCATGCTTTTGTTACCTCTAGACTTGACTATTCCAATGCATTCCTGGCTGGTCTCCCATATTCTACCCTCTGTAAACCTGAGATCCAAAACTCTGCTGACCATGTCTTAACTCGCACCAAGTCCTGTTTACCTATCACCCCTGTCCTCGCTGACCTACATTGGCACATGGTCAAGCAATGTCTTGATTTTTAAAATTATCATCCTTGTTTTCAAGTCCTGCCATGGCGTCATCCCTCCCGATCTCTGTAATCTCCTTCCCACAACCCTCCAACATATCTGACCTCATCTCATTCCAGCATCTTGAGCATCCCCAATTTTAATTGCTCCACCATTGGTGGCCATACCTTCAGTTACCTAGGCCCTAAGCTCTAGTATTCCCTCCCTATACCTTTCCGCCTCTCTACATCACTATTCTTCTTTAAGATGCTCCTTAAAACCTACCTCTTTGACCAAGCTTTTGGTCATCTGATCTAATATCTCGTTATGTGGTCATAATTTGTTTTATAATGCTCCCTTGAAGCACCTTGGGACTTTTTATGATATTAAAGGGGCTATATAAATATATCAATGTAGTTATCCCCACCCTTTGCTTCCTTTCTGTTAAACAACCCTTCAGTTATAGAAGCTCTGTCATTGAGTATGTTCAAAGCAGAGATTTCTAAATACCAATGACATATAGGGATATGGGAATAGTGTGGGGAAAAGGCATTGAAGTGGATGATCAGCCATGATCATATTGAGTGGTGGAGCAGGCTCGATGGGCTGAATGGCCACTCCTGCTCCAATGTTCCTATGTTCCTATCCATACTAATACATAACCCCCAACTCCACAAGCCTCTACCTTGCATATTAACCTTTAGTGTGGCACCTTTTTAATGCCTTTTTAACATCTACTGGTTCCCCTCTATCTACCCTATTAGCTACATCCTCAAGGAACTCTAATAAATTTGTCAACGACTATTTCCCTTTCATAAAGCATGCTGACTCTGTATGATTATATTATAATTTTCTAAGTGCATTGTTAAGGCTCTCTTAATAATAGATTCCAGCATTTTCCTGATGACTGATGTCAGGGTGACTGGCCTGTAGTTCCTTGTTTTTTTATCTCCTTCCTTTCTTGAGTAGTGGTTTTATATTTCCAATCAGCTGGGATAGTTTTAGAATGTAGGGAAATTTGGAAAATCATAACCAGTGCATCCACTATCTCTGCAGCTATATATTTTAGAACCCAAGGATGTAGGCCATCAGGTCTTGGGGATTTGTCAGCTTTTAATCCCTTAATTTCTCTAATACATTTTCTCTGCTGATATTGATTACCTTAAGTTCCTCACTCTTAATAACCCCTTGGTTACCCTTTATTTCTGGTTTGTAATTGTATCTTCTACCATGAAGACAGACACAAAATACTTGTTCATCATCTCTGCCGTTAGCTCATTCCCCACAATATTTTCTCCTGTCTCTGCCTTTAAGGGACCAACATATACTTTAGTTATTCTCATTTTTATGCACTTATAAAAGCTCTTACAATCTATTTTTATATTCCGGGGTTGTTTACTCTGATTCTATATTTTCCCTCTTTATCAACTTTTTGGTTGCCCCTTGCTGATTTCTAAAACTCTCCCAACCCTCGGGCTTACTGCTATTCTTTGCAACATTTTAAGCCTCTTTAATCTGATACTATCCTTACCTTCCATAGGAAGGCATGGATAGATCTTTCTCACTGAGTTTTATTTTAATGAAACATTTTTGTTGAACATTTTGAAACATTTATTTAAATGTTTCCCACTGTCGAAAGGGTGGAAGAGCTATGGTGAGAGGGGATTCTATCGTAAGGGGTGCAGATAGGCATTTCTGTGGCCACAAACGAGACTCCAGGATGGTATGTTGCCTCCCTGGTGCTAGGAGCGGCTGCAGGACATTCTGAAAGGGAAGGGTGAGCAGCCAGAGGTCATGGTCCATATTGGTACGAACGACATAGGCAGGAAGAGAGATGAGGGCCTGCAAAGTGAATATAGGAAGTTAGGTAGAAGGTTAAAAAGCAGGACCTCTAGAGTTGTAATCTCAGGATTACTCCCTGTGCCACATGCTAGTGAGGGTAGCAATAGGAGGATAAGGCAAATGAATGCTTGGCTGAAGAGCTGGTGTAGGAGGGAGGGCTTCAGCTACTTGGATTATTGGGATCTCTTTTAGTGCAGAGGTGACCTGTACAAGAAGGAGGCTTGCATCTAAACTGGAGGGGGACCAATATCCTTGCAGGGTGGTTTGCTAGTACTACTCGGGAGGGTTTAAACTAGTCATGCAGGGGGGTGGGACCCAAAGTAGTAGTCTTGCCGATGAGATAGTTGAGGCAAATGTAGAGGTTAAAGCGAGCAAGTCCAGTAGGCAGGCCGGGCAGGGGCAGGACAGGGAGCATGGAAGGTCTGGTAGGCTAAGCTGCATTTACTTTAATGCAAGAAGCCTTACAGGTAAGGCAGATGAACTCAGAGCATTCATCGGTTCATGGGATTGTGATATTATAGCTATTACGGAAATGTGGTTGAGGGATGGGCAGGACTGGCAGCTCAATGTTCCGGGGTACCGATGCTTCCGGCGTGACAGAGGTGGAGGTAAGAGAGGAGGGGGAGTTGCACTATTGATTAGGGAGGACATCATGGCAGTACTTGGAGAGGATATCCTGGGGGGAATGTCCAGCGAGGCCATATGGGTAGAACTTAGAAGTGAGAAAGGGGTGATCACTTTGATGTGATTATACTACAGGCCCCCCAATAGTCAGAGGGAAGTGAAGGAGCATATATGTAGGGAAATCACAGATAGGTGTATAAATTATAGGGTTGTAACAGTAGATGATTTTAACTTCCCTAATATTGACTGGGACTGCCTTAGTGCTGAGGGACCAGATGGGGAAGAATTTGTTAAGTGTGTCCAGGATAGTTTTCTGAAGCAGTATGTGGATGGTCCTACTAGAGAAGGGGCTACACGACCTACTCTTAGGAAATGAGGATGGGCAGGTGGTTGATGTGTCAGTGGGGGAGCACTTTGGGACCAGTGACCATAACTCTATTAGCTTCAAGATAGTTAAGAAAAAGGATAGGACTGATCCTCAGATTGAAGTCCTAAATTGGGGGAAGGCTAATTTCAATGGCATTAGACAGGAACTCTCAAAAGTTGAATGGGAGAGGCTGTTTACAGTAAAGGGATGTCTGGCAAGTGGGAAACTTTTAAAAGTGAGATAGGAAGAGTTCAGGGCCGTCATGTTTCTGTTAGATGGAAGGGCAAGGCTGGCAAGTTTAGGGAACCTTGGTTGACAAGGGATATTGAGGATCTGGTCAGGACAAAGAAGGAGGTATATGTCAGGTATAGGCAGCTGGGATCAAGCGAGTCCCTCGAGGAGTATAGGGGATGTAGGACTACACTTAAGAAGGAAATTAGGAGGGTGAAAAGGGGCCATGAGATTTCCCTGGCAGATAAGATAAAGGAGAATCCTAAAAGATGCTATAAGTATATTAAGAGTAAAAGGGTAGCTAGGGAGAGAGTAGGTCCCCTTAAGGATCAGTGTGGTAATCTATGAGTGGAGCCACGGGAAATGGGTGAGGTCTTAAATGAATACTTCTCGTCTGTATTTACCGTGGAGAAGGTCATGGAAGCTAGTGAGTTCAAGGGAGGGATCAGCGATATCCTGGAACATATCAACATTACAAAGGAGGAGGTGTTGGACGTTTTGAAGCGCGTTAAGGTGGATAAATCCCCAAGGCCTGACCAGGTGTATCCTAGGACGCTATGGGAAGCAAGGGAGGAGATTGCTGGGGCCCTGGCAGAGATTTTTCTATCATTGTTAGCCACGGGTGTGGTACTGGAAGACTAGAGGATAGCTAAATGTTGTGCCTTTATTTAAGATGGGCAGCAGGGATAAGCCAGGGAACTATAGGCTGGTGAGCCTTACATCACTGGTGGGAAAATTATTGGAAGGGATTCTGAGAGACAGGATTTATATGCATTTGGACAGGCGTGGTCTGATTAGGGATAGTCAGCATGGCTTTGTGAATGGGAAATCATGTCTCACGAATTTGATTGAGTTTTACGAGGAGGTGACCAAGAGGATTGATGAGGGCTGGGTGATGGACGTTGTCTACATGGACTTTAGAAAGGCCTTTGACAAGGTCCCACATGGTAGGTTGGTCCACAAGGTTCGAACACATGGGATCCAGGGTGAGCTAGCAAATTGGATTCAAAATTGGCTTGGTGATAGGAGGCAGAGGGTGGTAGTGGAGGGTTGTTTTTCAGATTGGAGGACGGTGACCAGTGGTGTGCCGGAGGGCCTGTTTCTATGCTGTATGACTTGACTCTATGACTCTATTTACCGCCATACCTTTTAATCTATTTAACCAATTAATCTTAGCCAGCTCTCCCCTCATACCTATGTAATTGGCTTTATTTAAGTTTAAGATTCTTGTTTTGGACTCAAGTATGTCACTCTCAAACTTAATATGGAATTCAATTGATTATGATCACTTTTTCCCACAGGATCCTTTACTTTGGGAGTGTTAATTAACACTGCCTCATTACACAAAACTAGATCTTAAACAGGAGTTCTATTGAAAGGTCACAGGACTGAAATGTTAACTCTGTTTCTCTCTCCACAAATGCTGCCTGCTGAGTATTTCCAGCATTTTATGTCTTTATTTCAGATTTCCAACATCTGCAGTATTTTGCTTTTGTGTTGTGTTGTTGTACCTTTATTCCTAGTTGGTTCCACTGTGATGGAATAATAGGCTTAATTAGGTAGAATTTAGATATAGTTAATATATTATACCTTTTAAAATTAGAGATTGAATAAATGGTCAGTTTTCAAGACTCACTGACATTCCCCTTTAAGAAGGTAGAGTTAGAAATTTCAAGGTCTTTCAAGGTCTCTGTTACAATAGAATATGAACCAGAAACACCTTTTAAGTTGGGAAATCCATTTCAGTTTTTCTGTTTCCAGGGACTTGAAGGATAAACACATATTGAAATATCCTGTGTGACATCAGTAAGAGGTAGCAGTAAACTTAATTGATTGTGTTGGTGATGTAGACCGCTCAACTAAAAAGGTTGTTACAATGTACCATAAAAAGACAATTATAGATAATAAAACAATAAATGGAATAATATTTACAGGAACAAGTGGTCAAGTAAACACAATTGTAAACATTTTGACCAGATAAATGCTCACAACTTCAAGAGCAGGGGAATTCCAGCAAAACATTAAGTGGAGGTGTTAGTAAATGATATACCAAATATAGATTTTGAAAGCAGGGAAAACACACAGAAAGGTAACACCTATATGCTAAAAGATCAGATGATACCTGAGAAACAGTATAAACATGAGGGTTTCTGAAGCAAAAATTCGAAGTGTTGAATTCCTCAACAATACTTCTCACCCTCTGGCTTACTCGGGGAATTTAAGGTAAAAGTTTACTTTACATTTTGATGGATATTCTAAGATATTTTGCTGTAACATTAGCAAGGTTAAACTTTTGGATTCTATGTTAGAAATAAGATTATGTGTTACATCTCTTAATAATATTTGATATTGTGATGTACTTATCCACTTAAAAGTGTATTGCGCGTTCAATTCTTTAATAAGTATATAAAAGTTAATAAATCGTCTCATGTAGTATTCTGTATACAACTACAGGAACCCCCTCTCTGTGTCTCTTTAAGCGTAGAGATACGTATTGAAGAGAGTTTTCCAGACCCTTATAATATCTGGGATATTTATGACTTAGCCATAATTATTTTTTTTTAAAATAGGCTATCTGAAAGATGCTAATATTCTCTGTTAGCTTTCTTTCTTTGAGGGAAAACTAGTTCAATTCTTTGGACCCAAATAAGTGTCCATAGGAATTTGTCTGGTTTGAACTTAAGTAAAGGAGGTTCATGGGGATGTACTCCTGATTTGGTTTAGTCCCTATAAGGGGTTAAAGTCACTTCAACACAACGTTGTTCCAGGAAGCAGTCGTGAAAGCATTCTACAAACTCATCTTCCAGACTACCTTTGCCCATTTGATTTGTCCAGTCTATATGAAGATTAACGTCCCCCAAAAATATCACATTGTCTTTGTTACAAGCTCCAGTTATTTCTTGTTTAATGCTTTGTCCAATGGTATAATTACTGTTAGGCGGCCTATAAACTACTCCCACCAGCATTTTCTGATCTTTATTATTCCTAATCCCCAACCCTACTGATTTTACTTTCTGATCTTCTGAGCCAAGATCTTTTCTTACTACTGTCCTTACGTCATCCTTTATTATCAGGGCTACTCCTGCCCCTTTTTTCCATTTTTCCTCTGTTACAACCAGGTGAGAAAGGTATCTAGGGGTCCCTTTCAGCCTTCACTTGGTGTTACTGTAACAGGATTTTAATTTAAACACAATGTGTTTTTAGCTCCCCCTTGGTGAATCCTTGTTCACCGCTTTCCAATTATAAGGTAAAGAAATGAGCTCAAACAGGTTTTCTTAGGTTTCAAGATGAAAGGTGAAATTTATTAAACTTAATCTTAAACTCTAATTCAGTTAACGCCTACATGCCGTGCCCACTCTAGCATGCATACACAATACACACATGCAGAGAGAGACAGAAAAGAGCAGAAGAAAAGAATAAGTGGAAAGGTTTGAGGCAATATCTGAAAAGTTGTTACGGTTCTTCGAGCTCACTGTAGACTTCGTGATTGTAGGTAATTCTTGCTTTTCATTGTGGCCCAGTATTCTTGTTAAACCTTAAAATAAAAGCAAAATACTGCGGATGCTGGAAATCTGAAATAAAAACAAGAAATGCTGGAAGCACTCAGCAGGTCTGGCAGCATCTGTGGAAAGAGAAGCAGAGTTAACATTTTGGGTCAGTGACCCTTCTTCAGAACTGACAAATATTAGAAAAGTCACAGGTTATAGGCAAGTGAGGTGGGGGTGGGGCAGGAGATAACAAAGGAGAAGGTGTAGATTGGACAAGGCCACATAGCTGACCAAAAGGTCATGGAGCAAAGGCAAACAATATGTTAATGGTGTGTTGAAAGACAAAGCATTAGTACAGAAAAGGTGTTAACGGACTGAATATTGAACAGCAGCAAGTGCAAACCTAAAAAAAAACAGTGGGTAAGCAAACTGAACAAACTAAGATGAAATGAAATAAATGCAAAAAAAAAGGTTGTAAAAAAGGTAAAAAAGAAAAAGGAAAAAACAACTAAAAATGAAAGTAAAATGGGGGGCTGTCATGCTCTGAAATTATTGAACTCAATGTTCAGTCCGGCAGGCTGTAGTGTGCCTAGTCGGTAGATGAGATGCTATTCCTCGAGCTTGCGTTGATGTTCACTGGAACACTGCAGCAAGCCCAGGACAGAGATGTGAGCATGAGAGCAGGGGGGAGTGTTGAAATGGCAAGCAACCGGAAGCTCAAGGTCCTGCTTGTGGACTGAGCGGAGGTGTTCCGCAAAGCAGTCACCCAGTCTGCGCTTGGTCTCCCCAATGTAGAGGAGACCACATTGTAAGCAGCGAATACAGTATACTACATTGAAAGAAGTACAAGTAAATCGCTGCTTCACCTGAAAGGAGTGTTTGGGGCCTGGGATAGTGAGGAGAGAGGAGGTAAATGGGCAGGTATTACACCTCCTGCGATTACAGGGGAAGGTGCCATGGGACGGGGACGAGGTGGTGGGGGTAATGGAGGAGTGGACCAGGCTGTCGTGGAGGGAACGATCCCTTCGGAATGCTGACAGGGGAAGGGAGGGGAAGATGCATTTAGTAGTGGCATCACGCTGGAGGTGGCGGAAATGGCGGAGGATGATCCTTTGGAAATGGAGGCTGATGGGGTGGAAAGTGAGGACAAGGGGAACCCTGTCATGGTTCTGGGAGGGAGGGGAAGGGTTGAGGGCAGAGGTACGGGAAATGGGCCGGACACGGTTAGGGCCCTGTCAACAACAGTGGAGGGAATCATCGGTTGAGGAAAAAGGTCATACCAGAATCACCGTCATGGAAGGTAGCATCATCAGAGCAGATGCGTCAAAGACGGAGAAACTGGAAGAATGGAATGGAGTCCTTACAGGAGGTGGGGTGTGAAGAAGTGTAGTCGAGGTAGCTGTGAGAGTTGTTGGGCTTATAATGGATATCAGTAGACAACCTATCCCCAGAGATGGAGACAGAGAAGTCGAGGAAGGGAAGGGAAATGTCAGAGATGGACCATGTAAAGGTGAGAGAAGGGTGGAAATTGGAAGCAAAGTTGATTAAATTTTCCAGTTCGGGGCGGGAGCAGGAAATGGCACCGATACAGTCCTATCTTCCTATCTTGACTCTATCTTTTCTCCGCCGGTCCAGTCCCTTCCCACCTACATCCGTGACTCTTCTGACGCCCTACGTCATTTTGACAATTTCCAGTTTCCTGGTCCCAACCGCCTCCTCTTCACTATGGACGTCCAATCGCTCTACACCTCCAACCCCACCAGGATGGTTTGAGGGCTCTCCGCTTCTTCCTGGAAGAGAGGCCCAACCAGTCCCCATCCACCACCACCCTCCTCCGTTCTTCAAGTATCCAACTGGAGCCATGCTCAAATGCTCAATAAGACTCTGTCTGCCTGCGGCTGCCCAATATAAAGTACCTACTCAATTCATTCAGAGGCCTGATTGGAATGGAAGGATATGTAACCTTCTTGAGACACAGCCACCTCTTATTATCTTCTACAACCATGCGAGTAAATCTTCAGCTGAAGGTCTTGTGGGCTGACTGAGACCAGTCTGTAGGGTGACTTCAATGTGGATGAAACCCCTGTCATTGTTCCTTCCAAATAACACCGACTTAGACAAAGGGGTACCGAAGTGTCTTCACGGTGGCTACCATCTTGTTTATGAGGCAATGACATTCGAGAATTGGTCACTTCCTGCTTTGGGACTCCCCTGCAGATGGCAGTAAAGACTCCAATCCACATAACTATCTATTCATGCACATCCATCTAGCAGCACTGGACTGATGTCCAAAGTGCATTGATACACAATCTCAGGCAATAGTTCATGCATGGCAGACACAAAGGATAAAACTTGTAGTATAAGGGTCTGACAGGATTAATGTTTGGAACAGTGAGAGTAACACCACCCACTGTGATGATGATATAAGAGATCACATGTGTAATGGACTTGGGGAGAAGCAAGAAGCATCATGCAGAGTAAGGCTTATGGAAAGTTTATATTGTCCAGTGAGTTACAGTTTAGATTTATGACTCCAAGATCTCTGTAAACCAAGCTCAACTTAGCACCTGAAATGCTAGCAACAATATACAATATGGTGGCAGTGGTGAACACACCCAGAAGATTTTAAGAAGCCTAACCTGGTACAGTAGTGCCAAAAGACTGCAGATCTCGTGGAGAGGCAGTTTTTCACTTTGTTACTTATCTGCACAAGCTTAAAAAAATTGTAACTAAACAACCTTTCTAGTCCAAAAAGTACATTAACATTGGAGCCACTTACCGGAGGTGGTGATGGAGTGTGTCCGACCCAGCCCTACCCAACCCGAGCCCAAATGCCGGACCCAGAAGAACAACCCGACCCGACCCAAACTTGACACATGTCGTCGGGTCCCGTCGGGTTCAGGTCGGGTAGCCATGCTCTAAGGCAAGGCATCAATGAGGCTTCCAATAAGTTTGATGATGTCTTACAAGCCTTCGATAAATATTTTAATTTAAGAAGTAATAAGATCTTAGAAAGGGCCAAGTTTAATAGAAAGGTCCAGAAACCAAGTGAATTGGTGGGTACTTTCATTAACGATTTGTACAGACTGGCTGAAGGATGTGAGTATGGAGAACTGAAGACAAAATTTATAAGAGGCTGCATAGTTGTGGGCATTGCAGATGAATCTTATTGGATTTATTACAGTCAAAAGAAGACCTCACCCTGGAGAAGGCAATATAGATTCTGTAGGCAGAACTGAGCAATCCTGAGAGGGGAAGAGAAACCTTGGGTCAGAAAATCTCCGATGACCGTACAGTTCCTGAAGCCCAGGACTGAAAAACAGTCTCCAGACAAGAAGGCACACTTGGAAGGGAAGGTGCAAGATGCCATGAAACCCTGCTCGCGCTGTGGTGCCAAAAAGACCCACAGGCGCAATCAGCAAATAAAGCTGAATGCTGTAACTATAAGAAGGTAGGCCAGGTTGTAAAAATGTGTCAAAGCAAGACCTCTACTTTGAAAGATTCCAAACAAAAAGTCTTCATGCAAAGAGCGGTCAATGAAGTGGAACAAGCTCCATTGAAGGATAAATCAGGAAATTTCCTAGGGGAGATCAATGACCCCAATCAGGCATTATGGGCAGCAGATATTTATGTTGGACATATGACCAATTTTAAACGAGATACTGGAGCATGGTTTGTCATAAAACGAACTCTGACTATCAACAGTTTGCTTGCAACCTACAAGGACTCAGTAAATTGGTCCTGAAGGGGCTGAACTGAAAGTCAAGGAAAAGCTACAGGCAACACTCCAGTACAAGGGAAAGCAGATATTGGAAACACTGTATGTTTTACAGAATCAAGAATCTTCTCTTTTTAGCAGAAGAGTGTGTTTAGATTTTCATCTTATCAACAAAGATGAAATCAAGGAACAAAAATCTAAGAACCAATTTCAAGCAGACTTTCCAATACTATTTTCAGGTCGAGGAAGACTGAAGACCAAATGTAGTATTACGTTGAGAGAAGATGCTAAACCGATATAGAACATAGAACATAGAACAGTACAGCACAGTACAGGCCCTTCGGCCCACGATGTTGTTAAAGGAACCTACTCTAAGATCAAACTACCTACCTACCCTTCATTCTACTATCATCCATATACCTATCCAAGAGTCGCTTAAATGCCCCTAATGTATCTGCTTCTACCACCACCGCTGGCAGCGCATTCCACGCACCCACCACTCTCTGTGTAAAGAACCTACCTCTGACATCTCCCTGAAACCTTCCTCCAATCACCTTAAAATTATGCCCCCTGGTGATAGCCCTTTCCACCCTGGGAAAAAGTCTCTGGCTATCCACTCTATCTATGCCTCTCATCATCTTGTACCCCTCTATCAAGTCACCTCTCATCCTTCTTCGCTCCAATGAGAAAAGCCCTAGCTCCCTCAATCTTTCTTCGTAGGACATGCCCTCCAGTCCAGGCAGCATCCTGGTAAATCTCCTCTGCACCCTCTCTAAAGCTTCCACATCCTTCCTATAATGAGGCGACCAGAACTGAACATAATATTCCAAGTGTGGTCGCACCAGGGCCTTATAGAGCTGCAGCATAACCTCGCAGCTCTTAAACTCAATCCCCCTGTTAATGAAAGCCAACACACCATACGCCTTCTTAACAACCCTATCAACTTGGGTGGCAACTTTGAGCGATCTATGGACATGGACCCCAAGATCCCTCTGTTCCTCCACACTACCAAGAATCCTGTCTTTAAGCCTGTATTCCGCATTCAAATTCGGCCTTCCAAAATGAATCACTTCACACTTTTCCAGGTTGAACTCCATCTGCCACTTCTCAGCCCAGCTCTGCATCCTGTCAATGTCCCGTTGCAACCTACAACAGCCTTCCACACTATCCACAACTCCAGCAAGCTTCGTGTCATCGGCAAACCTGCTAACCCAGCCTTCCACTTCCTCATCCAAGTCATTTATAAAAATCACAAAGAGCAGAGGTCCCAGAACAGATCCTTGTGGAACACCACTGGTCACCGAGCTCCATGCTGAATACTTTCCATCTACTACCACCCTCTGACTTCTATGGGCCAGCCAATTTTGTATCCCGACAGCCAACTTTCCCTGAATCCCATGCCTCCTTACTTTCTGAATGAGCCTACCATGGGGAACCTTATCAAACGCTTTGCTAAAATCCAAATACACCACATCCACTGCTCTTCCTTCATCAATGTGTTTTGTCACATCTTCAAAGAATTCAATAAGGCTTGTGAGGCATGACCTGCCCCTTACAAAGCCATGCTGACTGTCTCTAATCAAACCATGCTTTTCCAAATATGTATCTTTACACCTCGGAAGATACCACACCCATTTCTGAAACTTGTCCAAATACAGCTAAAAGAGATGACCAGGATGGGAGTCATTTCTCCTGTCACGAAACCAACAGAATGGTGTTCAGGAATGGTTCCAGTTCCTAAACCTTCCATCTTCCCATTTGGGTAGACCTAGCTCAGCTTAATAAGGCTATGCAAAGGAAATACATCGATTGTCCTCAGTAGATAAAAGCTTGGCAAAGTTATCCAAAAGTGTTATATTCACGAAGCTCGAATAGTGGCTTTTGGCAAGTTCTGTTGGACGAGAAGTCAAAACTACTGACAACCTTCATCACTCCATTTGGAAGATTTTGTTTCAATCATTTACTATTCGGTATAACATCTGCACCTGAAATATTCCAAAGGACTATGTAAAACATTTTACAGTGCCTTAAAGGAGTAATATGCCATATGGATGACATCTTAGTCCATGGTGAATCCACTGAAGAACATGACTTGAGGGTTCGAGAAGTTTTGAATCATTTACAGGAAGAAGGTCTGGCACTTAATGAAAAATGAGATTTCTCAGGAACGTCTACTCATTTCTTAGGACACATTGTTAGTAGCAATGGCATAATGGCAGAACCACAAAAGATGAGAGTTATCAGTGAATTCCCAATTCCTACTTCTGTCCAAGATATTCAAGCATGGTGTTGGGATGCACATCAGGAACAGGCATTTCGAAGGATCAAGGAAATGCTGGTTTTGCCAGAGATCTTAATGCATTATAACCCTTCACGTCCAACCAGAATTGCAGCAGATGCCTCATCTACAGGGCTAGGGGCAGTCCTTTTTCAAGAACAGTCAGATGGATGTAGAAGACTGATCTATTATGCATCATGGGCATTGTCTGAGACAGAGACAAGGTACACTGTCATGGAGAAAGAAACTCTTGCAGTCGCGTGGGTTTGCGAAAAGTGCGCACATTATATTATTGGCTTAAATGTTGTCATTGAGACAGACCACAAGCCCTTAGTTTCCTTACTGGATGAAAAGGAACCCACTAGAATGCCTCCAAGAATTCAGAAATTCCAGTTGAGACTAATGAGATTCACGAACGAGACGGTGTATGTACAAGGCAGGATGCAAACTTCCACAGATGCTTTACCCAGAGCTACTGTTGACCATCCTACACAATAGGATGTTAACTTTGTGGATGAGATTGAGTTGCACTCAGAATACACTGCATCGCAATGGCCGGCAAGTACACAAATCTCCAAGAAATTCATCAAGCTCAGAAGTGAGATGAGGAATGCATCTGAATATGCCCATATTGCGCACCAGGTTGTCCACAGCAACGTCCCAGTGGTAAAGTGATGAAAATTCTCTTTGAGTTCAGGAAGCACTTCATATAATGGATGATTTGCTGGTTTATAACGACAGGCTGGTGATTCCGTTCTCACTCCAGACAGATGTCATGGAAAGATTACATCAGGGCCACATGGGTATTACGAAATGCAGAACACAGGCTCAGTCATCCATCTGGTGGCCAGGGATATCCAGAGATAGAGAACATATGATCTCTAATTGCACTGTACACAGACCAGACCAGAAGGAACCCCTCATATTGACACCATTTCCAACCATCTCGTGGGACTGTCTAGGGATGGATCTATTTTCATTCGATGGGAAATTCTACATGATAGTGATTGACTATTTTTTTAAGATGGATTGGTGAAAAAGTTGAATACAATGACTACCGAATCTGTCATTTGAGTTTTACAAGAGATCTTCGCAACACATGGCATTCCTGAGGCAGTTGCTTCAGATAATGGACCACAATTTGCAAGTGAATACTTCATACAATTTGCAGGAAATTGTGGATTTGTACATCGTACAAGTTCCCCAAGATATCCTCAATCTAATGTTGAAGCCGAAAAAGGAATCAGAACTATTAAAGCGTCGTTGAAGAAAAACAAAGATTTTCAAATTGCACTTTTAAACTACAGATCATTATGATGTGAATTAGCACTGTCAGAGCTGTTGATGGGGAGGAAGGTCAAAACTCAACTTCCTATCTTAACCAAAAGACTACTTCCAGGGCTAGAAGTCCAGGATTATCAGAGGGTTCAAAAAAGAGAGAAGACTTATAGGAAACAACAAGCTCAGAATTACAATAGGAGATATCGTACCAGAAAGCTATTCAAGTTGATGGAAGGGTAAAAGGTATTGATATGAGACTAAGGCAGAGAAGTAGTAATTATCCAGCAAGATGAAACTCATCAGAAGTCTTATTTAGTACATTCTACAGAAGTTACTATAAGACGAAATAGGATAAACCATATTCTTATTCATCAAAGATGTCAATCAGTCATATATTTGGATGAACCAAATGTTGATCCTGAAATTCAGAGAGAAACAGATACTACAAGCCTCAATGAAGGCCATCCAAGTCAATAAACAACAGTTCAGAGAAAGACTATTGATCTTCAAAGTCTGACAAGAACACAATCAGGGAGAATCGTGAAGCCTCCTGGTAGACCGAATCTGTGATATCAGAGACTTGGGGGGAGATGGGGTAGTAAGTAAAAATGAATGTATATATATAAAAAAACTGGGCAAAGACTTGGGAGGAGATGTAGTATAAGGGTCTGAAAGGGTTAATGTTTGGGACAGTGAGAGAACTGTGATGATTATGTAAGAGATCACATGTGTAATGGGCTTGGTCAAGAAGCATCATGCAGAGTAAGAGCTAGACAGGCCTATTGAAAGTATATATAGTCCATGTAAATATAATAAATGAGTTACTGTTTAGATTTACAATGACTGAAATCTCTGTAAACCAAGCTCAACCTAGCATCTGAAATGCCAGCAACAATATGCAACAAAACTAATGCCTTGCGCTCCTACATCAACTCACATCCATAGGCAAAATAGTATAATATTCCCTTATCCATGCAGTGGAGACACAGCATGGTCTTGAAGCCTGGTAAAATCTTTTTGCTTATTCTCCTGCCCCCTCCATTTATTCCTCCTCCTTAGTGACTGCCAAGCATGAAAAAAGTTCTGTATGATACAGAATTTAGCAGGTTAGCCAATGGCAAGAATGACAATAGGAGAAAAGGTAAGAGCTGAAAAACTGGAAAATATTTGCAGGGTAATGACACAAAGCCTCCCTGCACCCCAATGTCTTCGACAGTTTTGCATGATAATAGAACAAGGCTATTTCCTTATAGGCTTTGAGGAACTTGAGCGTTATCTTATGCTTAACCTCTCCTAATGGTTATGTGTAACTTTGGTGTGCAAGTAATACAAATTAAAGAACAACACAGGAACTCATACAGCCCCTCAAACATCAGTCCGATGCCCACAACACTTCCTCCTCAAGAGCCAATACTTTGCAACGGGGATAAGCTTGCCTTTGTGATGGCAACGTCCAGAGAGCATGCTAGCAAACGCTCCCACTCTTTATGCCTGAAAATTGCAAATGGAGTCTTATAACCAGCGTAGGACCCAGATTTGCATACATAAGCAGCCTTATACTTGAAACAAATGAGCATTCTGCTCTCGCATTGATAAATTTAGCAGGTGGGCCCTGGCTGTTAGTGGGGCCACCAAGGTGCCCCCTCCCCCCACTCCCTTATTTGGGGCAAGAAATAGGCAGCTGGACTTGAAAAATATCACTCCCCACCCCAGCACCCCATGGATCTCACACAGGATATTGGTGTTCCAGACTGGAATAAGGTGCTTCCTCTTTTAAGGACAAACATCATCTGGCACTGGTGGGCTCATGACAAAAATGCGCACAGCACCGTTGTTTCCAGCGCCAAAAAGCCAAAGTTATAATCTCAGCTAACACTTCAATGGTACATTTTTGAAGGTGCTGTTATTCAGATCAGATGTTAAATCATGGCACTGTCTGCCTGTTCAGGTGGATGTAATAGATCGCATGGCACTATTTGAAAAAGAGCTTCAAGCTGTCCTGATATCCTTCCAATATTGATCCTTCAATGAAAAACAAATTAACTGGGCATTAATCTCATTTGTTGTTTGTAGAATTTTGCTTGAAAATTGGCTGCTGCATTTATTTACGTAACACAATAACTGCATTTTAAATATCATTCACTAAATACAGTGAGTTCTTTCTAGATTTATATCAGTTTTTAGCAGTGATTGTTTTGATCATTGAATTTGGCAAATTATTTGAACACAGACGTACACTCAGATTTGCGATATGCACCATGTTAATATAATATAATATAACCTGGACATAATAATATTTATAGTCACTTGGTAGTACAGAACTTGAGTAATGCTGAAAAAAGAGGCATGCTGTTGAAGTTTTTCATCTTGCACTCATCAGGACAGACACAGGAATGCCAAATTTCAAAGGGAGCAATCACTTATACTGCATGAGAAAAGGGTGCTGGTTGGTTGGCAAGTCGACTTTGATTGGTCGAAGCGTTGTCATGGAGAATGTACCAGGAAACTATCGTCCCCCACGCTTTTGTTTAATTCAAAAAAGGCGCAACGCCTGGACATTTTCATTTGGCTGCAGAGGACAGGTCCCTGCATCTGAATTTATGTAGCTTCTAGCAAGCATAAATGAACCACATTTCAAGCCCGACTGATGATTTGGAATCAGCTGTTAGCGTAATTCTTAGCGCACTCGGGATTGTTCAGTAAATATTATCCAATCGCGGAATCACATATGGCCGGTATTTTGTTGAGCTCCCAACATCCAGCTCCTTGGTGGGGGTGGGGGGCCAGAAGATCACAACGGCAGCAGTGTGCCACGGAACCCAATGCCGGGATTGCTGGGCCTGATCTTCACAGCGGCGGCGCGGCTCCATGGTGGCCCACTCCGCCGCTCAGCAACAGGACCCATCTTCAAATATTTAAATAATGGAAATGAATACATTTAAATCCCATCCACTGCGATCTTACCGGCTGTCCAGGATCTTCCGTGTGACGGGTGACAGTCACACACCTTCACTTTCTTGTCCAGGGAAAGCTGGCGCCACCAAGGTAGGGAAGAAGAAACATAGGAGTTTTAGTGAAGTGGGGTGGGAACGGGGTCAACCCTGCATTTCTAGTGTTGGGGGGAAGGGTTGACCTCTGCACTTTGTGCAGTTAGCGTGGGGGTGGGTGAGGGAGACGTCAAATCTTCAATGTAAGTGTTTTGAGGGGGAATGAGGCTGCCATTTATTTTCATTGTACTGGGGGGAAACGGGTCAGAAATTTATTTACAGTGTAGTGCGGGGCGTGTAGGTACAGGGTTCAACTCTGTAGTTTCTGTACAGGTCTGGCAGCCTTTTAAAAATGGCGCCAGTGCCAGTGCAGGGGCAGTTGACGGTGTTCACGGCATCACTGAGGCCGCCCCCTCCATTTGATTGAGGCAGCCCCCCTGTGTATTTAAATGAGCCATTGCGCACGGCCCAGGCATGCAAGCCGCCATTTTTTCACCCGCTGCTGCTTTTGGTGGCGAGTGAATAAAATTCAGCCCCTAATGTAAATGACGTAATATTTAAAAATAAGCAGAATTAAACACATTTCAATTGACTTTTTTTAGCTTTTTCTCTGAGAAAGAAATACCTTTGAACAAATAAATTAAAAACGAAATATTTCAAACAGATTTTTAACAGAATTTAAAGGAGCTCTGTAATAATATGTTATTGATGATGTTAAGTATGGTTCTCATATAAATTAAGGTTTTTAACAGAACATTAATAACAGTGGTTAGTAATGACACAATAATAGTAGTTAGTAATGATACTCTGTTCATTAGATACAAACACTGATTGGTCCCAAGTTATGGGGTTAATTACCTCATGTGATAAAGTAGGGCTATGGTTACATGGAGGTCAAGGTTGGCAAATAAATATTCCAGGGTGCAGAGTATTTCAGAAAGACAGACAGAATAACAAAGGAGGAGGGGTAGCCTTGATAAGAAAGGATGACGTAAGGATGTTAGTGAGAAAGGATCTGGCCTCAGAAGATGATGAAGTAGATGCAGTAAGTGTGGAAATTAGGAATAGCAAGAAAGAAAAAACACTGCTGGGTGTCATTTATAGGACCCCTAACAGTAGTTATACCATTGGACAGAGCATAAACAAGAAATTATTGGAGCTTGCAACAACGGCAATGTAATAATTGTGGAGGAATTTAATCTTCATACAGACAGGGACAATGAAATTGGCAAGAGTGGTCTAGAAGATGAATTTGTAGAATGTTTTCAGGACAGTTTCTTGGAGCAATACGTTGTGAAACCGACTAGCCACAAAACTCTCATAGATCTATTATTGTGTAATGAAGCAGGATTAATTAGTAATGTCACAGTAAAAGATCCACTGGGAAATAGTGATCATAATATCATTGACTTCTGTGTTAAGTTTGAAAGTGGCATACTCCAATCACAAACAAGAATCCTAAACTTAAACAAAGCCAATTACATAGGTATGAGGGGGAGAATTGTCTAAAGTAAATAGGGTAAATGGACTAAAAGGTATGGCGGTAAATTAACAATGTGAAACCTTTAAAGAAACAATTCAAAATGTTCAACAAAAGTACATTCCATTTAAAAACAAAAACTCAGCAAGGAAGACCCATCTGTGGCTCACTCAGGAAGTTAAGGATAGGATTAGATTAAAAGAAAGGGCTCAAAATGTTGCGAAAAAGAGTTGCAAGTCTGAGGACTGAGAGTGTTTTAGGAACCAGCAAAGGGACACCAAAAAGTTGATAAAAAAGGAAAAAATAGGATGAGGGTAAACTAGCGAGTAATATAAAAATGGTCGGGGAATCTAAAACACAGGGGCACAGTCTCAGGATAAGGGGCCAATCATTTAAGACTGAGATGAGGAGAAATTACTTCACTCAAAGGGTTGTGAATTTTGGAATTCTCTACCCCAGAGGGTTGTGGATGCTCCATTGTTGAATATATTTAAGACTGGGATAGACAGATTTTTGGTCTCTCAGGGAATCAAGAGATATGGCGAGCAGGCAGGAAAGTGGAGTTGAATCCTAAGATCAGCTGTGGGATATTGAATGGCGGAGCAGACTCAATGGGCTGGCTGGTCTACTCCTACCTTATGTTCTAATAACTAGTCAGGTGGATGGAACAGTGGCAAACAGAGTTCAATCCGGAGTGGTGTGCGGTAATGCATTTGGAGAAGGTTAATAAGGCAAGGAAATACACAATAAATGGTAGGAAACTCAGAAGTGTAGAGCAACAGCGGGACCTTGGAGCGCATGTCCACAGATCCCTGAAGATGGCTGGACAGGTAGATAAGATGGTCAAGAAGGCATATCAAATATTTGCCTTTATTAGCTGAGGCATAGTATAAAACAGCTGGGAGGTCATGCTGGAACTGTAATGTGTTTCTTCTTATATTTCAGTTTGGTCACCAACAGTGAGCATTGAGTGCATCAAAACAGTGGGCACTGTGCCTCAATTACATATGATGCATAACTCACGAGATGTTTGGCTGGCTGGACACAGTATCATGTTTGCTCTGTGATAATGATCTAAATGATCACTCACAGTGATCTAAACACTTTTCTTATAACTGTTTTATTCAAATAGCCAAGAGCTCACTATTTCCTCTCAATTTACAGCTTTATGTCTATAAAATGAGATTTAATAAAGCAAATCATGCACAGGTAATGTCACTAAGTTCATAATAGCATTAGAACTACCATGGTCTCTGAGGAAATATTACCAATATCATCCTAATAGAGCCTCTGAGGAAGTTTTGTGTGAGCATAGATAATGGCATAATTACAGTAGTTGGCATTGATCCAGCTATCAACACCCATCAAAGTATTATAGGCATCAAAGTGTAAAGGAAGCATATAGATGATGGTGTTTAAACATCAATAAAATAATTTAAATGACAATGTCCTAGAGTGCCTCAAGAGAGGACATTGTACACAAAAGTCAGGGAAGGCAACAATGGGATACTGAAAATTAAATAGAATTTATTAAAATCGTATTAAAATAGAAGTCTCCTTTACCTACTCATGCAATGACTAAGGCTTGTATGCCTTTTAATGTGGGATCATTATAAATGTTACACATAGTGGCGCAGTGGTTAGCACCGCAGCCTCACAGCTCCAGCGACCCACGTTCGATTCTGGGTACTGCCTGTGCGGAATTTGCAAGTTCTCCCTGTGTCTGCGTGGGTTTCCTCTGGGTGCTCCGGTTTCCTCCCACATGCCAAAGACTTGCAGGTTGATAGGTAAATTGGCCATTATAAATTGCCCCTAGCATAGGTAGGTGGTAGGGAAATATAGGGACAGGTTGGGATGTGATAGGAATATGGGATTAATGTAGGATTAGTATAAATGGGTGGTTGATGGTTGGCACAGACTCGGTGGGCTGAAGGGCCTGTTTCATTGCTGTATCTCTAAATAAATAAATAAAAATAAATAAATTTGAACAACATTTGCTGCTGTGTGATTGCTCCTTTGGTTGATATTATAAATGGAAAACTTGACTACCTTCACACTGATTAGAAACAAGGTTTTCTTTCACATATTTTTCTTTTGCTTCCTTCTCCGGCTTCACCTCTACCAGGCTGTTCACCAGACTGAGATAAAATCCATTGCCCAGGGGTGGCACAGTGGTGTAGTAGTTAGCACTGCAGCCTCACAGCTCCAGCGACCCGCGTTCGATTCTGGGTACTGTCTGTGTGGAGTTTGCAAGTTCTCCCTGTGACCGTGTGGGTTTCCGCCGGGTGCTCCGGTTTCCTCCCACAGCCAAAGACTTGCAGGTTGATAGGTAAATTGGCCATTTTAAATTGCCCCTAGTGTAGGTAGGTGGTAGGGCAATTGAGGGGATGCAGTAGGAATATGGGATTAATGTAGGATTAGTATAAATGGGTGGTTGATGGTTGGCACAGACTCGGTGGGCCAAAGGGCCTGTTTCAGTGCTGTATCTCTAAATAAAAAAATAAATAATACAATGATTGTCAGGTAGCACTATAATGAGATAGTTGAAGTTTCAGAGATCCAGAAGAGAATTACTCAAGTCAGTGGCCTAAATGTAACTAATTCCCTATTTTGTGCTTTTCTTTTGCACAACTCAACTTATCACCTTGGTTTTAAAATAAATTGAAGACATGTTGATATTTTTTGTTACACATTTATCTTCTATTTGTTCTTATGTTTCATTTGTGATATTTCAAAATATAAAGTAAGAGGAAGTGAGATTTTGAATGAAATATTTATGTCTGAAATCTCACAAAAGCTGATGAAACTATCCTTCTTGTGGTAGTTGTGGCTAATTATATATTCAGCAGGTTAAATCCTTAATTAAATCCCCTGTATTTGTTTGTACCATGTGGCATGACACACATAACCACTTTGCAGCAAGCAGCCCTGCTAATTGGGTTATTATATCATTCCTCTAAGCCTTTTCTGGCAATCTGAAATAATTAAAAATACAGATTGGCAGGTAATACACAGAACTAGAAGAGAAGGTTTTGAATTAAGAACCCTCAAGTGAGACTTCAAATTGGAAAAAACATTTTTCCCAACATAGTGAATATGTAGAACAGACTCCCAGCAAAAGCAGTTGAGACTGAGTCAATAGACTCCTTCAAAAATTTAAATATCTGATTTGGAGTCAAATCTGGTTGGTTATTGGACTGAGTATCAACTGAGATGATCAAATGCTTCAAGGGGCACAATGAATGTCTGCTGCTGGGGCTATGGCAGATGGAAAGTGTCAGAGAACAGGGACAGCAAAGCAGGGATACTGAATAATGGAAGTTATGAGGATGGACTGATATTCAGAAGTTTTGCTTGCTTACTTTTAGGAATGTGTTTTTATTGTGAAACCTAGATGAAGCACAATGGGGTGTAGTACAAAGCAGCACAAACATTGGAAGGGTAGCAAAGAAGGCAAGATAACTTTGGAGGTATGAACAGGTGACATCAAGCTTGACTGTGTAAAGGCTGCGGATTGTAGGAGGAAGACCACAGGAGATAGGGGTTTCTTTAGATTTCAGTTCTTGGAATATAGAGTAGGAGACAGAACAGTGACTCTAGATTATAACACAGTGAGGATGTAGGGAAGAGAAAGAGCTTGCAGGATGGTATATTTGCATTTTAGAGGGAACAGAAAATGATAGTTCAGAGGAGTACTGCATGTTATTAAAATACAGAAAGACAAGAAATGTGAGTTTGATGGAATTCATGACCAGTTAAATTATATTAACGGAGGAGGCTTCATAGCCTCCTCCATGCTATGCTTTCATCTGAACTTATAGTTGAGGTTATCAATGAGCCTCAATCAATCTTGGGTCAGTTCGCCAGTGAAGTTGGGTCAGTGAAGAATGTGCACTGAAGTTCCAAATTAATGAGAATTCCATGAAAATGCATAATATGCATGGACACTGACCCTGCTGTGCAAGCTAGAAGCATCTGAGTTTGGAACTATTCAGAACAATGGATCTTCTAAAAAAAATTTTGGCTAAGATCCAAAGTATTTGTGACCCCAATATGGTAGGTGCCTTTAGCTGGGAGTTACTTCAGAAATTTAGTATATAGGGGTAGCTTTTATGATTTGACACCGCTGGTGTTGAGCTTCAGGCGGAAGACAATGCTGCTGCCCTGATTGCTGCACTCAAATTCCTGTTGGCACCTCCGTTGCATGAAGCTCCACACCTGGAATGTTCAATCATAAAAATTTCCCCATCTTTTAAATTTTTACTTAATTCAACATCTGTGGTTTGTTTTTCTTCCACTTTTCTTGAAAGTAGGAGAGTAGCATACAGGATACTTTCTTTTATTAGCTAAGGCATAGATTGTAAGAGTAGGGAGGTTATGCCAGAACTGTATAACAGAGATTGTAAGAGTAGGGAGGTTATGCCAGAACTGTATAACAGGCTGCAGCTAGTGTACTTCATACAGTTCTGGTCACTGCATTACTGGAAGGATGTGGTCACACTAGAGAGGGTACAGAGGACATTTATGAGGATGTTGCCAGACATGAGAATTTTAGCTATGAAGAAAGATTGGATAGGTTGGTGGTGTTTTCTTTGGAACAAAGGAGACTGAGGGGAGATTTAATTAAGCAATATAAAATAATGAGGGGCTTATATAGTGTGGACAGGAAGGACCAATTTCCCTTAACAGAGAGGTCAATATAGAATTAAAGTAATTGGTAGAAGGATTAAAGGGTAGATGAGAAATCTTTTCACCCAGAAGATAGGGGTCAGGAACTTAGTCTGAAGGGGTGGTAGAGGCAGAAACCCGCATTGCATTTAAAATAGGTGTATTTTTTATAACATATATGCAAACCCCCCCCCCCCCCACCATACCAGTGGTAAGTGAAAATTACTCTCTTTGAAATCAAATCCATTGTATAATAAATTTATATAAATGCTCTTCCTCTGAATTATCATAGCATTACAAAAGACCACTGAAGTCCACTTGGCCATTCCAAAATGAGAAAATACTCTGCTTATGTATCATGAACTTTTCCCAAAAAGCTATGTGCCTGCTTCCTGAATTTGTTGACATTATTCATCTTCATTCACTCACTAGATAATTGGTTCCATGTATTCGTCATGTATTCTGGGAAGGTATTAAATCAAAATCATCTGTTTGCCTTCCTTTCTCTGAGCTTGAATCTATATCCACACTGGTGTGTACTTCTCTCTAACAATTTAAGTTTCAGTTTATTTATTTCTTGAAAGCTTCAATAAAGTCTCCCCTCAGTATTTGTTTCTCCAGTGTAAACATTCCTAATTTCCTGGGTCCTTTATAGTTAATGGGGTACAGTTTCCACTTTGGGTGTAATCAGTGATCTAGGCACAAACTGTGCCTGTTTTGAGAAGTGCTCTTTTTTTCTCAGTTTCTTTGCAAACTCATTTGCATATTGCTGAACACAAACTTTGCCATGAACCAGCACAATACAACATATCAGAATGTAATCATTTAAAATATTTTGCTTTAAAAATATTCCTTGATATATTTAAGAATGATAACTTGGTGCAGTTTGATTAATACATCTGAAAATGGGTTGAAGCATTTTAATCACAATACCTATTCTACCACCTGTGAATAACGTGATTTTAAATAAATGAAAATGGCTCTAAAAAAAATACAGAACCATTTCCTAGCAATTTTGGGATACAGTAGGCAGTTTCTTAGTAAATTAAAGATCAAAAGTGTTTAACGCTATTAGTGTCCTTGTGGCCAAAAGAGTCAGCTTAATTTTTACAGCCTCCTTGAAGGCCTGCAAACAAGCACAATTAGCAGAAACTCCCAATGGTGATTAATTCAATCTGGGGGCCTGGCCAGCTGTGTGGGTGGAGTCAGCTTCTGGCACAATCTTTTTTAAACTAGCACAAAAGATCCTGAATGCTCATTGTGTTGAACATAATTTGTGCTTGAAATTCCATGTATTTTTGCACTGGTTTCGCCAATTTTGGTATCAGTTTACTTGTCTCGCTCTGGACCCTCTCCAAAACCAGGATGGTCCCATTGCAGTACGGTGACCAGAATTGTGCTCAGACCTCCAAATGAGTCCAAACCAGTCTTCCGCAATCTTCAAATTTTTCCATGACACTCTACTAGTTTCTGTAATATATACAAAGGTGCATTTTTCCTCCTTCCATCCATAAAAGGGTTCCTACAAAAGTGAAGACACCAGGACCAGATGAGATGCATCCAAGGATACTGAGAGACGTGAGAGTGGAAATTGTGGAGGCACTGGCCATAAATTTTCAGTCTTCCCCAGATTCAGGCATGGTACCAGAGGACTGGAGAACTGCAAATGTTACGCCCTTGCTCAAAAAAGGATGGAAAGATAAGCCCACCAACTACAGGCCAGTCAGGTCAACCTCGGTGGTGGGGAAGCTTCTAGAAACAATAATTCAGGACAAAATTAATAGTCACTTGGGCAAATGCGGGTTAATTAGGGAAAGCCAGCATGGATTTGTCAAGGGCAAATTGTGTTGAACTAACTTGTTGGAGTTTTTTGATGAGGTAACAGAGAAGGTTGATTAGGGCAATGCTGTTGATGCGGTGTACCTGGACTTCCAAAAAGCATTTGATAAAGTTCCACACAACAGACTTGTGAGCAAAGTTATAGCTCATGGAATAAAAAGAGACAGTAGAAACATGGATACGAAATTGGCTGAGTGACAGGAAATGGAGAGTAGTGATTAATGGATGTTTTTCAGACAGGAGGAAGGTTCGTAGTGGAGTTCCCCAAGGGTTGGTATTAGGACCCTTGCTATTCCTGGTATATATTAATGACCTAGACCTTGGTGTACAGGGCACAATTTATAAATTTGCAGATGATACAAAACTTGAAAGCATTGTGAACTGTGAGGAGGATAGCGTAGAATATCAAAAGGTCATAGACAGGTTGGTGGAATGGGTGGACAAGTGGCAGATGAAATTTAACGCAGAGCAGTGTGAAGTGATTCAGTTTGGTAGGAAGAACGAGGAGACACAATATAAAACAAGGGGTGCAGGAGCAGATGGACCTGGGTATATATGTGCATACATCATTGAAGGAGCCAGGACAAGTTGAGAGAGAGGTTACTAGAGCTTACAGCATCCTAGGCTTCATTAATAGGAGCATAGAGTACAAAAGAAAGCAAGTTATGTTAAACTTGTATGGCCTGGTTGGGCCTCAACTGAATTATTGTGTCCAGTTCTGGGCGCCACACTTTAGGAAAGATGTGAAGGCATTGGAGAGAGTGTAGAAAAGGTTCACAAGGATAGTTCCAGGGATGAGTAACTTTAGTTACATGGATAGATTGGAGAAGTTGGGACTGTTTTGTTTGGGAAAGAGAAGGTTGAGAGGAGATTTGAAGGAGGTGTTCAAAATTATGAGGGGTATGGACAGGGTAGATAGGGAAAAACTGTTCCCACTTATGGAGGGGTCGAGAACAAGTGGGCACAGAAATAAGATAATTGACAAAAGAAGCAATAGCGACATGAAGAAAAAGTTTTTCACGCAGGTTAGGATCTGGAATGCACTGCCTGAGAGTGTGGTGGAGGCAGTTCAATCAAGGCATTCAAGAGGTAATTAGATTGTTATCTGAAAAGGAAGAATGTGCAGGGCTATGGGGAGATGGCCAGGGAGTGGCACTAGGTAAATTGCTGTTTTGGAGAGCGGGCATAGACAGACGGGCTGAATGTCTTCCTTCTGTGCTGTAACAATTCTGTGATTCTTTATGAAATGATGGCTGATAAAATACTATGCATACCTCGTAGGCTAATAAGTTATAGATCTGTCATATGTATGTTAGAATATAATCACTAAACCTTTGCTGTACTGTTAACAATAAAAAGTAAATAATAGATGGTAAAGAAAGTACTATTGCCCTCTGCTGGCTATACTGAGTACAACAGAACTGAAATGTATATTCCTAATTTTAACCTCCTGTGCCCAATGTGAAAATAGCAAGGGGTTAAAATAAGAACACAAGAAATAGGAGCAGGAGTAGGCCATTTGTCCCCTCAGCCTGCCCCACCATTCAATAAGATCATGGCTGATCTGCCCCAGCCCTCAACTCCTCTTTTGTGCCAGCTCCTTATAGCCCTCAACTCCCCAATATTTCAAAAATCTTTCATAAAATAGGGGAAGAATACTAATCTGCCTGTTCAGGCTGTATTCCTGCTACTGCCATTTTAACTCCCTGGTTTTGGGAGGTGTCAGAGGTACTTGCTGCTGGCAGCTGATGGCCTCATAAATATACAAAAATCAGGATCCTACGATGCAATTAGGGACCTGACAGGATTTTTTTTATAGCGATACAGCACTGAAACAGGCCCTTTGGCCCACCGAGTCTGTGCCGACCATCAACCACCCATTTATACTAATCCTACACTAATCCCATATTCCTACCACATCCCCACCTTCCCCTACCACCTACCTATACTAGGGGCAATTTATAATGGGCAATTTACCAATCACCTGCAAGTCTTTGGCTGTGGGAGGAAACCGGAGCACCCGGCGAAAACCCATGCGGTCACAGGAAGAACTTGCAAACTCCACACAGGCAGTACCCAGAATTGAACCTGGGTCACTGGAGCTGTGAGGCTACGGTGCTAAGCACTGTACCGCCCCTGATTTTAACCCCAGATTGCATGTGTTATGTTGAGTCCCAGACCTGCCAGAGAAATCTGCCAACCAGCAGGAGCGGGGCCAGGAGAGGCTTTTAAAATGTTTGTGTCAGAACTGTCAAAAGTTAAAAATGTAATAGTTTTTGAGCAAGTGGAAGGTGGAGGGGTTGGTGGGGGTGGGGGAAGAAGAACAAAAAGGGAAGGCCTGTGATAGGGTGGAGGGCAGGAGAAATTAAATGACAAAAGATTTCATGGTACAAAGCCAAGGGGAGTTGTAATTGGACAGGTAAAGAAACAAAAGATGTGTCTGGATGAGGTGTAAATGTCAGGATAGCAGCTGTCTGAACTCAAAGTAAATGGATTAAGAAAGAAACAATGTGGCCGGGAGGCAAACAAAGGTGAACCAGCAAAAAACACGAAAGAAAGAAAAAAATGGGAGCACAGGTTATGATCTCAAATTATTGAACTCAATGTTGAGTCCGGAACTCTGTAAGATGCCCAGTCGAAAGATTAGGTGCTGTTCCTCGAGCTTGCTTTGGGCTTCATTGGTACACAGTAGCAGGCCAAGAAAATGTCCTCTCGTGAGCTTTGGGCACAATCACTTCTACCTCCTTCCCAAAATCCACAAACAGGACTGTCCCGGCAGACCCATTGTTTCAGCTTGTTCCTGCCCCACTGAACTTATTTCTTCTTATCTTGACTCTATCTTTTCTCTGCTGGTCCAGTTTCTTCCTACCTACATCAGTGACTCTTCTGAAGCCTGTCGTCATTTTGACAATTTCCAGTTTTCTGGCCCCAACCGTCTCCTCTTCACTTTGGATGTCCAATCTCTCTACATCACCATCCCCCACCAGGACGGTTTGAGGGCTCTCTGCTTCTTCCTTGAGCAGAGGCCCAACCAGTCCCCATCCACCACCACCCTCCTCCACCTGGCTGAACTTGTTCTTACATTGAACAACTTCTCCTTCAACTCCACTCAGTTCCTTCAAGTAAAAGGTGTTGCTATGGGTACCCACATGGGCCCTAGTTATGCCTGTCTTTTTGTGGGATATGTCAAACATTCCTTGTTCCAGTCCTGCTCAGGCCCCCTCCCCCAACTCTTTTTTTGGTACATTGATGACTGTATCGGTGTCGTTTCCTGCTCCCGCCCTGAACTGGAAAACGTTATCAACTTTGCTTCTAATTTCCACCCTTCTCTCACCTTTACATGGTCCATCTCCGACACTTCCCTTCCCTTCCTCGACTTCTCTGTCTCCGTCTCTGGGGATAGCTGTCTACTAATATTCATTACAAGCCCACCGACTCCCACAGCCACCTCGACGACACCTCTTCACACCCTGCCTCCTGTAAGGACTCCATTCCATTCTTCCAGTTTCTCCGTCTCCAGTGCATCTGCTCTGATGATGCTACCTTCCATGATAGCGCTTCTGATATGTCTTCCTTTTTCCTCAACCGAGGATTCCCCCCACTGTGGTTGACAGGGCCCTCAACCGTGTCCAGCCCATTTCCCACACCTCTACCCTCACCCCTTCCCCTCCCTCCCAGAACCGTGACAGGGTTCCCCTTGTCCTCACTTTCCATCCCATCAGCCTCCACATCCAAAGGATCATCCTCCACCATTTTCGCCACCTCCAACGTGATGCCACTACCAAATGCATCTTCCCCTCCCTTCCCCTGTCAGCATTCCGAAGAGATCGTTCCCTCCGCGACACCCTGGTCCACTCCTCCATTACCCCCACCACCTCGCCCCCTTCCCACGGCACCTTCCCCTGCAAGCGTATGAGGTATATTACCAGCCCATTTACCTCCTCTCTCTCCTCACTATCCAAGGCCCCAAACATGCCTTTCAGGTGAAGCAGTGATTTACTTGTACTTCTTTCAATTTAGTATACTGTATTCGCTGCTCACAATGTGGTCTCCTCTACACTGGGGAGACCAAACACAGACTGGGTGACCGCTGTGTGGAACACCTCCGCTCAGTCCAAAAGCATGACCCCGAGCTTCCGGTTGCTGGCCATTTCAACACATACCCCCTGCTCTCATGCTCACATCTCTGTCCTGGGATTGCTGCAGTGTTCCAGTGAACATCAAGCATCTCATTTATCGATTAGGCACGCTACAGCCTGCCGGACTGAACATTGAGTTCAATCATTTCAGAGCATGACAGGTCCCCCATTTTACATTTATCTTTAATTATTTTTTATTTTATTTTTTGTGTTTATTTTATTTCAGTTTGTTCAGTTTGTTTCTACTGTGCCTACCCACTATATTTTTTAATGTTTGTGCTTGTAGCTGTTCAGTTTTCAGTCCATTAACACCCTATCTGTACTAATCCTTTGTCTTTCAGCACACCATTAACATATTGTTTGCCTTTGCTCCATGACCTTCTGGTCAGCTATTCTGTGACCTTGTCCAATCAACACCTTCTCTTTGGTTATCTCTTGCCCCACCCCTGCTTTACTTGCTTAAAATCTTTTACATTTTTTATATCTGCCAGTTCTGAAGAAGGGTCACTGACCTGAAACGTTAACTCTGCTTCTCTCTCCACAAATGCTGCCAGACCTGCTGAGTTTTTACAGCACTTTCTGTTTTTATTTCAGATTTCCAGCATCTGCAGTATTTTTCTTTTATTTAGGCATAATCACCTGTTTTCTCTTGAAGGTGACGCCACTCAAGATACCAAGTTCATCTCTGGAAGGCCAGAAGCATCTGAGGGTTTCTGGCACCTCTTTTACTTTGTCAGGCCAGCCTTCTATGATGACTCACCACAATGCCTTCAGTTGTGAGTCATTTGCTGTTTTTGATTGTAGTTGGTCACATTTTTGCTGACCAAATGCAATAAGTTAATTTTGAGCACATTTGATGTCCATGCTGCCTACTTGTAGATCCAGTGGAACTTTTTCATTCTTGCTTGGGTTTGGCAATCTGCTTGCACATGATTTTAATGGTGATGAAAGCTTCCAGTTGTTGGACTTCATCAATGTGATGTCTCAGGTTCACAATGTGGAATGCCTGTTCGTCTTCTGAGAACTACTTCTCTCTTGAGTCTTGTCTCAGGTCTGTTTTGCCATGGATTTTGTGTATCATCTTGCATTCAGGCCAGTCTCTGACACTTTCCTTACTGCTGTCACCCTGATATCTATTCATTTGGTTCTGACTGTGACTTCTGGCTGCATCTTTGGAGCCAGAATTCCTGCGGGCTCATTGCCCTTTTGCACCACATGCCTAGCACAGGTCATGAAATGCAAGACAATTTTGCAGTGAGTGGGACCAACCAGACTTACCATACAGCTTGCTTGCCCTTTTTGACCTGGTTATAGTGCCGATACTGTTGGCTGCACCTAGTGCTTGTAGGTGCTGTTGTCCAGCTACAATGTCTTTTTACTTCCTGTCATCTTCCAGCAGTGCATTGATGCTGTGACCTTTCTTTTTCCCCAAGAGGACTTTCCAAAGTGCTTCAATGGGTGTTGATACAATCACCAGCTCCATTATTCGGTCTGACAGCTCAACTTCTGAAAAATCGCACTCATTGTCCTTGCTACGGCATCTACTGATGAACTGGTTTATAGATTCCTGTGGCTGTTGCCTGTAGGACATCAATTCTAGGTGGTGAATTCTAAAATTCACTCTTAACCTGTGTTGATCTTCCAGCACTTTCCATATCTTTGTGGGATCTTTTTGGTCCTCTTCAGATATGCCTGAGGTATTAATTCTGTGCAATCACTCATTTCCAACTGCTATTAGTATTCTTACAGCCTGTTTTTTTCTTGTTCCACAATTACTTGGAGTGTAAAACATAATTGCATTTTTTTTGGAAAAGTTTGAACTTGGATAGGATTTCCAGTTCATGCTAGGAGAACTGGTGTCCAGGTTCCTGCTGTTCTTTTGCTTTAAACATGCTTTAAGAACTTGCTTTATGACTCTGTATTTGTTTCTCCTTTAAGAACCTCTCTTGTCTGCTTTGATTGACAGCAGCAGGTGTTTAGCAGTGCTTGTCTGTTTATCTAGCTTCCAGCACTCTTGTCTATCTGTTTATATAGCTGGGCAGTAGGCATTTCAAGTGCTCTTTTTTCTCTCTGCTAGAGTTTGTTAATGCAGCTGTTCAATAGGCAATTCTTCACACTTGAGTGGTTTTATGAGCTTTTTAAACTCGGTGAGTGAATGAAAGCTCTTCATGCTGGAGTGATTTAATGGTTTCTTTTTATAGCTCTAGCTGCATGAATGGAGGATTCACAAGCTGTTTGCTGTCGATGCCTCCTGTAATGGCACAGACATGATCAGCTTGGGGGAACCTTTGAAAACAATCAGGTTTTCCCTGTTTTTCCCGTTAGTGAGCCTTTTAAAAAAATCAACTTTGCAAGTACCCCAAAGCTTTTTTTTTTAAACTGGGGTTCCTGTCTCACTGTCTCACACTGACTCACCCAATCACAGTGATTGATTTGCAGCCTGTCATTCAGCTCTGTCTTCTACAGATGGAGGTGTTTTTTTTTCTCTTTAAACTGTATGGGCCCATATTTCTTTTAACTTTCTCTCTTTTAGCTGTAGGTAGTTTTTAAAGTTGTTTTCCTCTGGTCTTCCATCTTGGATCTTGTCCTCTCACCACAGCTGTCACCATGTAATGAGAAGCTTTTTATGTTGTCTGCTGCAACATGAGATGCATGGAGTTCAGTTGATTGAAAATCTCTAACAGGTTTAAGATCTTAAAGGGACATCATTCTTAAAGGCAATCAAACAACAAGGTGGAGAATTGAAATAACAAGCAACTGGCAGCTTGGGGTCACGCTTGCAGACTGAATGGAGGTGTTTTGCAAAGCAGTCACCCAGTCTGCATTTACTCTGTTTTTGTCTCCACAGATGCTGCCTGACCTGCTCAGTATTTCCAGCATTTTCTGTTTTTGTTTCAGATTTCCAGCATCTGCAGTATCTTGCATTTCTTTTAAAATTTCCGATGGTTTCCTTTTGGGCCAGGAGGAGCAGGAAACCTTGGCTTCCCCTGCACCACCCTACCCCCTCCCCCTACTACAATTACCTTCCAACCACCCCTTATCCATTTAACTTAGCGCTAGGGATCCTTTGGATCCTCGGTCTCCTGCTGGCCAAAATTCCACTCCCACCCACTGAACATCGAGTGATTCCTGCCAGGTTCAGCCAGGAATACAGCCTCCTCTCTCCAAGCTCCTTGCTCAGCCCCTTACGTCACACTCACGCCTTGAGTTACAATTGGGGCTTATGTCTCTCTTGTCGACTTCGTCTAGTACCAATAAATTGTTTTTTAAATCTTGTCTTTACTGCCACAGGATCCTCTCCTTCCCAGGCCAAGCTACAATGCTAATTGCCTCCCTCCATTTCATATGCTGTATAAAAATGAGAAACTAGTCCATGCTTCAGGCATCAGACTGCCAATCCCACATAACCTCTCATTTTAGTTTGATTTTGCCTTCCGAATAAAATAAAATTACAATTATTGTCGAAGCACAGATCTTTCTATTTAATCAAATTAGGGCGGCACAGTGGCGCAGTGGTTAGCACCGCAGCCTCACAGCTCCAGCAACCCGGGTTCGATTCTGGGTACTGCCTGTGTGGAGTTTGCAAGTTCTCCCTGTGTCTGCGTGGGTTTCCTCTGGGTGCTCCGGTTTCCTCCCACATGCCAAAAGACTTGCAGGGTGATAGGTTAATTGGCCATTATAAATTGCCCCTAGTATAGGTAGGTGGTAGGGAAATATAGGGACAGGTGGGGATGTGGTAGGAATATGGGATTAGTGTAGGATTAGTATAAATGGGTGGTTAATGGTCGGCACAGACTCGGTGGGCCGAAGGGCCTGTTTCAGTGCTGTATCTCTAAAACTAAAAAACTAAAAACATTATAACCCAACAACTAATGTGATGGTGGTAGAGTGGTCATTGCATTTTACTTTTCTAACTAATTAAACATTTTTGATTAGTTACCTAAATTTACCTCCAACTATTTTAAATCCAATGAAATCTTGTTTGTGGGCATAAAAATATTAAAGATACAAGTCACTGTGCACGTGTCCTCAGATTGTATAACCCAGCAAAACACAACTATTTTTCAGTTAAAGCACTCATTTCCTATCACATGGAAAGACTCATTTTATTTGACTTTTTCAGTTTAAAAAAAAAGACAGATGATGTTTGAATATAAATATCCTCCTTTCGCCTCTATGACCTGTGTGTGACTCTAGCCCAGACTAACAACGTGTAAGTGTCATCTCACAGCTGCTGGTAAAGTTCCTTTATCAAATTATTGATCTCAACCCAGCACAAAACTGTTCATTATTTGCCACAGTCAAGCACTGAATTGTCAATTCCCCTCATAGTCCACAAGCATGGATAATGCTGGAAATGAAAAAGATCACATTAGTTTCAGTAGGAGATACTATTCCTAGGTTAGATTTATGGCACATCGTTGGGGTAGAATGCAGGGAGCATTTAATCTCTGGCGAACTTTGCTTCAGCTTACATGGCCGTTCTGGATTCTGACATTAGGTGAAGAAGTATCTGAATCCCAGCACTGAAAACCCTCTCCATGACGAGCATAAAAATCTGCCAGTACAATTTCACATTAGAAAAAATCTTTCTGTCACATGTAAAAGAAATTCAAATTATAGACCTAAAATTGTCAGTTTTTCCAAACCTATTCACACTGAGACATAATAGTAGACATTAATGAGGCAGCAATAGGAACATAGGTACAGAAGTAGGCCATTTAGCTTCTCGAGCCTGTTCTGCCATTCAATGAGATCATGGCTGATCTGTGACCTAACTTCATATGCCCACCTTTACTCATATACCAGCTTTGGTTAACAAAAATCTATCAATCTCAGATTTAAAATTGACAATTGATCTGGCATCAACTGGTATTTACAGAAGAGAGTTTCAACCTCTACCACCCTTTGTGTATAGAAGTGTTTCCTAATTTCACTCCTGAAAATTCTGGCTCTAACTTTGAGACTATGCCCCCTAGTCCGAGACACCCCTACTGGTTGAAATAGTTTGTCTCTCTCTCTCTCTCTACTCTATCTGTTCCCCTTAATACATTGAAAACTTCAATCAAATCATCCCTTAACCATCTACATTTCAAGGAATACAACCTTAGCTTGTGTAATCTCTCCACGTAATTTAACCCTTGGAGTCCAGGAATCATTCTGGTAAATCTATGCTGTACTCTGTCCAAGGTCAATATATCCTTCCAAAAGTGTGATGTTTGAACTACTCACAATACTCCAGGTGTGATCTAACCAGGGCTTTGTATAGTTGAAACATAACTTCTACCCCACTTCTACCCTGATATGCGGACAAGACAGCTAAGATAAAAATGGATTTTGTTTCCCTAGTTCCTGTCTCATTTTATTGTATATTAAGATCATTCAGACAAATTGTTTTTTAGTCAACTAAATGCTCTTTTCGGCTGCCCTACTTTAGCAAGATGTCAAGGTCCTGGAAAGGGAATAGGATTAAATGGATAGCTGTTTTGAAGAGCTGGCATTGGTGTAAAAGGCCAAATCGCCTTCTCTGTGCTGTAATATTCCATAATTCTATGTCACTGTACCTGTAATGAGAAAGACACATAAATAGGACCCCCATTTGCCTGAAATGCTGTGCACACCTTATTTTGTGAGGACTCACCCCATTTACCTAAGTCCATGGTAGTTGGCTAGTACCAAAACATGAGCATACTGAAATTTAACATACTAAAACCACACAACTTACCAACACAGAAAAGTAATAACTCTTTGGAGCCACTCTACGCATTGGAACATTGTTCACATGGTTTCTCTAGCTCACTGGGATGAATCCCAGCCTCCATTAATGAGTTGATCAGTCATCAAGGAGATATGGAGAGGGGTTGAAATTGGTCAACATACTAGCACAAAACAAGCCAATAATGAATCAGCAGCTCATTTTACGCCACGATTGATTTTCTTTTCAATTGACCTATGACACACAAAACTGGGCTGCCTATTTGAAAACAGCTCAGTTTGCACTCCTGGCTTAGCTAATTTCATCCTCATGCATGTCTTGGATTTTATCTTCTACAGAGGACTAAGTTATAATCCCTTATCACCAGATAAATAATATTGGAGCCACTCAAACCCAAAAAAACGCTATTTGCTTCCTTAGTTTATAATGATAATTAGCATAGTTATAGCAGTAGTAGGCAGCAACATTTTCAACCTACTGAAATGCCTTGAAGAGTTGGTAACTAAACTATGAGTAATCCAGTAAATGAAGGTTACCTAGATTTTCAAAATGAGCATTGATCCTCATGTGACATTAATAAGGAAGGTTAAGACTCATGAATAAATGACAAATTGTCTACAGGAGTGACAGCTGACTTCGCAACAAAGAACAAGTGATAAATGAAAATACTCTTTGTGGAAAAGCAACAACTGATGTTCCACAAGGATCTGCTCTGGGAGCCTTGCACTTCACTATATTTTTAATGATATGGGACAGAATCTCTAAAACTGTAATTGAATTTGCTCTATGAGTAGGATGATTATCTTTAATAGACTTGAACTGATTATGTAGATAAATTTTAATGTAGGACATGATAGGTTAATTCATATAGGAACAGTTAACAGTAAAAATGGCTGGCAGAAGCTGAAAAAGAAAATGATTTAAGAGTGATCATTATCTTGAACATGAATGCACCAGATCTGTGAGAAGTAGTTGATCAATAAAAAAAATTGGGTACTTGTTACACCTGGAGGGCTCTGGATCAATCGAAACATTTTATTTCAACATTGTACAGCTCAACAAGTGAGGCAAGGCCTGGAGTTTTGCAGTTTTGGTCACCTTACTTCAAAAAGGATATTGAAGAGTTCAAAGAAGAATGACCTCAATAATTTCAGGCCTTAAGGGACTAAGTTATGAAGAAATGTTCAAGCGAACAAACTTATTTTTGCTGAATAAAGGATTATGGGAGGTATGATACAGGGATTTAAAATAATGAAAGGTGTGAATCAAGCTGAAGAAAGCAAGGGGCTGAATTTTATGAGTGCACCGCAAATCGCGGCAGTGCACTCTAATCTTGCCAGCCTGTTCACGCGGAGCGGCCATCGCTGAGCCCCCGCAATATTTCATGTGGGGTCTCATTTAAATGGAGAGGGCTGAGCGGCTGCACTCGATGACGTAGATGGGTCAGCCGCTCCGTCCTCGGCAATGGCATCCGGTGCCACCGCGCAGGCACCGGCGCCATTTTTATAGGGCTTCAAGCCCTTCGGAGAATTTTGAAATTCAGAGGGAACAAAAGTGTGAAATTAAAGTTATACATTAAATAAGATCTTCACTCCCCTCACCCACACCCCCTACAGAATAATATATTCATTAATAGCCCATTCCCCCCCAAAAAAACTTTTAAACAGTTCCCGACCTTTCCCCCCCGCCGACCTTTAATAACTTTAACCCTCAACCCCTCCCCACCATCCCCCCAACCAATCCAAAAAGTTTTCCCCACACTCCCCCCGCCATCCCGACCTGAAAATTTTACTCGATCCCCCTCCCCACCAGCGTCACACCTCGGAACTCCAAATGGAATTCTGAAGGCACGAGATTTCCAGCCAGCGGTCGGAATATCGGCATGGGACGGCAGTCGCTACCAGGTAAGTCATTATTCTTTAATTTGACTATCGTTTGCATATGAAAATGAGGGGGAACGGGGAGTGGGGCCACACCAAGGCCTCCCCTCCGCCGGTAAAATGCGGCCGGGCCTTTTCGGCGCAGGGGTCGTGGTGGGCCTCTCCCAGAAAAATTTTCCGGGCCCCCACCACCACAACCCCTGATGCCAGAGGGCTTATCAAATTCAGCCCAAGCTTAACTTAGACATTAAAAATAGAACCAAATAACACAAATACAAAATTCGCAACCCTACAGCGAGATTAAAGAAAAAATAAAGAATCTTCTTTCTCCACAGATCAGTGGAATGTCATTGAGTTGGAAGTTATTGATACTTTTCAAAGGATCTGTATCAGAATTTGTTGATGATCCGGATTGAGTGTTTTACAATATTAATAGCACTGCCTGATTTATTTCTGGGGAAGGCAGTGGAAAAAGCTTAAGGGTCAATTTTGCACAATCAGACTCTTGATGGAGAGCCTTGTCTAGGGTAGCACATATTGGAAATTTAGGTACATGTGACAGTTGATTTTATGGTGAAAAAATTCACTACCGAGAGCATGAAATCAGAGATTTACCCTCTTGGTGTAGGACATCAATGAATGTTGGTCAGCAGGGAGGGGTTCATTATAGAATAGTTACACAATGGCTCTGAGTACAATGAACTTGATGCACCAATGGCCTTTACTTTCTTTGTATTTTTTCATGCTTTTATAGTGGCCATCTGACAAAAAAAGGTGTCATAAAGAGGAAGTCTGATTTCTCCTGTTTCATTTTGTTGCTAACATTGTCTGCAGAATCTGTCAAAGCTGTAGCACTTCAAAGGGTTCATATTACATTATCAGCAAAAGCCTGAGCAACTTTTCACTGCACTTAGCCCACTCCAGTTCAATTTATTCTTTACTTGGACTGCATTTCCTAGCCCCTCAACATCTGTTACCAAGAAGGACACGTTAGGGTTAGGGTTAGGGTTAGGGTCCCATCACCACCTTTTCAATGTGCAGCAACTACAACCTTGTCAGTTTCACTCACCTATTGAAACAAATACAAAAGTACAAATTTATTAATTTTTTAAGGTTTTCGATTTGTTTTTCCCATTTTAATTTGTTCTTGAAGGATTAGTCATGGAAAATTATCATACAGTCTGGTCTTAATTCAAAGTTGTTTAATTTGAATTGTAATCTACTCCCATTAAGTGAGCAATGTTTACTCAAAATAATTAAATTGTCAATTCTATCAATTCAGCATTTAAATAAAAAAACAAGAACTATTTACAATATCAGATAATTTGAATTACAACATATTGACTTAAGAAGAATTTACAATTTCTGTTAAAGTTGGCAGGAAGCAAGTTGCAGTCAGAGTATATTGTGAAATGACTGTACAAGCTCTGCCACATAAAGTTCAACGCGTGAGTTACGAGTATGTGCATTTCAATTGTTGCTTTGATTGTTTTATTGCATTTTTTTTACAATAACTGTAATGTTCTGCTGTGCATTTCATCATATTTGCTTAACTCAAAATATTGGAAAATTGTATTTTTTTCAAACTTCAAATTAACAGGATTAGACTGTAAATCAATCTTCCTGCAGCTGAACTTGAGAAACGATCACATCAGTTGTTTAACAGATAGATAGGTGTGATAGAAAAGTCTGGATATATTACAAACTGTAATTTTCATGAGTTGACATATATTTAATTATGAGGTGCAAAGTACTGACACTCTCTCTTTCACTGCAAATAATTGAAGCAATTTTCATTTGTTCTGTTTAAACAATACAAATATTTGCAGTCATTGTAGTTTACATGTCAGAAGATTATTTGGTTAATTGTGTCCTGACTCTGAAAGAGCTATCCACTTTATACTTAGTCCCATTCTCTTGTCCAAAGGATCATCCTCCGCCATTTCCATCACCTCCAGCGTGATGCCACTAACAAACGCATTTTTCACTCCCCTCAACACCTTCTCTTTGGTTATCTCTTGCCCCACCCCCACTTTACTTGCTTAAAACCTTTTATATTTCTAATATTTGCCAGTTCTGAAGAAGGGTCACTGACCTGAAATGTTAACTCTGCTTGTCTCTCCACAGATACTGCCAGACCTGCTGAGTATTTACAGCATTTCATATTTTTATCTCTACTTATATATTCCATTCCCCTTGCAATAAATAAGTCTTCAGCCTTCTCAGTATTTAATTCGAGGAAATTTCTGCGCATCCAGTACTGTAAATCTACATGTGCTTTTTTCTCTAACCATTAAATATCTTTTCACATTCTACACTTCCGAGTGACTCACAAAGTGATCTCACTGATGTGGAGGCCACCGCGGATGACCACTCCTCTGAGGTGATCTCCCTGCAGCAGAGGATGAGGTGAAGGCAGGCTGCTTAATCATGCCTGTCTGGGACTGAAATGCCCATGACAACCATCCTCGCCGGGTATCTCCAAATGCTGCTACACCTGTGACATCGCGGGGGCAGCCTCTGCCACAGGGCGTGACTCCACAGATGCCTCGGAGAGGCCAAGGGGGCAGATGATGATGATGGAGTGACCTGAGGAGTGGCCCACTCAATACTGTTTCTTGCCACCTCAGTCCTTTCATTACACCGCTGATCGCTGGGGGGCACCACAGCTCAGGCGCAACTGGCATCTGCTCAATGCCTCTCTGCAGCACTGGTGCCACTGACTGGTCGATGCTGCTGAGTGTGCCACGCTCCCTTTGCATGTCAGTGCACTGTTCCTGCATCCACTCTAAGTGATGTCACATATGGCTCTCCATGAGATTCGCCAATCTCTCAATGGATGAGCTCAAACACTCAAAGCATTGAGTCATTGTGGAGCACAAGATGAATGGACTCCTTCATTCTCATCGCAATGCTCCACAGTGCCTCAGGTAACTCTAGCATGTGGCCACACATCTCATGCTGGTTCACAATGAAGAGCCGGCTGGTTTTTGACATACGAGGCTCAGCATTTCCACCCTGCTAATCAGGGCTGTGCCTGGCCTCCATCCTTCAATGGGGACTAACTACAGCCTAATCTGCCTCCCTGAATCCTCCAGCTCTGAGGTGACATGTGCCTCACCCTATGCCACTGTCTCAACTGATGCACGTGACCCACCAAGGTGCAAGTGTCTGTGCTGATGGAGGGTGACGGTGACGGTGATGGTGCAGCCTGTGAGGTGTCTTGCTCCTTTGATTCCTCGGGGACTTGTTGCTTATGGGGCAGCTGCCGGCCCTCAGCAGGTGACCCTATGGGAGACATAAGAGAGGATAGTAAGGAAAGATCAATGCACACAACAGATGCTTCTGCTGTTTGAAATGATGACATGACAACTTCTGCAATGACAGCTGGTTGCACAGGGGAGCATAGAAATCATAGAATCACAGAACGTTTAAGGCACAGAAAGAGGCCACTTGGCCCATCGAGTCTGTGCTGGCCAAAAAATGATCCACCTATTCTAATCCCACCTTCCAGCATTTGGTCTGTAGCCCTGCAGAATACAGCACTTGAGGTGCATATCCAGACTCCTTTTGAATGAGTTGAGGGTCTCTGCCTCAACTACCCTTTCAGGCAGTGAGTTCCAGACCATCCCCTCTCTCTGGGTGAAAAGGTTTTTCCTCATCTCCACTCTAATTTTTCTACCAATCATTTTAAAGCTATGCCCCCTCATCACTGACCTCTCTGCTAAGGTGAATAGAGCCATCACCTCCACTCTATCCAGGCCCCTCAAAATTTTGTACATTTCAATCATATTTCCCCTCACCCTTTCTGTTCCAAGGAGAACAACTCCAGCCTATCCAATCTTTCTTCATAGCCGCATTTTTCCAGTCCCAGCAACATCCTCGTAAATCTCCTCTGTACCCTCTCTAGTACAATTACATCCTTTCTGTAATTAAGTGATCAGAACTGCACAATGTACTCAAGTTGTGGCCTAACCAATGAGTTATACAGTTCCAACATAACCTCCCTGCTCTTATATTCTATACCTCGGCTAATTAATGAAAGTATTCCATATGCCTTCTTAACCACCTTATCGACCTGTCCTGCTACCTTCAGGGATCTGTAGACATTCACTCCAAGTTCCCTCGCTTCCTCTACACTTCTCAGTATTTTCCCATTAATTATGTATTCCTTTGCCTTGTTTGACCTCCCCAAATGCATCACCTCACACTTCTCCAAGTTGAATTCCATTTGCCACTTTTCTGCCCATCTGACCAAACCATCAATATCTTCCTGCAGCCTACAGCTATCCTCCTTGCTGTCTACCACACGGCCAATCTTTGTGTCGTCCGCAAACTTCTTGATCATGCCCCCTACATTTGCATCCAAATCGTTAATATACACCACAAAATGCAGGGGACCCAGTACTGAGCCCTGTGGAATGCCACTGGAAACAGTCCTCCAGTCGCTAAAACACCCATCAACAATTACCCTTTGTTTCCTGCCACTGAGCCAATTTTGTATCCACCTTGCTGCATTTCCCTGGATCCCATGAGATTTTATTTTTTTTAACCAGTCTGCCATGTGGGACCTTGCCAAAAGCCTTGCCAAAATCCATGTAGACCATATCAACTGCACTACCCTCATCTATCTTCCTTGTTACTTCTTCAAAAAATTCAACCAAGTTGGTCAAACAAGATCTTCCCTTAACAAATCCATGCTGACTATCCTTGATTAACCTATGCCTTTCCAAGTGACAGTTTACCCTGTCTCAGAATAGATTCCAATAATTTGCCCACTACTGAGGTTAGACTGACTGGCCTGTAATTATTCGGTCTATCCTTCGCTCCCTTTTTAAACAGAGGTACAATGTTAGCAATTCTCCAATCCTCCAGCATCACATCTGTATCCAGTGAGGATTGGAAAATTATGTTCAGACCCTCTGCTATTTCCTCTCTTGCTTCTTTTAACAGCCTAGGGTACATTTCATCTGGCCCTGGTGATTTATCAACTTTCAAGGATGCTAATCCCATTAATACTTCCTCTCTCCCTATGTTTATCACATCCAATACTTCACACTCTTCCTCCTTAACTACAATATCTGCATTGTCCCCCTCTTTTGTGAAGATAGACGCAAAGTATTCATTAAGAACCATACCAATATCTTCCACCCCTACACATAGGTTATCTTTTTGGTCTTTTATGGGCCCTACTCGCTCCTTAGTTATCCTCTTATACTTAATGTATTGATAAAGCATCTTTGGGTTCACCTTGATTTTGCTTGCCAATATTCTTTCATGTCCTCTCTTTGCTTTCCTAATTTCCTTTTTGATTTTACACCTCTACTTTCTATACTCCTCTCAGCTTTCTGTAGTATTGAGTTCTCGGTGTTGAACATAAGCTTTCCTTTTCTGCCTTATCTTACCCTGTAGGCTCCTTGATATCTATGGGGCTCGAGATTTGGCCGCCTCACCCTTTTTCTTTGTGGGAATATGTTTACCCTGAGCCTCTTGACTCTCTCCTTTGAATGCCTCCCACTCTTCTGACACTAATTTACCTTCAAGTAGCTGTTTCCAGTCCACTATCATTACATTACTCCTCAGTTTAGTAAAATTGGCCTTGCCCCAATTGAGAACTCTAACTCCTGTTCTATCTCTGTTTTTTTCCATAATTATGTTAAAACTAACTGAATTATGATCACTACCACCAAAATGCTCTCCCACTGCCACTCCTTCCACCTGCCCATCTTCATTTTCTAAAACTAAGTCTAATACTGTGGCCTTTCTTGTTGGACTTCCTACATACAGGGCAAAAATGTTCTCCTGAATGCACCTCAAGAATTCTATTCCCTCAATTCCTTTCACACTAAAACTATCCCAGTTAATATTGGGGTAATTAAAATCCCCTACTATTAGTGCACTATTGTTCTTGCACTTCTCAGAGATTTGCCTACATATCTGCTCTTCTATCTCCCTCTGACTGTTTGGGGGTCTGTAGTACACTCCCAGCAGTGTGATTGCCCCTTTTCTGTTCCTTAGCTCAATCCATATGTCCTCATTTGATGAACCTTCCAACATATCATCCCTCCTCACAGCTGTAATAGTTTCCTTGACCAAAATTGCCATGTCCCCTATTGCGTCTGTAATCCCTGTAAGCAGGAACATTGAGCTGCCATTCCTGTCCTTCCTTAAGCCACGTTTCTGTAATAGCTATAATATCCTACTGCCACATCAATACAGCATACATCCCTTGAATTTGGAAATGTTAGATGTCTTCACCCCGTCTGCAGTGGACCCCCATCTCACCATCCCTGTGGATGGACACTCTGGCCATTTGACGCACCTGCTCCTCGAAGCAAGTGAGGACTGCAAGCTATGCCTGCCCTCCTTCCAGGTGTGCCTCTACATCTCTGTAGCATTCATCTCCCATTTTGCCTGCAAGGTGAAGTACAATGCAATTAGTGCAAGGCCTCTCTCTCCACTTGTAGCCTTTCACTCGCTTACAACATTTCAGACTGTACTCCAGTCTCCTGAATGGCAGAACTTGGGTTCTGACCTATGTCAGTGGGTCAGCAAGGCTCCATTGCACATCCCTCATCCATGAAGATTGGCCATCTATACACCCACAAGATGTCCCTCTCCCTGGCACTCTGGTGAATGCTGACTGGGAGGCATAACATCTGTATCTCTCTCTCGTCACTCACCCTCCCAGACCTACTGAGGTTGTTGAGGCCCTTCTGACACTGCACCCCTCTGTACCACTCCTCTAATGATGATTTCATTGGCAACCTCCAGCCATGCCCTATTGGTCTGTGTTGGGAGCCTCCTGTGACTGTTGGCAGGGAAAATAATGCTCCTATGGCCTGTCACCACTTCCATCACGACCTGAAGTGAGGGGGCCCTCCCTGCCCGCTGCCCTCTGCTCTGCCATAGCCTCCAGAATGTTGAAGAACGACAGCCTCAGCAATGGCTGATGCTCACTCTTTAAATTCGGCTGCTCCTGAACTGGTCCTGCCTCCCTCCCGCATTGCGCTGCTAACTGGGTGGCGAAAGCAACTTTGGCCAATTAGCACACTTGCATCTGGAAATTGCATCGGATGCGTATTCTCCAATCGGTGCGGAGTCAGGACCCGGAAGTCTTTGCGATGCTGGGGTCCCAACCCGGGAACCGAAATCCTGCCCATGGATTCTAATTCCAGCATTGTTCCTGATGGGGTATCCCATGCTCAACAAACCAGCAGAAAAGAACTCTGCTTCCATCTCCCTCATCCTTTTAGTGATAATAAACTTCAGTTTTCTCATTACTAACGTACCAACCATTGGAAATAATTTTTACTTATCAAAACCCCTCATAATTTTTAATATCTTCATCCATTCCCCTCATAATCTTTCTTCTCATAAAGCCTCCAATTCCTAATATTATTTAGAAAAAGTGTAAATTTATACTCATCCACTGGAGGGTGCCATTGTCTATTATGTGAAGTACAAAAGATATTGACGAACTGAGGAACAGAGTATCTATATTGTATTCTTTCAGAATTTGTTTTTATTCATCCTTGGGATATGAGAATCACTGGCCAGGCCAGCATTTGTTGCCCATCACTAATTGCCCTTGAGTAGGTGGCGGTGAGCTGCCCTTTTGAACCATTGCAGTCCATCGGGTATAGATGCACCCACAGTGCTGTTAGGAAGAGAGTTCCAGGATTTTTATGCAGGAACAGTGAATAAACAACAATATACTTCCAAGTCAGGATGGTGTGTGACTTGGAGGGGAACTTGCAGGTGGTGGTGTTCCCATGCATCTGGTGCCCTTGTCCTTCGAGGTGGAAGAGGTCACGGGTTTGGAAGGTGCTGTCGAAGTTGCTGCAGTACATCGTGTAGATGATACACACTGTTGCCACAGTGCGTCGGTGGTGGAGGAAGTGAATGTTTGTGGATTGGGTGCTCATCAAGCAGGCTGATTTGTCCTTTTTTTTATTCATTCATGCGATGTGGGCGTCACTGGCCAGGCCAGCATTTATTGCCCATCCCTAATTTCTCTTGAGAAGGTGGTGGTGAGCTGCCTTCTTGAATTGCTGCAATGCACGTGAGGTAGGGACACCCACTGTGCTGTTAGAAAGGGAGTTCCAGGATTATGACCCAGCGACAGTGAAGGAACGGCGATATAGTTCCAAGTCAGGATTGTGTGTGACTTGGAGGGGAACATGCAGGTGGTGGTGTTCCCACACAATTGCTGTCCTTGTCCTTCTAGTTGGTAGAGGTCAGGGGTTTGAAGGTGCTGTCTAAGGAGCCTTGGTGCGTTGCTGTAGTGCATCTTGTAGATGGTACACACTGCTGCCACTGTGCATCGGTGCTGCAGGAAGTGTATTTTTTTGGATGGGGTGCCAATCAAGTGGGCTGCATTGTCCTGGATGGTGTTGAGATTCTTGAGTGTTGTCGGAGCTGCACCCATCCAGGCAAGTGGAGAGTATTCCATCACACTCCTGACTTGTGCCTTGCAGATGGTGGACAGGCTTTGGGGAGTCAGGAGGTGAGTTACTCGCTGCAGGATTCCGAGCCTCTGACCTGCTCTTGTAGCCATAGTATTTATATGGCTACTCCAGTTCAGTTTCCGGTCAATGGTAACCCCTAGGATGTTGATAGTGGGGGATTCAGCGATGGTAATGCCATTGAATGTCAAGGGGATATGGTTAGATTCTCTTTCGTTGGAGATAGTCATGGCCTGGCACTTGTGTGGCACAAATGTTACTTGCCACTTATCAGCCCAAGCCTGGATATTGTCCAGGTCTTGATGCATTTCTACACTGACTGCTTCGGTATCTGAGGAGTTGCGAATGGTGCTGAACATTGTGCAATCATCAGCGAACTTCCCCACTTCTGACCTTATGATTGGAGGAAGGTCATTGATGAAGCAACTGAAGATGGTTGGGCCTAGGACACTACCCTGAGGAACTCCTGCAGTGATGTCCTGGAGCTGAGATGATTGCCCTCAAACAACCAGAACCATCTTCCTTTGTGGTAGGTATGACTCCAATCAGCGGAGAGTTTTCCCCCTGATTCCCATTGACTTCAGTTTTGCTGGGGCTCCTTGATGCCATACTCGGTCAAATGCTGCCTTGATGTCAAGGGAAGGCAGTGGCGTAGTGGTAATGTCACTGGACTGGCAGCCCAGAGGCTCAGGCTAATGTTCTGGGGACGTGGGTTCCAATCCCACCACGGCAGATGGTGAAATTTGAATTCAAGTAATAAATCTGGAATTAAAAAGCTAGTCTAGTGTGACCATGAAGCCATTGTCGATCGTTGTAAAAACCCATCTGGTTCACGAATGTCCTTTAGGGAAGGAAATCTGCCGTCCTTACCTGGTCTGGCCTACATGTGACTCCACATCCACAGCAATGTGGTTGACTCTTAAAATGCCCTCTGAAATGGCCACTCAGTTCAAGGGCAATTAGGAATGGCAATAAATGCTGGCCTAGCCAGTGACGCCCACATCCCATGAACGAATAAAAAAAACCTCTCACCTCACCTCTTGTAGCCACAGCATTTATGTAGCTGCTCCAGTTTAGTTTATGGTCAAAGGTAACGCGCAGGATGTTGGAGAAACTCAAGGAACTAAAATCCGACTAATCCCCAGGACGTGATGACCTACATTCTAGGGTTCTAATTGAGATCACTGCAAAGATAGTGAATATGCTTTTCCAAAATTCCCTAAATTCTGGAATGGTCCCAGCAGATTGGAAGTTAGCAAATGTAACACTCAAATGTAACATTCAAGGAAGGAGGGAGAGAGAAAACAGGGAACTACAAGCCAGTTAGCCTGACATCAACCATTGGAGAAAGTGTTGGAATCTATTATTAATGAAGTCTCAACAATGCACTTAGAAAAGTATAGTATGATTAGAACAAGCCAACATGGTTTGACAAAAGGGAAATCATTTTTATTAGAGTTTTTTGAGGTTGTTACTAGTAGGGTAGATAAAGGGGAACCAGCAGATGCAGTATACTTGGATTTCCAAAAGGCATTCAATAAGGTGCCACACAAAAGGTTAATAGGCAAGATAAGGGCTCATTGAGTTTGGGGTAATATACAGAAAGTGCTGGAAATACTGGCATCATCTGTGCAGAAAGAAACAGTTACCATTTCAGGTCTGTGAACTTTCATCAAAACTGGCCAAAGTTAGAAATGGAATAGGCTTTGAGCAAGTGGAAGTGGGGAGGGGGGACAATAAACAAAAGGGAATGTGTGTGATAGGGCAAAGGGCAGAAGAGATTAAATGACAGAGATGTCACAGAACAAACAGCAAAGGGAGTGTTAATAGTTGGAGTAAAAGACAAAGTGTAAATCTGGAGAGAGAGCAAAAACAACAACATGAGAAATAAGTTTAAAACAGACCCATAGTTAAAACTTCATCAATTTTGCTTCCCAATTCCATCCTTCTCTCACCTTCACATGGTCCATCTCCAACAATTCCCTTTCCTTCCTCAACTGCTCTGTCTCCATCTCTGGGATAGACTGTCCACTAATATTCAATATAAGCTCACTGACTCCCACAGCTACCTTGACTACACTTCCTCACACCCTGCCTCCTGTAAGGACCCTATTCCATTCTCCCAGTTTCTCGGTCTCCAATGCATTTGTTTTGATCATGCAACCTTCCACAACAGCACTTCTGACATGTTTTCCTTTTTCCTCAACCGAGGACCACCCCACCCACCCCCCCCCCCCCCCACCCCCACCCCACCCGCACTGTGGTTGACAGGCCCTCGACCGTGTCTGACCCATTTCCTGCACTTCTGCCATCACCCCTTCTGCTCCCTCCCAGAACCACGACAGGGTTACCCTTGTCCTTACTCTACAGCCTTCTGGATTCGGCATTGAGTTCAAAAAATTCAGAGCATGACAGCCATTTTTTTATTTTATTTTATTTTAGTTTTTAGTTTTTAATCATGTGCCTATCTCAAACTTGTTTTTCATGTTTTTTGCTTTCGGACATAGCTGTTCATTCTTCTGCCATTAACACTCTCTCCGGACTAATGCTTTGTCCTTTACTCCAACTATTAACACTCCCTTTGCTGTTTGTTCTGTGACATCTTTATTAGTTAATCTCTTCTGCCCTCCACTCTATCACACACCTTCCCTTTTCTTCTTCTTGCTCCCTCCCACCTTCCACTTTCTCAAAGCCTATTATATTTCTAACCTTTGCCAGTTCTGATGAAAGGTCACAGACCTGAAACATTAACTCTGTTCTTTCTCCACAGATGCTGCCAGACCTGTTGAGTATTGCCAGCACTTGCTGTTTTTATTTCAGATTTCCAGCATCCACAGTATTTTGCTTCTACAGAAACTTAGCATGCAGGTACAGCAAGCAATTAGAAAAGCAAATGACACGCTGCCCTTCATCGCAAGGGGATTGAAGTACAAGAATAAAGAAATCTTGCTTCAATTGTATGGGGCTTTGGTGAGACCATGCCTGGATGTGTGCAATTTTGTCTCCTTATTTAAGGAAGGATGTAATTGCACTGGAGGCAGTACAGCAATGGTTCACTGGATGAGAGGTTTGTCCTATGATGAGAGACTAAGTAAATTGGTCTATATTCCCTGGAATTTAGAAGAATGAGAGGTGAACTCATTGAAACATTCAAGATTACGAAGGGGTTTGGCAGGGTAGATACTGAGACATTGTTTCCCCAGGCTGGGGAATCTAGAACAAGGGGGCACAGTTTCAGGATAAGGGGCATTTAGGACTGAGATGAGGAGAAATTTCTTCACTCAAAGGTTGTGAATATTTGGAATTCTCTACCCCAGAGGGTTGTGAATTCTCCATTTTTGAATATATTTAAGGCTGAGCTAGACGGTCTTTCAGGGAATCAAGGGATATGGGGAGGAGGCAGGAAAGTGCAGTTGAAGCCCAAGATCAACCATGATCAAATTGAATGGCAGAGCAGGCTCGATAGGCCGTATGGTCTACTCCGGCTCCCATTTCTTATGTTCTTATGGGGGCTGGTGAATTAATACATTTTTACAGGCAGAAGCCACCTGCACCAAGTCTTTAAGTGACCCCATCTATCGTAATTTGGAACAGGGCATGCGTGAGGCTCCAAAGAGCAATGAGTTTCTCTCTCTGCCTCACAAATCTCCGAGTGGGACTCCAGGAATATCAGGGCCTTTGTATACCTCAAAGGAAAAATGTGAAACATACATTTAATTTGAATGACAAGGTTTTCAGGCCCGTGTTGTTTTAACATAGGTAGTAACCATGGATCAAAATAACACAGGTTTAAATTTATCCATAGAATTTATCCATTCGTTCAAGTATTTACTTGAAAGTGTCAGCCTCTTCCAAAAGCTGGATTTGATCTTTTTGCCCAGAGCTGTGATGCTATGATCGGACTTTGGATTGTATAGTTTAAGCATGAGCCCCGTGGCTAATTTCCCAGGATGATTCGGTACCGTTCAATCAACTGTATTGATGGGATATCACTCTTTACTTCCAAGAACTTACTGCCAAATATTTTTCTTTCAAATAAATGTCTCGATCAAACTGCAGAGGCTTTGTTGAGAGAAAATGCATATTTTTAAGACAAAAGCTGTGTGTAAACATATTAGTGCATGTGAAAAATGACAAGCTTGTAGCTTTTATTTAGCGCTCTATGAAGTGGTTTAAACAGAGAGTGTTACTGGAGTCAAAGAGAATGAGAGATAAGAGACAGAAAAACTGGGGTCAGAGGGGAAGAGATACTATCTTTCTCCATTTTGGTTACTTCAATTATCACAAAGAAAAACACCTGTTGAATGTTGGCACCAGCTAATTATCCCAGCTGTGTTCTATTGCGAGTAAACATAAATGCTAATTGTGTTCAACAGAGCTTCTAATTCCTAACACCCAAGATACAGGCCAAGCAAGAGTCAATATAGGAAGAAAGGTAGACATGCAGTTTATCCCCATTCTAATTTCTTTTTTCAAAGTAAAATTTTGAAAGACAGCAAAGCCATTAGAAGCAAATAGGAGAGGTTGGGGTGTTTGGTAAATATTTTCAGGATGTGGGAACATCTGGCCTCACAGCTCCTGTCCTTTGAGGGGAGGCAGTGGGGGAGCATAGAGGTAGGATTAAGGGTGAGATGAGTGACAGTGGATTAAGAAGCAGTGAAGGATAGAGTCTCTGTGGGTCAAAGGGGCACAATGGAAGAAGGATGTACACCATCCCACCCACCATCTGGAAAGAAAGAAATGAAAAAGACAGAGAGAAGCAAAAAAGGTCAAATTCAGTAAGTTGAGAGGGAAGGTGAAGAGGAAAATAAGACTGGCAAAGGGAGAATATGAGAATAGAATGACAGTTAACATAAAAGGGAATCCAAGAATCTTCTACCAGCATGTAAGTAGTAAGAGGTGGGGAGGGACCTATTAGGGACAAAGAAGGTGATAAGTGCATCGAGGCACAGGGAAAGGCTAGAATACTTAATGACATTCTGCATCGGTGTTTTCTAAAGAAGAGAATGCGGACAAAATATTGGCAGTATCGGAGATAGTAGAGGTAATGGATGGGGTGAAGATTGATAGAAAAGGTGTACTTGTTCTATTCCAGAAAGCTAGTTGGTGAAAGATGATACTGGAGCCAATCTTTACTCAGCCTTACATTTATTTACAGAGTGAAACATTACAAGCATATACCTCCCCAATTCAACCACCTCACAGCTTCAGTAAGTGTCTCTTTGTACATGCTCAAGTGAAACCCCAATTAATGCCCTCCACCTGCATATAATTAAACACAATTGATACACAATTAACAGTGCTGGAAAGGCTGGCTATGCTTAGAGTGGATACGTTGCCTGGTCCAAATGGTTTGCATCTCAGGTTGCTAAAGGAAGTGGGAATGGAGATAGTGCAAGAGCTTGCCATAATCTCCCAATCTTGCCTAGATACGGGGGAGGTGCCAGTGGATTGCAGAATGGCAAATTTGACAGCCTTATTCAAGAAAAGGTGTTGGGACATTCCTTGTAACTACAGACTGGTCAGTTTGACATTTGTGGTGGGTAAGGTTTTAGAAACAATAAATCAGGGACAAAAGTAACAAGCACTTGGAGAGGCTTGAATTAATTAAGGAGAGCCAGCATGGATTTTTAAAAGGCAGATCATGCTTGACTAATCTAATTGAATTTTTTTGATGAAGTAACAGAGAAGGTTGATGAAGGGAAAGCCTCTACATAGATTTTAAGAAAGCCTTTAACAAAGTTCCACATAAAATGCTGATTAACAAAATTGACGCTCATGAAATAGCAGAAACAGTGTCAGCTTGGATAAAAAAAATATTTGCTTAAGGACAGAAAACAGCGAGTCATGTTAAATAGTTGCCTTTTTTCAGACTGGAGGATGGCAAACAGTGGTGTTCCCCAAGTTTGAGTGCCAGGTTCTCTACTTTTTTGATTTTTTTTAGATATATGACTTAGATCTGGCAATTCAGAGTAAAATTTCAAAATTTGCCAAAGATACCAAAATTGGAGGTGTGACAAACAGTGAAAATGATACCAATCGACTGCAACTGGACATAAATAGACTAGCAGAATTAGCAAACAAATGGCAGATGGAATTTAATACAGAGAAGTTTGAGGTGATACATTCTGACAGAAGGGATAGGGAGAGGTAATATAGACTAAATGGCACAGTTTTAAAGAATGTGCAGGATCAGAGGGGCCTGGGGGTTCATATGCATAGATCTTTGAAGGTGGTAGGACATATTGAGAGAGTAGTTAGCAAAGCATATGGGATCTTGGGCTTAATAAATAGAGGTATTGAGTACAAAAGCAGGGAAGTTGTGCTGAACATTTATAAAGCTCTGGTTGGGCCACAACTAGAGTATTGCAACCAATTCTTGTCACCATACTTTAGGAAGGATCTGATGGTACTTGAGAGGATGATGAGGAGATTTACCAGAATGGTTCCAGTGATGAGGATTTTAGCTACAAGATTAGATTGGAAATGCTCTGGTTGTTCTCCTTGGAGAAAAGGGGATTGAGGGGAGATTGTATAGATGTTACAAAATTATGACATGTTAGGATAAGGTAGACAAAGAAAAACTGTTGCTATTAGCTGATGGTACAAGGACAAGGGCACACAAATTTAAGGTTTTGGGCAAGAGATGCAGGAGGGATGTGAGGAAGAACTTTTTTACGCAACAAGTGTTAATGACCTGGAACTTGCTGTGTACGAGAATGGTGGAAATGGAAACAATGAATTATTTCAAAAGGAAATTGGATAGGCACTTGAGATAAATAAACTTTCAGGGATACAGCAGGGAAATGGGACTGATTGGATTACTCTACAGAGAGCCGGCATGGACTCGATAGACCAAATGGCCTCCTTCTGTGCCGTAATTACTCTCCAACTCTATGACTATTACAGAGCGAGAAGTAACCAAATGGAGAGATAGATACAGAAGCAGATTAGGCATGACAAAAAGAATAAGCAACAGAAATAAATCAGACAGGTAAGAGTGACCATATTACATGACATACCATGAGCAGCACCATAGCAGATCAACTAATAATCTGATTTTTTTTTTAATTCTTTCCCTGTCACATGATATTAATGGTCATGGCTGTGTACAACAGACTATTGCACATAATTTAAAGGATTCTCTCACAACACAATGACTGAACACAACACGTAGAAGAAAGCACAGCTCATTGGAAACAAATAAATTCAAGAAATAAAATGTAATATCACAATGTTTTTGACATTTGTTGATATTAAAACAAAAGCTAATCTGCCATGTTAAGAAAACAGGCTATGCTGAATGAGGATTTTTAATTCATCAGTTGGAAACCTACATTAAACTTTTAAAAAGGAAAGCTGGAATCCTACATTTAACTTTTAAAAAGCTGGCTGTCAAGATGGCCACCACAATTTGCATTGAAATACCTCACATTCCAGGGCATCGAATTGGAGATGTATGTCTAACAAGGCTCCCATCCAGGACAATAGCTTGGACAGCTGAGTAGATTATCCAGTTTTGCCCTCAGCAGGACATTCAAAGCCACCTTGGAGCAAACACTAGTGGAGATGTACCTCCAGGGGGTAAACATTGACACAATACAACCCGAGAGAGATTTGGGTTTTAGACTTTGGACCTCATTCCAAAAAGTACTGCGACAAGCATGTAACAGTCTCCCGAGTCCGTGTAAAACTTGTAGTTTTTGTTACACACAGCAGACAAGCTTTTGTCAGCCGTGAAAGACCCCAGTGGGATTGTCTCTCTCTCTCTCTCTCCCTCTCTCCAAATAAGATCCAAACCTCTCTGTAACTGCGGAACATCCAAGTCTACCATTGCCACAGACAGAGACCCCAGGGGAGAAAGCCACCTATATCACTGTCTCCAAGAAAACCCTGAATCAGGTGGACCAGCTACAAGTGCACTTCTATCAGCCAAAGACTTCGGAACCATGAACTTAGCCAGGGGACAACTGAATTACCAGAACCCACAGACTGTATATTATTTTTACTTGTTCTGGACTCTAATCCAACCCAAACTATTCTTCATCACTCAGTAACCTATTTGTATGTGTGTGCGTGATTCTCGTGTATGTGTATGTGAGAAAGTTGGAGCGTAGTTTTATTATTTTACTTAGATTGGGTTTAGATTTTAAGTATAATAAATTAACCTCTTTCTTGTTTAAACTCAAGAAAACCTGTCCGATTGGTTCTTTTATGATCATAGAATATAAAGGGTTAAACACCCAGTGAATTGATAAGCACATCCATTGTTTAAAAGAAATAAACCCTGTTGTGGTCAAACAAGGAGAGGGACAAGAGGGGAGTCTTTCGACCCCTCTTCACCTGATCGTAACAGCCATGAAGCATTTGCAACCATCTTCAGCCAGAAGTGCTGAGTGGCTCCTCCTGAGGTCCGCAGCATCATAGGTGCCAGTCTTCAGCCAATTCAATTCACTCCTCATGATATAATGAAACAGCAAAGTGCATTGGATATAGCGAAGGCTATGGCCTTGATAACAAGAACACAAGAAATAGGAACAGAAGTAGACCATATGGCCCATGGCGCCTGCTCCACCATTCAATACGATCATGGCTGATCTTGGACTTCAATTCCACTTTCCTGCCTGCTCCCCGTGTCCCTTGATTCCCTGAGAGACCAAAAATCTGTCTATCGCAGCCTTAAATTTATTCAACAATGGAGCATCCACAATCCTCAGGGGTAGAGAATTCCAAAGATTCACAACCCTTTGAGTGTAGTAATTTCTCCTCATCTCAGTCCTGAGTGATCAGCTCCTTATCCTGACACTGTGCCCTCACTTTCTAGATTCCCCAACTAGCGGAAACAACCTCGCAGCTTTTATCCTATCAAGCCCTTTCAGAATCTTGTATGTCTCAATTAGATAGCCTCTTATTCTTCTAAACTCCAGAGAATATAAGCCCAATTTACTCAGCCTCTCATCGTAGGACAACCCCCAGGAACCAATTTAGTAAATCTTCGCTGCACCAGCTCCGGTGCAAGTATATCCTTTCTTAAATGTGGAGACCAAAACTGCACACAGTATTCTAGATGCAGTCTCACCAAAACCCTGTACAATTTTATTAAGACTTCTTTATCCCTGTACTCCAATCCCCTTGCAATAAAGGCCCACATGCCATTTGCCTTCCTGCACCTGTATGTTAACTTTGTGCGTTCCTTGTATGAGCACATACAAGTCTCTCTGAACATCAACACTTACCAGTTTCACACCTTTTAAAAAAATTCTGCTTTTCTATTTTTACAACCAAAGTGAACAACTTCACAATTGCCTACATTGTACTCCATCTGCCATCTTGTTGCCCACTCACTTAGCCTGTCTATATCTCTTTGCAGCCTCTCTACATCCTCCCCGCAGCTTACCTTTCCACCGAGCTTTGTATTATCAGCAAACTGAGATACATTATTCTCTGTCTCTTCATCCAAGTCATTAATATAGATTGTAAATAGCTGAGGCCCCAGCACTGATCCTTGCGGCACTCCACTGCCAACTTGAAAATGCCCCATTTATGCTCACACTCTGCTTCCTGTCTGTTAACCAATCCTCTATCCATGCTAATATATTATCCCCAACACCATGAGCCCTTATCTTGCCTAATAATCTTTTATATGGCATCTTATCGAATGCCTTTTGTAAATCCAGGTATACTACATCTGCTGGTTTCCTCTGTCTATCCTACTGGTTACATCCTCAAAAAATTCTATTAAATTTGTCAAACATGATTTCCCCTAAGGTAAACCATGTTGACTTGTTCTAATCATACTATGCTTTTCTGAGTGCATTGTTAAGATTTCTTTCATAATAGTTTCCAGCATCTTCCCAACAACTGACGTTAGGCTAACTGGCCTGTAATTCCCTGTCTTCTCTCTACTTCCTTTCTTGAAAAGTGGTGTAACATTTTTCAACTTCCAATCTGACAGGATCATTCCTGAATCTAAGGAATTCTGGAAAATCATAGCTAGCAGATCCATTGCCTCTGCAGCTATCCCTTTTAGACCCCTAGAGTGGGGGCCATCTGGTCCAGGGATTAGTCAGATTTTAGTCCCTCAAATTTCTCCAATACTTTTTCTTGTCTAATATCAATTTCCTTAATTTCCACACTCTTTTTAGCCTATAGATTACTGCCTATTTCTGGTATGGAACTGTGTCTTCTACTGTGAAGACAGACACAAAATACAAATAGTCGTTTGGTAGCACAGAACTTGAGTATTGCTGAAAACATTTGTCAAAGCTTCTCGTCTTGCACTCATCAGGACAAGTCGCCAGAATACCAATGTAAGGGAAAGCAACAAATTCATGCTGCTTGAGAAGAGAGTGCTGATTGGTTGGCAAGTGGACTGTGAATGGTAGCGGCGTTGCCATGTAGAATGCACCAGTTTATGATGACTGACATTTAACTGCCAAGCATTGTTTGGAATTTAAGCCAGGCAGCTTGACTCTGATTGATCAAGGCATTGCCCTGAGGAATGAACCAGTGAATGGTTGTCACTTATTTTGTTAGCTGAAAGAGGCACAATGTTCCTCCTGTCTGCAAAAAACACTGTGTTTTGAGTTTTGCAAGCACGGGCTGGTTGGGAATGGCCTGTACCTTGCCCGTTGTGAACAGCGGAAGGGACATGTTGTGTCCAATATTAGATGTGATTCCACGATTGGACAACATTTGCTGAATAATCCTCAGTGTGCTAAGAATTACGCTGATAACCAATTTAAGATTGTCAGTCGGGCTTGCAGTGTGGCACATTTGCATGTACTGGAAGCTGCAGATATTAATACACAGGGCTCTGTTCTTTGCAGACAGAAAGAACATGTACACACATTTCACCTGTTTAAGCTAAACAAAATAAGTGACAGCCATTTGCTAGTTCATCCTCAGGGCAATGCCTTGACCAATCAGAGTCAAGCTACCTGGTTTAAATTAAAGCTTGGCAGTTAACTGTCAGTCACCATAAACTGGTGCATTCTCCATGGCACCACTTCTACTAATCAGAGTCCACTTGCCAACCAATCAGCACTCTCTTCTAATACAGTATAAATTTGTTGCTTTCCCTTACATTGGTATTCTTGCAAATTGTCCTGATGAGTGCAAGATGGAAAGCTTTGACAAATGTCTCTGTTTTCAGCAATACTCAACTCACAAAATATTTGTACAATATCTCTGCCATTTCTTCATTCCCCATGATGATTTCTCCTGTCTCACAACTGTAGTGCTGAAGGTTTGTGCTCTAGAACGAGCCATGCCTCTAGTGTATACCATCTGCATGATGCCCTGCACCAACTCACCAAGGCTTCTTCGATAGCACCTTCCAAATCCGCAATCTCTACCAACTAAAAGGACAAGGGCAGCAGACGCATGCCTCCTCCAAGCCACACACCATCCTGATTTGGAACTATATCACTGTTCCTTCATCGTCGCTGGATCAAAATCCTGGAACTTCCTCCCTAACAGCACTATGGGTGAACGGACATCACATGGACTGCAGCAGTTGAAGGCGGTGGCTCACCACCACCTTCTCAAGGGAAATTAGGGATGGGCAAGAAATGCTGCCCGTGCCAGCATTGCTCACATCCCATGAACAATTTTCTTTTAAATGATTTTAGTTCATGCTTTACTTTCAGTTTATGACATTGTCTAAAGAATATTTTATTTCCGCACAAACATATGTATTTCTGCACATTATAGTACAAGAGTTCATAATCTGTCTTCTGTTACAAAACGATCTATTAAAATTGCATATCACATACAAAAATTGTAAGAAAAATCTGATTATTGTTTGATCTTGCTCAAGACCAATTTCACCCCATATATTCCTATTCTCATTGCTGCTCCCTTAGCTTATTATATTGCTTCAATTCTGCTTCATGAGGCATTGTTAAATAGTTCTATGCCCTCAATATAAATCTAGAAATTACAATTGACAACATTGGTGCATGAATCTTTAACATATTCTGATGACATTCCTCTATCTGCTGCTTTACTGCAGGTGTTAATCCATTTATTTTAAATGGGTTAATCTATCAGCTGAAATAGTAGACAAAGGAATGTCATGTGAACACTTAAAGCATTCTTCCATTAATATCAGTAACAGACATTTCTAAGCTGCAGTGTCATGCTGTTTCCCTCTGTGCTTGTGTACGATAGCTGCCATCTGGATTTTTCAAAAATTGTTCTACAGGAAGATCCACATAACCATGGAAGGTACCAAAGGTCAAGCTTGATCATGCATACATAATAGGATTAATTGGAAAAAGTTGAAGTAAAAGAATGTACAGAAGAGGAGCACAATGAGAACAAAGGATGACAGAGTGAAAGAAAAAGGAATTGCAAGGGTCTGTGAAAGATTGTTTGTGTATGGGGAATAGGGCCATAAGTTATGCATATTATTTGAGACAAAGAAAGAGGCATCAAAACCTAAGCGAAGAAATGAAGCTGCAGACAAAAAGAAAAAAGTGAGAGCCAGGATCCTAAGACACGGATAGGCCTCTAGAAATAGCCTCCCTAAAGTAGGGGAACCAAAGCTGGACAGCAGTATTCTGACTGTGGCCTAACTACTGATTTTTATAGGGTTAGCAGTCCCTCTTAGTTTTTGTACTCATTATGAATAATGCAACTTGTCCTCTCATTTCTGAAGATTTACATACCTGAATCTCTCTCTGCTCCTCTACTCTTTGTAAAGTTTTACTATTTCATGTACATTCCCTCTTATTCTTCCTTCCAAAATGCATTACCTGATATTTCTCTACAATAAGTTTTACTTTAAATCTATCTTGCCAATATACTAACCAACCTGTCCTCCTGAAGTCTTGTACAATCCTTTTCACAGTTAACAACTCCTTCTTCCTGTCAGAAGTTCCTGTCACTGGCACTAATACTGGGACAGGAAGTTCTGATGAAACGTTAACTGTTTCTCTCTCCACAGATGCTGCCAGACCAACTGAGCATTTCCAGGATTTTGTGGTTTAAGAACTAACCACTTATTTTGCATCACCTGCAAATTTTGATATTGTTCCCTTTATACTCAGATCTATAAATGAAGGAATCCAGACTGGCCAAGGGGGTGTGGGAAAATGGCGCACTGACACGGAACACAAAAGTCCGAGTGTTTCAAGCCTGTGTCCTCAGTACCTTGCTCTGCGGCAGTGAGGCCTGGACAACATATGTCAGCCAAGAGTAATGTCTCAACTCATTCCATCTTCGCTGTCTCTGGAGAATCCTTGGCATCAGGTGGCAGGACCATATCTCCAATGCAGTAGTCCTCGAGGCGGCCAACATCCCCAGCATATACACCCTACTGAGCCAGCGGCACTTGAGATGGCTTGGCCATGTGAGCCACATGGAAGATGGCAGGATCCCCAAGGACACATTGTACAGCGAGCTCGTCACTGGCATCAGACCCACCGGCCGTCCATGTCTCCACTTTAAAGACATCTGCAAACACGGCATGAAGTCCTGTGACAGTGACCACAAGTCATGGGAGTCAGTTGCCAGTGATCGCCAGAGCCATAAAGGCGGGACTAAAGAGTGGCAAGTCGAAGATGCTTAACAGTTGGCAGGAAAAAAGACAGAAGTGCAAGGAGAGAGCCAACTGTGTAACAGCCCCGACAACCAATTTTATCTGCAGTGCCTGTGGAAGAGTCTGTCACTCTAGAATTGGCCTTTATAGCCACTCCAGGCGCTGCTCCACAAACCACTGACCACCTCTAGGCACTTACCCATTGTCTCTCGCGACAAGGAGGCCAAAGAAGAAGAAGAGAAGAAGAGAAGAAGGATATATGAAGGAATGCAATGGGTCCCAACACTGACCCCTGGGGGGTACATCAGCCCAGTCTGACAAAATGCATAAACTACCACTCTATTTTCTGGCCTTACACCAACTTTGAGGGTAGCACAGTAAACTAACTTGCCTTGTGATAGTGCTGTCCTTTCTTCAGATCTCCATTGGTGAATTCTTCAATACGGACTTCATGCCTCACCACATTAAAATATGTAGTGGTAGTGTAAAGTCAAAGCAGCAGTCCTTGTATTGCTGTGGTACCTGATATTTCAGCCCCACAGAACTCCTAGCATTTCATGCACTATGACAGGAGTTCCATTAAACCATATGCACAGAAAGGAATGTGTGCTGGTCACAGCATGACTTCACTGGGACTGCAATATGGCTCCTCTAATGTATTAGAGAATGCTTTCATATCTTTAAACAAATCTACAGATTCAGCTCTGGTCATTTTCATTTTCAGCGTGGGTAGTGTAATATTACTTGCCCCTTGATTTGTGATCTGTTATCAAGTCACAGGACTACAAGTAACATCCAAAATGAACATGGGGTTTATTATAACTGAACTGGAACATATATACATAAATACTAACAGCACAAGCACATCTAAACACATGTTAATATCTCGGGCTGTGCCCACAACTGACTGGTCATGTGTGACTCAACATCACTTCCGTTGATAACCTGCACTTGCAGTCCGTAAGGTGGTCCAGTCTTATGGTTGTCCCACAAAATCCCTCCTTTCCCCAAATATAAAAATATATGTACAAGATACAACAAAGTTGTGGTTCTGACTAACTATACATAATTGAACAAGATGGTATTTACACTGCCAGATAAATCTCTGATCTCCTAGCAAATTGCCTGCTGTACTCACAGAGTTCCAACCTCCTGCGATCCTGGATGTGCTCTTGGCTCGCCGCAGTGTTGTAAGGTCTCTTACAAGCTGCTCTCCTGCTGGATCTTTGGCCACTCAGGTAGGCAGCTTGCTGTTCCTTGTTCGCTCACATGATATATTCTTCAGGAAAAATCAAAAGTTGCCACGATGTGATGGTCTTCAGAAAAAATGGATCCCACTGCTGCCACCATATAATATTACTTGTCCCTTGGTGTGTGATCTGTTGTTGAGTCGCAGGACTACAAGGAATAGCCAAAATAAACATGGGGTTTATTATAACTGAACCGGAACGTATATACATAAATTGTAACTGCACAAGCACATCTAAACACATCTTAAATCTCAGGCTGTACCCACAACTGACTGGTCATGTGTGACTCAACATCACTTCCTCTGATGATCTGCACTTGCAGTCCTTAAGGTGGTCCAGTCTTAAGATCGTCCCTCAACAGAAAACTGGTGTTTGAGGATTGATCGCTCCTTATACACCCATTGCATTATTGCCTAAGCAAATTGGCATTGGGATAAGCAGATAAGGGACGTGAACACATGGCTGAAGGAGTGGTGTGGGAAAGAGCGGTTCCACTTCATGAGACACCGGCACCAGTACTGGGACTGGAAGAAACTGTACATTTGAGATGGGCAGCACCTGAACTGGGCTGGAACAAGAGTCCCAGCAGAAAGGATAAATAGGGAAGTCACAAGGACTTTAAACTCGTAAATGGGGGGGATGGGGAAATGTGGAAAAGGTAGTATAAGTAATAATTGTAAAACAAATGAAAGGGAAGAAATGGAGTAATAGTCCGAAATTGTGCTTTAGGCACTACAGGTAAATGGAAAAAGTAAAAGATGTAAAGTAATTAAATCAGGAAAGGGAATAAGAAGTGTGGAGGAAAAGCAGCATTAGAGCAGAAGGACAGGTTAGGGCGACTCAAGTAAGCATTCTGTATACAAACGCATGGGCGGCACAGTGGCGCAGTGGTTAGCACTGCAGCCTCACAGCTCCAGCAACCCGGGTTCAGTTCTGAGTACTGCCTGTGCGGAGTTTGCAAGTTCTCCCTGTGACCGTGTGGGTTTCTGCCGGGTGCTCCGGTTTCCTCCCACAGCCAAAGACTTATTAGGTAAATTGGCCATTGTAAATTGCCCCTAGTGTAGGTAGGTGGTAGGAGAATGGTGGGGATGTGGTAGGGAATATGGGATTAATGTAGGATTAGTATAAATGGGTGGTTGTTGGTCGGCACAACTCGGTGGGCCGAAGGTCCTGTTTCAGTGCTGTATCTCTAAATAAAAATAAATAATAAAATAAGGAGAAAATTTAATGAATTTCAAATGCAAATTCAACTTTGAGAATATGACATCAGAGACACGGCTACAAGCTGGTCAGGACTGGGAACTAAAGGTACCAGTGTATAAGGAGGAGTAGCCTTAGTGATTAAGGATGAAATTACATCAAAAATAAAAGAATATAACAAGAGATAACTAGGCAATGGAGTTCTGGGGCTGAATTTCCGGGCCCCTATGAGGTCAGGAATGGACGGGTCAGGGGGGACGGTGAAATTAGCATCATGTCAGTTTCAGGATGCCATTCCCAGCGCCAGCAATGTTAACCAGGTTGGGGAGAAGCTGGGACAGGGATCCTGCTCTCCTCCCCAGTAAGGCCAATTTAAAAAGCTTGTGACGAGCTTATTGGAGGGGGAGGGTGGAATTTTGAAGGAGGCCCATGAGTTTCAGGAGGTGTCTGTTGCAGATCTGCTGAAGGGAGGTGGTTACAGATTGGGGAGGCAGCCATATCTGACCCAGGGTCTGCCGGGCAAAGCGGGATTCGGCATTTGGTAAGGAGGTGACCTTGGTGCTACGCAGGTGGCAGGGAGAGGAGGTGCTCAACACTCGGGCATTGAAGAGGGTTGTCAGCCTCCTGGCATTGCGGAGGCTGAAGAGCAGGGGGCAAGGCTGTCAAGGAGAATTGGGCAGCCACCTGTTCAAAAGGAAAACTGCTGCAGGCAATGGAGGCACAACTGTCAGAGTTTGGGCCCAGTGGTGATGACGGGCAACACCCTCCGTGGGAAAGGTGGAACCCTGAGCAGGAGAGTATGGGAGAGATAAGAGGACTAGGAAGGCAATGGAGGCCATACCCTTTGTAGCCTCCTTATGTCCTCTTCACAACTTACTTTCCTACCTATCTTTGTGTCATCAGCAAATTTGGCAACCATACCATATCCCTTAACCTAAGTCATTTATATAAAATGTAAAAAGTTGAGGCCCCAGCACAGATGCCTGTGGCACACCGCTCGTTGCATCTTGCCAACCAGAAAAGGACCCATTTATACCTACTCTGTTTCCTGTTAGCTAGCCAATCTTCTATCCATGCCAATATGTTATCCCCTACACCATGAGCTTTTATTTTCTGCAATAAACTTTGATGTGGCACCTTATCAAATGCCTTCTGGAAATCTAAGTACACTATATCCAGCAGTTCCCCTTTATCCACAGCACACGTGAATCCCTCAAAGAACTCCAATAAATTGGTTAAACATGATATCCCTTTCACAAAACCATGTTGCCTCTGCCTGATTACCTTGATTTTTTTCTAAATGCCCTGCTATAACATCTCTAATAATAGCTTCTAATATTTTCCCTAAGACAGATATTAAGCTAAATGGTTTGTAGTTTCCTGCTTTCTGTCTCCCTCTCTTTTTGAATAAAGGAGTTACATTTGCTATTTTCCAATCTAACAGAACCTTACCCAAATCTAGAGAATTTTGGAAAATTAAAACTAATGCATCAACTATCTCACTAGCCACTTCTTTTAACACCCTAGGATGAAGTCCATCAGGACCCAGCGATTTGTCAGCCTGTAACTCCAACAATTTGTTCAGTACCACTTCCCTGGTGATTGTAATTTTCTTGAGTTCTTCCTTCCCTTCCATTTCTTGACTTACATCTGATACTGGGATGTTACTTGTATATTCAGTAGTGAAGACCGATACAAAGTATCTGTTCAATTCATCTGCCATCTCCTCATTATCCATTATTAATTCCCCAGACTCACCTTCTATAGGACCAACACTCACTTTGTTAACTCTTTTCTTTTTTAAATATCTATAGAAACTCTTACTAACTGTCTTTATATTTCTAGCTAGCTTTCTCTCGTGCTCTAATTTTACCTTCCTTATCAATCTTTTATTCTTTGCTGTTTTTTATATTCTGTCCAATCTTCTGACCTGCCTCCCATCTTTGCGCAATTATAGGCTTTTTCTTTGAGTTTGATACTATCTTTAACTGTTTTAGTTAACCACGGATGGCAGGTCCCACCCTTGGAATTTTTCTTTCTCGTTGAAATGTATCTAACAGTATGTATCTAAATGTATCTAACTGCGCTGTAATGTTCTAATTCTAATTCTAATCTATTCTGTGTATTCTGAAATATCCCCTTAAATGCCTGCCACTGCATCTCTATTGGACCTATCCCTTAACCTGATTTGCTATTTCACTTTAGCTAGCTCTGCTTTCATGCCCTCATAATTGCCCTTATTTAAGTTTAAAATGCTAGTCTTGAACCCACTCTTCTCTCCTTCAAACTGAATGTAAAATTCAATCATATTATGATCGCTGCTACCTAGGGGTACCTTAACTATGAGGTCATTAATTAATCATATCTCTTTGCACAATACCAGGTCTCATATAGCCTGCTCTCAGGTTGGCTCCAGAACATATTGTTCCAAGAAATTATCCCAACAACATTCTATATACTCCTCATCTAGGCTACCCCTGCCCATCTGATTTTTAAAGTTAAAATCCCCCATAATTATCTTTCTGACAAGCTGCCATTATTTCTTCCTTTATACCCCGTCCTACAATGTGGTTAATGTTAGTTGGCCTGTATACCACTCCCACAAGTGACTTCTTGTCTTTATGATTTCTCATCTCAACCCAAACTGCTTCTACATCCTGGTCTCCTAAACTTAGGTCATCCCTCTCTATTGTGCTAATACCATCATTAATTAACAGAGCTACCCCTCCACCCTTTCCTAGCTTCCTGTCCTTCCTAAATGCCATGTACCCTTCAATATTCAGCTCCCAATCTCTGTTGTCCTGCAGCCATGCCTCTGTAATGGCTATCAGATCGTACTTATTTATTTCTATTTGCGCTCTCAATTGATCTGTTTAGTTTCAAATGCTTCGTGTATTCAAATACAGTGCCTTTAGTTTTGTCCTTTTATTATTTTTGTAACCTCTAGCCTTATCTGTTGATTTACTTTTAGATTTGCATGCTCAGTCCCTTCATGTCACAGTCTGTTTATCATTTCCCATATTAATACCTTTCTCTCTTGTCTTGTCTCTACTCCTTGATTTACCATATCTTCCCAAATTTGATCCCATGCCCCCACTATTCAGTTTAAAACCCTCTCTACTTCCCTAGTTATGCGACTCACTATAACACTGGTCCCAGCATGGTTCAGGTGTAGACTGTCCCAACGGTACAGCCACCACTTTCCCAGTACTGGTGCCAGTGCCCCACGAACCGGGAACCCACTTCTACCACACTAGTCTTTGAGCCACGCATTAATTTCGCTAATCTTATTTGCCCTATGCCAACTTGAACATGGCTCAGGTAATAATCCAGAGAGTATTACCTTTGAAGTTCTGCTTCTTAATTTGGCACTTAGTTCCTCATACTGACTATGCAAAACCTCTTTCCTTGTCCTGCCTATGTCGTTGGTACCTACATGGACCACGATGACTGGATCTTCCCCCTCCCATTGCAAGTTCCTCTCCAGCCTTGAGCAGATGTCCCAAACCCTGGCACCGGGCAGGCAACACAGCCGTCTGGACTCTGGCTCTTTGCTGAAGAGAACTGTGTCAATCTCCCTAACTATACTGTCCCCTACTACCGCTACATTCCTTTTTTCCCCTCCTGTACCATGGTGCCATGGTCAGGTTGCTCATCCACCCTGCAGCCCCTATTCTCATCCAAACAAGCTAAAAGAACCTCAAACCTGTTGGACTATTGCAAAGGCTTAGGCTCCTGCACTCCTGCCCTCTGGATCCCCTTACCTACCTCAGCTGCAGCCACACTCTCCTGTCCCTGACCACTGACCAAATCAGAAGACCCGATCCTAAGGGGTGTGACCGCCTCCTGGTACAAAATGTCCAGGTAACTTTCCCCCTCCCTGATGTGTCACAGTGTCTGCAGCTTGGCCTCCAGTTCAATGACTCTGAGCCGAACCTCTTCGAGCCACAAACATTTACTGCAGATGTGTTTGCCCTGGATCACACTGGCATCCAGGAGCTCCCACATGCTGCAGCCGTGACACATCATCTGTCCTGCCATCCTTAATGTGTTTTCATTAACTACTTCATTATTTTATTCAAATATTTATTTATTTTCCCTTTTGTTAATATATGTTATTAAGCTTAACACTAGTTCCTTTACTATTTTAAACATTAGGATTAGAATGGACCTTAATCACTTACCAGATACTCACCAAGCAGGTAGCTTCTTCCCAAACCAATCACCTATCTGCTTGCCTGTGATGTTTGATGCTATGTTTGATTTAAATTAAATTAAATTAAAAGCTTACCTGTATACTCACCCTATGCGACTCTGTTTCCCTGCACTCACTGTTGATTGTGACGTCACTCTGATGTCACTTTTTGATTTTTCCCTGCTCCACTCCTGCTGCTTCCACCCTGCTCTTCTCTCTCTCTCCGCTCCTGCCGTGCTCCTCTCTCTCTCTCTCTCCGCTCCGCCGTGCTCCTCTCTCTCTCTCCGTTCCCGCTGTGCTCCTCTCTCTCCACTCCCGCCGTGCTCCTCTCTCTCTGCTCCCACCGTGCTCCTCTCTCTCCGCTCCCGCCGTGCTCCTCTCTCTCTCTCCGTTCCCGCTGTGCTCCTCTCTCTCCACTCCCGCCGTGCTCCTCTCTCTCTCTCCACTCCCGCTGTGCTCCTCTCTCTCTGCTCCCACCGTGCTCCTCTCTCTCCGCTCCCAGGTGCTCCTCATACTCAATGGCTGAGCTTCCACTGCCTTCTGGGGTAGAGAATTCCAAAGATTCACAACCCTCTGAGTAAAGAAATTTCTCCTCATCTCAGTCCTAAATGGCTTTCCCCTTATGTTGAAATTGTATCCCCTGGTTCTAGACTCCCCAGGTCGAGAAAGCATCTTCACTGCATCTACCCTGTCTATCCCTTTAAGTATTTTGGAGGTTTCAATGACATCACTTCTCATTCTTCGAAACTCTACAGAATACAGACCCAGTTTCCCCAATCTCTCTTCATAAGACAGTTCCACCATCCCGGGAACAAGTCTTATGAACCTTTATTGCACTCCATCTATGGCGATAATATCCTTCCTAAGGTAAGGGGACCAAAACTGTACACAGTACTCCAGATGCCGTCTAACCAAGCTTCTATACAATTGAAGCATGACTTCACTACTCCTGTACTCTAATCCTCACGATAAAGGCTAACATACCATTAGTCTTCTTAATTGATTTCTGCACCTACATGTTCGCTTTCAGTGACTTATTGGCGAGGACACCAAGGTCCCTTTGTACATCTACACTTTCTAATCTCTTGCCATTTAAGAAATACTCTGCACATCTATTCCTCCTACCAAAGTGGATTACCTCACATTTTTCCACATTATATTTCATTTGCCACGTTCTTGCCCACTCACTAAGTCTGTCCAAATCCCCCTGAAGCCACTTTACATCTTCCTCATGATACACATTCCCCACCTAGTTTTGTATCGTCCACGAACTTGGAAATATTACATCGATTGCATCCATGTAGCCATCAAGGCACCGAGTGACTGAGCAGTCAGATTCATTGAGAGGAAGGACTTCTACTCACTCAACATCCAACTAGTGTGCAACCACAAGAGCTTCCTTCGTGTGTGAGCTTGCTTTCCTGGCAGCTGCCATGACTCCTTCATCCTCCACCAGTCTAGGCTGCCTCAGATCTTCACTCCAACTCGAAAAGTATGTGGATGGATCCAAGGAGAAAAGGATATCCCTTGACAAGATAGCTATTGACCTTTCTACAGGCGTGCCAGACAGAGGCAATATAACCAATGTCACATGCTCAGTACGATAACCATTGAGCAAGCCATTGAGCTTCTGAAGATGCAGTTCTAGTGCCTGGACAGTCAAGTGGCACCCTCCAATACCCTCCTGCAAGGTCATTGTGGTGGGCTGCTGCAGTCTCCGTAACATGGCCCAGCAGAGAAGTGTGGACCTTGAGGACAGTGAGGGCCCCAGAAGGAGACAGATCATCATGAGAGGAGCAGGAGGTAAGAGAGGAGACGGAGGGAGATGATGCTGAAAAGAAAGGTGCCCCTGCTGCATGACGATGTGGCCTCCTCCTGCCACCCTCCGAGAAGAGGACCTCCCTCCTCTCCCTTACAGCCTCCGGCATTAGATCTTGGTTGGCATCGATGAAGCTAGGGGCAGCCCTGTCCCAGGTGCCAGGCCTCCAGCTCTCTTGTGATATCTCACTTTCCTCTGGTGCTGCGAGAGGCTTTAGCACAATCAGCAGATTTCTCCCTTACGACAACTAGTAGCCTCAGTGAAGGCTCTCGTGGGGAGTTTAAATCAATCGCAGACTCCAGCTGACCCACCTCCATTCCAACCCCCAATGACTCTAATTTGGCAGGAAGTCCATCTCCATACCAATTAATGGCCTACCCACTAGAAATTCGGGACTTTATTCAGTTTCCCACCAGAAGTGTGTTTTTGACCTGAAAACAAACCTGGCTCCTGTTTCCCATCTCCGTGGACAACATTCAGCCCCTGGAACAGAATTAATAAATAGGGACGGATTTAAGACAGTAGTGCGTGTTGTGTATAGGTATCCTGATAGCAGCTGTGAAGTGGCGGATTGTATAAGTGCAGAGAGTAGACAAGCATGGAGCAAAAGCAGTGCAGTTGAACTTACATATAAATTTGAAATAAGCAGACTTATCAAAAAGGTAGTGAATTTCTTGAGTTCTGGAGGATTGTTTTCTGCAACAGTATGTCCTGGAACTAACAAGGGAGAAGACCATTTCAGATTTAGTATTGGGCAATGAGCCAGATATAATTAACAGGTCGTGAATATTTATCTAATAGTGCTTTGAGTTCAACTTTGTTTGAAAGGTAGAAATGTGAACTAGCTACTCTGATTCTAGATTTGGTTAAGACTGACTTCAATGGAATGAGATGGAGACTGTCCAAGTAAAAGGGGCAAATGGATAGAAGATCAGTGGGAGGTGTTCAAAAAAGAATTTAATGCATTACCGAACCAATTTATGCCCCTAAGGGGAAAAAGTTCTACTTGCCAAAAAAAGCAGCAAAACTAACACAGATCCTAACGAATGGGAGAGTACAAAGAACAACAAAGAGTGAGAAAACAGATAGTAAGAGCTACAAAAAGGGAGTATGAAAAGAAACTTGCAAAGGATATCAATATCAATGCTTTTTATTTGTATTAGGAAAAGAAGAGTGGTCAGGACCATTATGGGCCCCTTGGAAACTGATAACAGTGATATTGTACTGAAAATAAGGGAAATGGTGGACGTGTTAATTAATTACTTTGGCCGGAATTTTACGCTGGGCAGACAGGAGCCGGACTCTGACGTAAATGTCGGTGCCAATCCCGTTCCCGCCCAGCCTGGGGATCCGTCCTGTATTTTACGGATCCCCAGGCTTTAATTGGCCTGAGGCGGGACTTACACCCGCTTGAGGGAGGAGGTCCCGCCTCAGTAAACTGCCAGCCAATCAGCGGGACCGCAGCTCTTCATCTCAGCAGCGCCACCGGCAGCGGTGGCCACTGCTGAAACTGCAGCCCATGCGACTGAGGAGGATGCAATGGAACCGGGACAGAAGGTAAGTTTGGGTAGCCTCACCAGGGGAATCGGTCGTGTCCTGGTGAGGCTAGGGTGGTCGTTTGGGGGGAGGGGGGCGTCTTGGATCCCGGGGTTGGGTTGGGAGGCGGGGGTGGCCCTCAATCGGGTACCATGTGCCCGATTGCCAGGCACCCCCGACCCCGGGGTGTGGAAAGGCCGGCGGCTATAGCTGGGCAGCCTTTCACGTCCCCGGCACACCCGCTTGCCACGGGTAAAATACCCGTGGAGACGGGCGAGGGCCCTTAAGTGGCCGTTCAGTGGCCACTTAAGGGTCTTGATTGGCCTCGGGCAGGTGGGCCGCTTCTCACCTCCCCCCCCCCTCCCCCCCTGGCCGGACCTCCGTAAACTTGGTCGGAGGCAGAATTGGGGCGGTTAGGCCTCCCGGAGCCTGCCGCTCAATTTTACGCCGCCCCCACGCCACCATCCGACCCACTGGGGTGGCATAAAATTCCAGCCTTTGTGTCAGTACTTACAGTAGAGGAAGAAGATAGCATGCCAGACATCCCAAGGAACAAATATTGAATCAGGGAGTGGGACTTACCAAAATTAAGGTAATTTTGTTCAGGGCGCAGGGCGGCACAGTGGCGCAGTGGTTAGCACCGCAGCCTCACAGCTCCAGGTACCTGGGTTCGATTCCGGGTACTGCCTGTGTGGAGTTTGCAAGTTCTCCCTGTGTCTGCGTGGGTTTTCTCCGGGTGCTCCGGTTTCCTCCCACAAGCCAAAAGACTTGCAGGTTGATAGGTAAATTGGCCATTATAAATTGTCACTAGTATAGGTAGGTGGTAGGGGAATATAGGGACAGGTGGGGATGTTTGGTAGGAATATGGGATTAGTGTAGGATTAGTATAAAGGGGTGGTTGATGTTCGGCACAGACTCGGTGGGCCGAAGGGCCTGTTTCAGTGCTGTATCTCTAATCTAATCTAATCTAAAATAACAGTAATGAAGAAAATAATGGTACTAATGAGTGAAATTCTCAGGAGCAGATGGTTTCAATCCCAGAATTTTAAAGGAAGGAAGTGAAAACATTGCCGATGCCCTAATTAGGCTTCCAAAGTTCTCTTGATTCTGGAACCATTAAGGGGAACAGATGGCATAAATAGAGTAAACTATTTCTGCTAGTTTGGGAGTCTAGGAAGAGGGGCATAGTCTAAAAATTAGAGCCAAACCTCTCAGGACTGAAGTTAGGAAATACGTCTACACACCACCACCTTCTCAAGAGCAATTAGGGATGGGCAATAATTGCTGGCCTAGCCAGCAACACCCACATCCTGTGAAATAATTTAAAAAACGGGTGGTAAAAGTTTGAAATTCTCTTCCACAAATGGCAATTGATGCTAGATCAATTGTTAATTTTAAATCTAAGATTGATAGATTTTTGTCAACCAAAGGTATTAAGGGATATGTGACGTTAGGTCACAGATCAGCCATGATCTCATTGAATGGTGGAACAGGCTCGAGGGGCTAAATGACCTACTCCTGTTCTTACACTAGATTTTCCTTTCCATTGGCTTCAGTGGAAAGGAAAATCGGGCACAGTGTGTAAAAGTTTTCTGACCACAACTAGCAGTTTTCTGCCCTTACCAAAAATGAAAATTACCCCCAGTGAATCTTGTGGACGGTGCTTAGGCTGAATATTAAATTTGTAAAATGTCTTTCAACATTACAGATTCAGTCACATCTTTGTACTGGCAGGACTAGAATCATTTAGCACAGTACAATCGGCCTCCAAATGAGTGTTACCCCAGAAAGTTACAAACAATGATAGTGAAAGACTAGATATGTAAATTATAGCTGGGACAGGCAACTACCAAATTATAAAATGAAAGGAACATCATCAGGCAATAAAATCTTCCAATCATCCAATAGAAAGGTAACAATAGACACACTAATATTCTCCACTAGTAATAGCGCTTACTTGACATAAATTAAGGTGAATTTTTAAAACTCTAGCATTGCTTATACCTCACATTCTTATTTAATACAATGATAATGAGATAACAATAGCAAAAGCACCTTGAGTATATGATATTATTGGCCAAATATTCATCTTGTCAGATTATTACATTTCTAAGGAAAAACAAACAGGCTTGAGATGGTCTCTTGTTTTTTTCTGATCCAGGTTAATTGTCTCATTTCTGTTCACTTTTAACTCTGTGTGAATGATTTCTCCTTTGCAGTCATGGAAAGCAAACTGCTTACAAACACATAGGAAATGCTATCATTCTTAACAGTAAACGATGTTTGAAATTTAGCAAAAGAATCACAGCAGGGCTACTCCACCTGCAGGCCCATGCCTACACTTTGCCTTCTCTCCTTTTCATTTAGCATGTGTCTTTTTGGTCCCCTGCTCTTTAGCTTTGCCAATGTTTGAGATGCCCATTCAGGCTCTCCAAAGACTTTCACACATTTTGTCACCCTATTATGACACTCGCTTCTAATTGTCTTCATCTTTGCTTTTCTTTCCTTTTATTTTCTACATGCATCACTAGTGTGTTCCTGCTCAAGTCTGAACTGTACCTAAAGCTAAGTTAAAGAACAGACCTTGGAAAATTAGGGCAAACACACCAGGTCCATTTGAATCTACCTAAAACTTTCCAACAGGCATTCTGATAACTTTGCCACAGTAGAAAATCTAGGCTAAATAATTATGTATCTCAATGCTGCTGGGATGATGGAGGTGTTATCAATAGAATACAATTGGCTACAGTGGTATAATATTGATTGGTATGTCAGATTAATATTCTGGAGATTATCTTGATTACCTTTTGAAAGTTATATTCATCTATAATTGGTTACCTCTTGTGTGAGTAACGGAATTTATTAGAGTCCATAATTGGACAAATTCTGTGTGGTTTGGGAAGAGGCCTTTTCTCATGCTATTGAGCATATTTTCCTTTTTTTGCAGGGAAAGAGTTAATAACCCCATTTGGTACCATTCAAAATTGCAGCTGAGCACAAATTTCTGAAATACAAATTCTTTGGGGAATGACAAAAACATTTTAATCACAATACATCTGTAATAATGTTTGTTCCACTTTTCTCAAGCAGCTAAATTGGCACTTGTCTGGTATAACTGATGGTAAGACTCCAGCTGCAAAGTATGTAACGCTTATGCCTAATGGTTCAACATAAAGAAAGTCAAGATTTACCATTAGGTCCTGTATTTCTAAATTAGGCTTATAATAAACCTACCATTATGCATAAGTGCCAAACCGTTCTTGGAATAGTCTGAATTTTTTGACGACATTTAGGTTATAAGAGATAAAAATTGATTAAATTAAACAACTTTGGAAATTAATATGATCTCACTATGAGTGATTCAAACCAAAATTAATCAGTTCAATGGTCTCACAATTCTTTTTACTAGGCTTATAATATTTTATAAATGTATATAATACCATAGGTTTGTGCAAGGTTTTTTTATAGGCATCGAATCACAACTCGATTTAACTTTGGCCTTCATTGTGTAATTACAACACGTAGGGAGAAGAAACTGATGAAATGGAATTTATGGACTTTAAAATTCAAAGTTTTCTAAATTATTCATTAAAAATCAGCAACACAAATTAAACTACAATCTGTAATTTTCATTGTCCCATTCAATTTGCACTGCATTTTCCAAACTGTTATTAGTCAAAAATAAGATGAGTTAATTATTCTCTCACTACATGAGCATAGCATGCAGACTTAATGCATGAACCATCTGCAATTATGCATGTAATTGTTTTAAACTGTTGAAAAATAATAGACCAGAAAACACTGCCAGAACATTGCGAGTTTAATGAGCATGCTGTTCTTGGTATGTAAATCCTCCAACAATTTTTGATGAGGAAGAGATACCCCATGAGTTGTGAATTGCCTCAAATTGCTGGACAAGTTGCAGAGCTCCACTATTACCCTCGCTGAAATGGGAGCTTGATGTCAACCACCCCATGAGTTTCAAGAAATTGCTGCATTTGAGCATTAATTGCGCTTAAACTTGCTATAGAAAATTAGGGATGTTATTTAATGATGTAAGGACCCTTCCAATGGCAAAATTCATGTTCTTGCAATGCCACTTAACCTCTTTGAGCCAGAAAGAGGAACAATTGAAACTGCGGAGTCTCATTTCTACAGGTAGTAAATTGTTCTTGGAGGTCTGTCATTTTTTTCTTTCTTCATCCTTGATCTTTTTTTCTCTCGCTCACAATCCAAACTTTCTTCCGTTGTCTTTATTTCTCTTTGTGTACCTAATTTGACTCTAATTCTCAATATTTTCTTCTCCATTGTTCCTGTTTCATTATCGCTAAATCTAATTGGTTAAGAAGATAGACTGCTGTTCTCATTGGTCACCATGGTCCCAGATGCCCCATTGACCTCTCCATGCAGTTCTCAGCTTGCATTTCAAGCAATTTGCCCCATTCCAACACAATCTGGGCCAAATTCCCTCTCAGAGTGAACACGTGGCACTGACTCAGGTTAAGTCTACGTTTTATTAGCTGGTGTTGTCTCCAGCAATCTGTAGCCAAATCTGTTTGTCCATATGGTTTTCCAATAACAGAAAGGTGATTGTCTCTAGTTGGTTTACCACAGTCCCAATAATATCTCAACCAAGAAAGTCCTGAACAGACCAGCTCCCAATCTGAGCTAATCATTACAGAGTAACAGCCTCTAACCGATTCTGATGAGGGCTTTGTTTCCCACAATTAGATTTGTTGATTTTTAAGTCAGAAAATTTCCCAGACATCCTTGTGTAACTGTGAAACATTTTCCAAATATAGTTAAAAACAAAGTCTGAGTGTTTAGGGAGGCTTCAGATCAGTTTCGGAATCCATAAAATTTTAAGAAAAGTGAAAATAAAAATGATCAACATTGAATTCATTTGAAAATCTTACTTAATGAGTACATGCTTTCAGGCAAGGTTTACTATAACGGAGTCAGGAGCAGGAACCCTGACTATTTGCTCCTTCCTTAACCCAGGGCCCTAAGACCAATTGCAATATGTCCATACAACTTCAGCCAAGATTGGTTAACTGAACACAGCTAAGGGATCGTGCCTGAAATCTTTATTGTATCTAAATCTCAGTGCCACATCAGATTGTTCATTTCTCAATCAGCCATCAATGGGGTCGCAGAGTTAAAATAATACTCTCCAACGAGTGGGGACTTTTGATGTAACACTGGTGACTTTTTTTATTTCCTAACACTGAATGATGGAGCTTGTTTTTTTGCACTCATCACCACTCTAGTTTTGCTGCTTAGATAGGGTAGGTTTTGGGTTACTGTTGATGCCCTGGCCTCCATCGTCACATATCAAGATTGCATAGTTTTATATAGTAATGAGTGCTGGCTAGGCAAATGCAAGGTGGTGGTCGATAAGAAGTTAGTCTGTCGAATGCTAGCAGTATAGAATGTTAACCCTGAAATGGCAATGTGGGATGCTCGTGTAAAAATACTTAATGCATTCACCTAAAATTCTTCTCTCCACTATTTTTGCAGAAATGCTGATCACTATAAATAGATTAACTCCTCCATTTTGAAAAAGCAGAGTGCGATTTTAGATGAACGCCATTTGTATGTTCGTATACCATTACATAATTTTATGGTTTCAGTTGTTTAGCTGAAGGCTTCTGACTCCATCTATTGCTTTTGGTGTCAGCTGTGGTTTGTTGGTAGTGCTCTTTACTCTGGCTCAGAAAGTTATCAGTTCAAGCCCCACTCAGGCAGTTTCACCATACACTGAGAGAGTGCTGCACTGTGAGAAGTGCTGTCTTTCAGATGAAATATTAAACAATATGAACATAAAAGATCCTATGGCACTATTTCGAAGAAATGTTCTCCCCAATGCCCCTCCACCAACATCACTAAAATGGATTATCCGTAATTATCATGTTGTGTGTGAGAGCTTACTGTGGGCAAACGGGTTGCTGCATTTCCTACATTGCAACAGTCACTATACTTTTTAAGTCCTTCCTTGGCAGTAAAGTGCTTTGGGACACGCTGAGGTCATGAAAGGCACTATATAAATGCAAGTATTTATTTCCTAGCCAAACTAATAATTTACACATGTTTTGCATTTCACAGATTACAACAGCATTGTCTTTTTTTGTTGCCTGCATTTTGTCATTTTACTTACCTCCTTGAGCAGAACCTCCATTTATTTTTCCTTTCTCAGAAAGTAGTTTGTTAAAAGAAAACTGCTTGCTACAACATGAGTACAAACTTGAACTCACTGTAATAACTTTTCATTTGCTACTTCAACTTTAACCAGAGGAAATTAAGCCCAAATAGAAAGTCCACATGTGGTAAGCCCGAGTAACTGGTCAGGGAAGTGGGAATTATAGAGTCATTGTCATTATGGAACAGATGGAGACCATTCAGCTCATCGAGTCCATGCCAACTCTCTAGAGCAATCCAATCAGTCCCATTCTCCCACTCTATCCCCATCGCCCTGCAAGTTTATTTCTCTCAAGTGCCCATCCAATTTCCTTTTGAAATCATTCATCATCACTGCTTCTACCACCCTTGTAGGCAGCAAGTTCCAGGTCATTACCACTCGCCACATTAAAAAAAAATTCTTCCTCACATCCCTCTCCCCCGCCACATCTCTTGCCCAAAACCTTAAATCGTGTCCCTTAATCCTTGTACCATCAGCTAATGGGAGCAGTTTTTCTTTGTCTACTTTATCTAAATTGTCATAATCTTGTACACCTTCATCAGATCCTCCAAGGAGAACAACCCCAGCTTCTACAACCTAACCTTTGTAGCCTTTCCGGTACATCCCGCCTGCTAATTTTCACCCCATCCATTATCTCCACCATCTCTGCTTCTACCAATATTTTGTCAACATCCTCTTCCTTAGTAAACACCGATAAAAAGTACTATTAAGTATTCTAGCCTTGTCCTGCACCTCTAAACATCTATCATCTTCTTTGTGCCTCACAGTAAACGCCTGCTACCTGACCCGAACCCAATGGGACCTGACGACATGTGTCAGGTTCGGGTTGGGTTGCACTTCTGGGTCCGGCATTCGGGCTCGAATCAGGTTGGGTCGGACACGCTGTATCACAGGTAAGTGGCTCCACTGTTAATTTAATTTTTGGACTAGAAGGGTGGTTTTGTTACAGTTATTGTAAGCTTGTGCAGATCAGTAACAAAGTTAAAAACGGAAGGTAAGTTAACTGATGGTCGAGTCGGGTCGGACGCGGGAATAATGGAAGGACTCGAGCTGGGTCGGGCTCGGGTCAGATGTGGTTCTGTTGGGCTCAGGTCAGGGTTTTAGATTTTTTTTTTAGATTAGATTAGAGATACAGCACTGAAACAGGCCCTTCGGCCCACCGAGTCTGTGCCGAACATCAACCACCCATTTACACTAATCCGACACTAATCCCATATTCCTACCAAACATCCCCACCTGTTCCTATATTTCCCTACCACCTACCTATACTAGTGACAATTTATAATGGCCAATTTACCTATCAACCTGCAAGTCTTTTGGCTTGTGGGAGGAAACCGGAGCACCCGGAGAAAACCCACGCAGACACAGGGAGAACTTGCAAACTCCACACAGGCAGTACCAGGACCCGAGCAGGTCTTTACCACATAGGCACCTCTTGCTACCCACTTAATATTTACATGCCAGAAGAAGATTCTTGGGTTCCCTTTTATGTTAACTGCCATTCTATTTTTATGTTCTCATGTCCATCATCATTCGTAGGTGGAAGGATGCTAACCAATTCTCTCTTTGCTAGCCTTATTTTCCTCTTCACTTCCCCACTCTACTTATTGTATTTGGCCTGGTTCTCGCTTGAAGAATTCACCTGACATGGATCATACACCCTCTTTTTTTTTTGTTTCATCATATTCACTATCTCCCTCGTCATCCAAGGAGCCCTGGCTTTAGTTACCCTACTTCTAGCCCTTGTTAGAATGTACCTAGCCTGTACCTGAAACATCTCCTTTACAGATCACCCATTGTTTTATCAAAGTGATTCATGACAATGCTTCGTCAGCACTTTGCAACTGCACTTCAGATATTCAACTGTGATGGAGGGGTGGAGGTAGGGGGTAGAGGGAGGGGTGGAGGTAGCTGGGTAGAGGAGGGGTGGGTGAAGAGGGGGATAGAGGGGTGGGTGAAGGGTGGGTGAAGATGGAGAGGGGGGAGGGGTGGGTAGAGCAGGGAGGGGTGGGGAGAGGGAGCATGCAAAATGCAGGGACCAGACATGTGCAATGCCTGAAGTACTGTGGAGATGTAGGGGAGAAGCAACTGGGTAGGGGAGAAAGCAACTGGATTGGGCATCCGCAGCTGGAGGGAACAGCTGAATGGAGAGGGCCGGAAGCGAGAGGCCGTAGAGAGCCGCGGGGAGTGAGTGTGCGAAGACCTTGGTGTCGCCGGGTCCAGGGACTGGCCGGTAAGTCTTTTGCTGTTGTGTTTCTGGCGCATGCACAGAAAAAGGCACTCCTCTTCCGTTCCGCTGCTCCCCCCCACCACTCTCCCCCACCCCCCTCCCTCTCCCCTTCCTCCCTCTCCCTCCCCTCCTCCCTCTCCCCCTCCACCCTCTCCCCCAGCTCTCCCTCCCTCCCTCCACCCTCTCCCCCGTGCTCCTCCCTCCTCCCCCAGTTCTCCCCCCTCCCTCCCTCCCTCCTTCCCTCCCTCTTTCCCCCCTCCCTCCCCCCCTCTTTCCTCCCTCCCTCTTTCCCCCCCCCCCCCCCCACCGCCACCGTCACCGCTGCTCTCCCATGCTGGTCTCCCCGCCCCCCGCGCTGCTCTCTCTGGCCCGCTCCACTCTCTCACTCCGGCCATTGTATACTGCCACGTGTTTGTTAGGTTTCCTCTGTGTGATTCTTTGAGCAGCACCATCTTTAGTCCTGGCAGCTGCTACAGTCGCAAGCTGTGACGTTTTAGTGGCACATGCTGTATTTGCGCATGTGCCAAAACAGTGCCACCTACCGTTCGCGTTGTCCACAAATGCGGTCTTGTTTTATTACAGTTTTCCCTGTCAGCCTTTGGTTCCATTTTACCCTGGCTAGCTCCCCTCTCATCCCATATAAGTTAGCCCTCTTCCAATTTAGACGTTCTACTTTAGATTGTTCCTTACACTTCTCCATTGCTAATCTAAGCCTTGTGATAATTATCTTACCCAACTGTTCCTTCACAGACACTTGGTCTACTTGGCCTGCCTCATTCCCTAGCACCAGAACCAGCAATGCCTCCTCCCTAGTTGGACTGAGAACACACTGGTCCAGGAAGTTCTCCTGAACACATTTCAGAAACTCCTCCCCTTACTTGTCTTTTACTCTAATATTATCCCAATCGATATTTGGGTAATTAAATTCCTCCAATATCACCACTCTACAGTTCTTTCACATCTCTGTGATTTCCCTGTAGATTTGCTCCTCTCTCTCTCCCACACTATTTGGAGCCCTGTAGAATACCACCAACAGTGGATCAACCCCTTTTTGCTCCTCAACTCGAACCAAATGGATTCTGTCCTTGACCCCTCAAGGATTTCCTCCCTTTCCAACACTACAATGTCTTCCCTAATAATTACTGCCACATAACCTCCCTTTTTTCCTTCCCTTTCTTTTCTGAACACTTTTTATCCCTGAACATTAAGCACCCAGTCCTCACCATTTTTAAGCCACATTTCTATTATTGCCACAACATCACATTCCCACAAGGCAATTTGTGCTTGTAGCTCACCAACCTTTATTGCCAGACTCTGTGGGTTTTCATACATGCATGCATTCTAAACCTTGTAGTCCTCATAGCCCTTTCTTATCTGTTCCTATCTAATATGGTACTACTCCTTTTCTAGTACTAGTCAACACTCTCACTTCTTTATCCACCTTATTCCTCTTTTCTACATCTATATGTTGGTGCCCATGTCCCTGCCAATTTAGTTTAAACCTTTCCCAATCAGATTAGTGAATCTTCCCATGAGGACATTGGTCCTAGTCCTGTTGAGGTGCAATCTCCCTTTTGAATAGGTGCCTTCTATCCCAGAACTGGTCCCATTGCCCTGAGAGTCTGAAGCCCTCCCTTCTGCACCAAGCCTCAAGCCATATATTGATCCTCCCTGTCTTCCTACTTCTGCCCTTGCTAGATTGTGGCACAGGGAGTAATCTAAAGATTACTACCTTTAGGGTCCTACTTTTTAAATTCCTCCCTAGCGCCTGAATATCTGATGACAGGAACTCAATACCTGCCCTTGCTATGTCATTGGTACCTATGTGCACCAAACTTCTGGGTCATTCCCTTCCCCCTGCAGAATATTCTGCACCCTCTCTTTGATGTCCTTTACCCTGGTACCAGGAAGGCAACACACCATGTGGACTCATGATGGTGGTTACAAAAACACTTGTCTTTCCCCCTAACTATGGAATCTCCTATTAATGACTGCATTTCTACTCTTTGCTGTTCCCTCCTGTGCAGGCCTTTGCCCATTGGTGCCATGGACTGGGCTGCACTCCATCAAGGTGTTGTCATTCCCAGTAGTCTCCAATGCTGAGTACTGGTTTGAGAGTGGCACACACCCCAAAGACTCCTACACTTCCTGCCTCTTCCTAGTCTTCCAGATGGCCACCCATCTACTGTCCTGAACTCGCACTGCCTATGGGGTGTGATGCTCCACAGTGACTCCAGCTGCCCAGCAGCAGGAGACAATTCCTACACACGTGGCCCCCAAGATACATGAAGTGTCCTGAAGTTCCCACATAGTGCAGGCATTACAAGCAACAGGTCTCAGCTGCCCATCCATGGTCTAAAAAAATCTCTATTCCCTCTTTTAGAATCTAGCTAGTACCTGGTTTAAAGCAATAATTTTCATTAACTCCTCTAGACCTGCTCTATACCATACTCTTATTAATTCACTTGCCCCGACTGAAAATTTTAACTTCCCAGCTCCTAGTTTAAACAAAAGTGCTAGTTTAAAGAGAAAAGAGGAAAAATAACAACCAATCACTTACCCGCTTTCCTGTGATTTCACCCCTTGATTTTTCTTTTCTTATTTTTCAAACACGTGTCTGTCTGCTGCTGACTCCTCAGCATCGCTTTTAACTGTGGATCTCTGGCACCGTTTTCGCTCAAACTCTCGCTCTCTCAAACAGATTGACTGAAAAGCAGATATAACAACAAGGCAGTGAAAGAAACTAATGAAAGATATATGGACTTGAGAGGACTAATTTGCAGGTTTATGGGGAAAAAGCTGGGGTGTGGACAGCTCTCGGCACGGGCACAACAGGTTGAATAACCTCCTTCTGTGTTGTAAGATTCTATCAAAGATAGAATGATGATACATATACTATGCACAAATTTGCCAGAGCTGGAAGAATAATAATGTATTTGTTTCTACGCCCAACCCTCCCAAAGGTTGTTCAGCAAATAGAATCTTCAAAATCTGAAAATATTTAGGGGAGGACATAAATTATAACTATTTATAAGATAAAGCTTTTTCAGGAAGAAAGCAAAGGAGATTTATTATTTTGATTAAAACAAATTGATATATAACTCTCCTGCAAATTCAGTGCAATGGATGACCCCACCACATTGTGTTCCATTTCTTTGTCATAGATTTAGAAGGCCCGATAACCTGTTCGAGGTACCACTAGCACTTCAAAACACACCATAAGAAGCAGATGTGCATTACCTTCCCAACAGTTAACTGATAATTCTTGATTGAAAATTAAACAGAAAATGAAACATAACTATTCTAAAACGAGACATGGTCTTTGAATCATTCTGCCAGAGGCACAGGCCCCCATTATAACCTTGAAAAATAATGCTGAGCTTCAAATGAAAATCAGTGCAGTGATTTATTTTTCAATTATAAAAACTTGGCATCAATTCTCATGGTGTATTCGTCTCATTACTTTGAGTACACACATTGAGTTGGGGGTTAAGGTGTTGTATCTCACTAGAGCAAACTGACATTTTTCAGAAAAAATGCCATTGACGTTATTGCTTGTTCTTACCACAGATTGAGGTTTAGATCATTTCCAGCTTCACCTGCAGTGTATGCGTTGAATCCTACTGCATGTTCAGTCACAATGTAAGCATTATTCTCATAAACCTGCTAAGATCTAGGAGCAGGTGTACTTTCTTATACTTTTCTTTTCTTACCTTAATTGAGGTAGGGAAAATTAATTGCAAAAAAAATTAAAGGCATTTTATTTTTACTGAGATTGTGACATTTCTGGAGATTACATGAAGACACTAAGAAGGATGGATTGTTTAAAAAGCACAAGTTATTTATGAATTGTATCTGATTTAATGGTTTTTCTGTTTCATATACATCTTTTCCTGTTTTTTACAATATTCATCTACCTACATGTTGGAAGATATTGGTGAATGGAAGTCCACTGTTATCAACAAAAATCTTACGAATTATTATTATAATGACTATAAAAGAACTAATTTCTTTATTGGACTCGCCATCTTGAATTTCATTTTGGATTTTGGAGGGAGAAGACTTTGTTGCTGTGCCTTAGACTCTTAGGGGTCCAGACCCAAAACAAAAGGCCCGTGGATTGATAAAAATTGGTCCTCTGGCCTCATCGTCATACTCTGAGTGAGCTGCCAGCGGTGGTCACACTTCTGTCTACAGGCAGCTTACCAGAGGAAAGATATCAATATCAGGGACCTGCTTTGCCAGCAGAGGGCATTAGGCTATTTCCCAGGAGTGGGTATTAGAGTGGACTGAGGTAGAATTCATACTCTGCCGATGTGGCTAGAAGTTGCACTGTGACAAAAACAAGGCCCACTGACAAAACAGCTATATTTGGCTACAATTAGATACAATTAACCTTTGATAGCTAATGCGTCTGCCTCTACTGGTGTGTTGTTGAAATGTGGTCCTCGCCAGTCTTCTTGCATAGAATGGCATAGAACGTACAGCACAGAAACAGGCTATTTGGTCCAACTTGTCTATGCTGGTGTCTGTGCTTTCCAAGAGCCTCCTTCTACCCTGCTTAATCTAACCCAATCAGCATAACCCTCTATTCCTTTCTCCTTCGTGTTTATCTACTTTCCACTTAAATGCTATTTGCCTCAATCAATCCCCCATGTGGTAGCGACTTTCACATTCTCACCACTCTCAAGGTGAAGAAGCTTCTGCTGAATTCCCTATTGGATTTGTTAGTAACTATCTTAGGGTAGAATTGCCACTTTGGGCACAATTGGCAAACGGGCACAAATTGTGCCCAAAATTGCACCCATTTTGAAAGTGTTTTTTTCCTGCCGAATTTCCACTCAAACTCATTGGCATTTTGTCAAACGCAAAATCTGCTATGAATTAGCGTAATTGGTCAGCATTTTAAGATGTGATTTTTTAATTTAATTTTCTTTTAAAAATATCCTTGATATATTGAAGGTTAATAACTTGGTGAAGCTTGATTAAGACAGCTGAAAATATTATTTTAATCACAGTGTCAATCCACTATCTGCAGGTATTCCAATTTTAAATTACTGAAAATTACAGAATAAATATACAAAACTATTTTCTAGTTGCCAGGCAAACCCCCACCTACCAAGACTTTATTTACCAACACATTATTTCACCACATGAACATTAAAACTTTAAAAATTGCAATCTCTAATTGGAAAGACATTTCCATGGTAACAGACAATGTTGAAACAATGGAGACTCTGCAGTTGCTCTCCAATACACAGAAGTGGTCAAACTAGTTTTAGTCACATGGCTAGCTGGCTGGGGCAGAGAAATTTTAGTCTCCAACAAGGGATGTGAAGCAACTGTTCCATATAAGGAATTAGTCACATGACTAACCTGCTGAGCACCCTGGGAGCTTTTTGAATTTGAACTCCCAAAGAAAGGAATTGCCAGGCAGAACGTCGTGTGCTCTCCTGGAACTAAGAGCACCTCCTGCCTGCCTATCTCTCAGGGAACTGAAACCATTGAAGACATGTGACGCTCAAAGAGAGAAAGGTTTGCCACATGAACAAAGCTTTAAAAAGATTACTGAGCCCCAATGAAAGGCAGGAATATAACTTCAGTCAAGGACTACAGCAAGCTCGAGAAACAGTAATAAGATATTGCCTCAAACTGTTCCACTTATCTCTTCTTCTACTCTTTTCTGTCCCTATCTTGCATGCTGTATCGCGCATGCATGCTAGCATGAGCACGTTGAATATCCATAGGCGTGAACCATATTAGAGTTAAGTTTAAGGCTTAATAAATTTCCTCTTTCTGCTTTAAATCAAAGAAAGCCTGTTTTTGCTCAGTTATTTGCCTGATAATTGGAAACTGTGAACACGGATTCACAAAAAGGGGAGCTCAAAACACAGTGTGTTTAAAATTAAACCCTGTCACAATAAGACCAGGTGAGGACAGCAAGAGACCACCCCGGACACATTGCTCACCTGGCTATAACATAATCATTTAAATACAGTAACCAGTTGGATAATAATTCTTTTTCATTACATTAAAATCTTTTAAAAAGTTCCTATTATTGTCATTGCACCCAAAAGATGCAGCTTATTCTGTCGAGCCTTCTCAAAGGCCCACAAATGCTCACAATTAGTGTAAAGTCGCCATGGTGATTGATTCAATTTTGGGGGCATGGTCAGTTTTGTGGACAGAAGCAGCTTCCGGCATGATGTTAAACTAGCGCAGAAGATCACAGAAACTCAATTTTGCACTGGACATAATTCGTGCTTGAAATTTCACAAACTTTTCCATTGGTTTGGCTAATGTCGGGTGAATTGTTCTGAAAAAAACAGCATAACCTAGTGGAAACTCCTGACCCTTATATTTATGGACCCTAGTCTCGGTCTCCCCACAAGTGGAAACATCAAGCTGAATTTTACTAGCCCTACAATTTCAGGGGTTGTGGCGGGGGTGGGGGGGGGCCGGAAAATTCTGACACCAGGAAGGTCCCACTGCATTTTACCAGCAGCAGTGAGGCCTCAGTGCAGCCCCCCAACCACTTGGCAGCGGGGCCTTCATTTTAATATACAAATGATATTACAATTAAAGAATAATTACTTAGCTGGTAGCAACGGCCATCCCACACCGATATTCTGGCTGCTGGCTGGAACTCCCACGCCTTCGGAACTCCATTCGGAGTTCCAAGGCGTGACTGGTGGAGAGGGGCGAGGACTGAAAATTTCAGGGCGAGAGAGCAGGGGGGAGTGGGGGAAACCGCTCCGATTGGTTGTGGGGATGGTGGGAAGGGGTTGAGAGTCAAAGGTGCTGAAGTTGTGGACTGAAAGTTCGTCATTTTAAAAATTGGCTTTCGCGGGGGGGGATAGGTTATTTTATTTATCGACAACTCATTAGGGGGTGGCTGGGAAAGGAGACTTAAAGTTTCACTAACATTTTATTTTTCATTTCAGTGCGGCGGCACTTTTAAAAATGGCGCCATCTCCTGCACAATGGCACCGGACACTGTTGCCTGGAACAGAGCAGCCACACCCTCTACCTCATCAGGGGCAGCCTCTCCGCCCCATCCATTTAAATGAGCCCCCGTGCAAAATATCGCGGGGGCTCAGCAGGGCCACTCCATGTAGGCAGACCGCCAGCTTCAAAGTGTGCTGCTGCGATTTGTGGTCGCCTAGCAAAATTCAGGCCATCCTCTACGACTACCCTATCAAACACCATCATATTTTGAAAGACATCTAATAGATCCCCCAATCTTCTCTTTTTCTAGTGTTATGATCATCTATTTTAGAGGTCACTTTTAATTTTGGGAAATTCAATGTGTACTTGTAAGAATTTCAAGAGGTTGCAGACCACCCAAGATTTAAAGTTCAAAACTCTCTCCATGAGTGCTTACTGAGACAGAGTTGGAGAGGTGAAAGCCATAAAACCACAGCGGGCGTCATTTAGTTGGGCAGTTGGAGCCAATAAGTCACAAAGAAATTGCTCTGTCACTGTTAGTAATATCAATTATTCATGTGGGTATCAGGGATCAAAGAGAAGATTGGGGAGTTGGAAATAATTAGTTTAAATTGCTATCTGGGACATCTGACATGTACCACATTGCTTTGGAGATAGATGTTGCTCGGGAGATGCCTTTTGGAGTTCGGTATTTCTTTTTGGGGGGGTGTTTGCTGAGACAATCAGTGAGTTGGCTTTTAGACAGTCAGTTGGCTTTTGGAAAGCTGTTGGCTTTGAAAGCACCTGGACTCAGGAGCAGAGAGGCCATCAGGAAGCAGGGGTGTTTCTGTTTTGAGGTAGGCCCATGCTCAAGCTGGGAAATCCAGATGAGCTGTTGAAGGTGAACTGGAGGATTTGCCTAGCCGAAGCTACAGGCAGAATTCCCAAGAAATCCCAAACCTCAGAAGACAGCTGAGAAATTAAGGAGATTGAAGAGAATTCCTAAGAGCTGGGGTACGCTTTGGATTGGTCCCAAGAGAAGTGAACAAACCTCTAAGATCCTGTAACATATATGGAAAATTCTGGGGTTGAAAGTAACAGTCGAATAGGAGCATCTGTTGAGATTCAGAGTTTGAAATATACATCCTCATGTTCTGTTATGATTTTAAGTTTAAAATGTAAGTGTTTCCAAATCGTACTAAGTTAGTAGTGTTTTGCTTTGTTTAACTCTTGTACAGTAAAATTTTTGTTTAAAACATGAAATCTTGTGGTATAATTCTTTCAGTAATAACTGTGAAGTCAACGTTCTCTTCTTAAAAGTTAACGGTTCCTAATGGGATCATAACACGAGAGAAGAGATGTAGCCTACAAACATACGAACATACAAATTAGAAGCAAAAATTGGCCACTCGGCCCCTCGAGCCTGCTCCGCCTTTCAATAAGTTCATGGCTGAACTGATTACTCCACATTCCAGCCTACCCCCAATAACCTTTCACCCCTTGCTTATCAGAATCTATCTACGTCTGCCTTAAAAATATTCAAAGACACTGCTTCCACTGCCTTTTGAGGAAGAGAATTCCAAAGACTCACGACCCTCTAAGAGAAAAAATTTCTCCTCATCTCTGTCTTAAATGGGCGACCCCTTATTTTTAAACAGTGACCCCTAGTTCTAGATTCTCCTATAAAGGGAAACATCCTTTCCACATCCACCCTGTCAAGACCCCTCAGGATCTGTCTCAATCAAGCCTGTTCAGTCTTTCCTGGTAAATTATATTGGGGGGAATTTTATGCAGTCCACCACGGCAGATTTGGTGGCGTGCAGGGAGATATAATTAGGCGGGAGGTATTTTTTCGGATTCCCAAAGGCAAGATATTTTAGAGGAATTAATTCAGCTGCAGGTTTACGGCATTCCGGGACACCCCCAGCACGGTGGCGGATTGCAGCTTTGCATTCATGTGCATGCCATGAATACTCATTACCCTATGTATTGTTAGGATTTAGTCCAACCTGAAAGATTAACTGAATGGTGAGTGATATTCCTGTGCCACCCGGTTCACGAATGTTTCAACATGGCGTGCAACAGTCATATTTGTGCAGTTGAGACTCAGCACTGTACTCTTCTGTCTTTCACTCAGCTGCTAAACTAACACCAACATGTTTGCCTCCAGGCTCAGCACGAGAAAGGGTGAATCATTTCCAGGGATGGTGTCAACGGCATAGGCGGGGGCTACATGGAGGGACAGGGGAGGGTAGTCGGGGAGGACAGGGTGGGGTCTCGGGTGCTTGGAGGAGCAGGGGAGGGAGGAGGGCAATGTCCAGGGTTTGTAGTGGCTGATTTTGACAATGTGGCTGATTGTGTGTGGTTGCAGGGGGTGGTGGGTTGATATGCTCCTGTCAGAAAGCTGATGGCCATGAGAGGCCTAAAAGGAGAGAAGATCACGGTCATCTTTGGAGTCCTGTGTGTCCAAATCAGGGTATTGGCTGGCAGAAGTTACGGTCACATTCACAGGGGGCGATTGTATATAGCAGAGGGGAATGTTGGGACATAGGGCTGGGTATTCAAGGCCATCATAGGGAGGTGATTGGGAATCTGTAACTATAACAAGGTGGATTCTTGGAGGTTCAAGGGTGAGAGCCAGCAGTTGGATGGTGGTGTGAGTACGGACAGAGGGGAGGGATGGCATGAATAAATTGATGATGAGCCGGTCCACGGTATTGGGGATGGTTCTGTGGTAAAAGGGGGAAGGATGAAGATTAAGTTAGGTGGGTCAAGGGTGAGGCTGGAAGGTGGCCAGAGGAGTTTGGAAGGTGGGCAAACTTGCATGGTATCACAGACACAACATTTTCTGGAAGAAGAATGCAAACCACATGTCCAATCAAGGAATGCAAGTCGATTGGGAGGAGACAAATGATGGTGGGTGTGATATCCTGCTGCATGCAACTGTAAGGCACATAACAGCGATAAGGTCATGACTTTCATAGTTCTGCTGAATGGCAGAAGGACAGTTTTAAAACATTTATCTCATCTCAACAATTGAAAAGCTGCAAAGACATGAGTCTCATACACGCAATTTATTCCCTAACATGCAAATAATTGCAGAGGGGGAGACTGAGGAGGGATCTTGGCAAGCAACAGATGATATCTCAACAGGAGCAGCAGGCAACACAAGAGGGTGAGGCTGCTCAGAATGAAGCATCCAGGAAAGGCATTATTGAAGACCGTTGCTGCTGTCATCACATCCTCAGGACAAGGACAAATTACCTTCAGATGTCTGAGAGGCAATGCCAGAGAAGCATGAGGATGTGACTTGCAATGGCGACAGAAATGTATACGATCCTTCAGCATTACCTGCAGCCACTTGTTTTAGTTGGGAACCCCATGCCACTTATCCTCAAGGTTACTATTGCACTCAATTTCATTGCTACCAAGGATCAACGGGCGACATATGTGGTATCTATGATGCACCCACAGGTGCATCAAAGAGGTAACCAATGCCCTTTTTCAATGGGCCAATGATTTCATCTACTTACCTGTAGGCAGCAAGGCCTGTAGCCTTCGGTGCCATCATTGGTTTCCCAAGAGTGCAAGGGATGATCGACTATGCTAACGTGGCCATTAGAGCTCCCTGAGACCAGCCTGCTGTCTTTGTTAATCGCAAAGGATTCCAATCTTTGAACATTCAACTGGTTTGTGACCACAGGAGATGAATCATGCTGTCATGACTCACACATTTTGAGGACTTCCCAGCTTGTCAGCAGTTTTCGAGGAACCAGCCAAAGTGGACAGATGGATCCTGGGTGACAACTGTTTCCCCCTTTCTACATGGTTCATGACACCAGTATGTCATCCACAAAGCGCTGCTGAAGACAGATACAATATCGCTCACGCATCAACCAGAGCATTATTGAGCACATCATTGGCATGCTGAAAATGTGATTCTGTTACCTTGACTGGTCTGGAGGAATTCTTCAGTACGCACCACAGAAGGTGTCATGAACAATCATTGTTTGCTGTGCCTTGCACAACCTTACAACTAGACACAGCAACTTTCTGCAGGTGGAGGAACAGGAGGAACACCAGTCCTCCTCAGATGAGGATGACTATGAATAGGGGAGGAGGAGGAGGACAACAATAACAATGATACCATCATCGATATGAGGGCCATGGAAAGACATGCAAGGGACATCATGGAGAACCTAATATATGCAGGTTTCAGCCAACAATAAGCCACGTCATCAAGGAACGTTGGGAGGAGAAACATAACAATTCCCCACAGAAATTCCCTTTTTCATGAGGTCTTATTCATCCTTGCAATATTAACAAAGCATGGCTGCACTTTCATGTGACTGGCATTTGAAATCATCCATGGGTTACGATGAATGCGGCTACACATCACTGCAAGAAGCTTTAAGTTATGACTGGAGAAAACAAAAGTAAATCATGACAGTATTGGAAAAAGTTATTAATCATCAATAGGAAAACAGCATTGAAGATTGAAGGCTAAAATTCCAATGAGATATGGACACTGGACATTTCCTGAGATGCTTTGCAAACATCATTGCATTCCTGCAATAGGCCTCCAAAAAACTTCTTAGTGTCCATCTGTAATCAAGCAAAATATTGCTGAGAATGGATCAAATTTTGCAAGTAATAAGAATGTTTTAATACATCTTTGCAATCATTCACATTTCTACATAACCCGTGCTACCTTCGTGCTCAAAACAGTTTCAATTTTCTTTTTCTCCCACTACGTCTAGGTACTACCCCGACATTAGCAGCTGAGGTGGAGGCAGTCTGCTCAGCGCGCTGCCCCGTTGCTGTGGATGACTGTGGCAGGCGTCCTCTGGTGGAACTGGGCCTTGTTGGCTTCATCCTACTGGGGCTCTGCAGCAATGGTGCTCGCTTGCTGGAGGTAAGGGCATCAACGTCGGGGATGTGGGCAGGACAAGAAGCCACTTACTCTGGGGGTGTCCTGAGAGGAAGGCCCCTGGGCAGCTGGCATCCACTCCTCCTCCATCTGTGTGCACAATGGCATCTGCCTGTCTCCCTGAGGGAAAGGACCACCTGGAGGGAGGTCCAGGTTCCTCGTCCCCCTCTCGCTTAGACTCTGCTGCATATAGCCCACGGCAACAGCAATGGAGTGCGGGTCAAATCGCATATGGCTCAAGTGGTCAACCAGGCTCGCCACGGAGCTCGCCAGACTCTCAACTAAGGAAGCCATATGCTCAAATGCCTGTGACATGGCAGACATCATGGCCTGCATGGACTCCTCCATGGCACGCATCAAGCCATGCATGACCTCAGACATCTCCAACATATTTTCCACATGGCTTTGCTGCACATCCAACAGACTTTTCATAGCAATAAACAGAGGATCATCAAGAACGTGGGGCTGAGCAGGGGCCTGGTCCCCAGCAGTCCTCAGATTGTCAGGGCACCCGGCTGGCACATGCTCCCTCAGCTGCTGGGATGTGGCTGTGTTGTTCACACCAGCTTGCAATCTAGATTCTAATCCTAAACACCCCGTGGACCATGTGGATGTATCTGCGTTGCAGAGGTGGAAGAAGTGGCAGGTGATGGTGCACCCTCTGGGGCACTGGCTTCTTTTTCCCCAGAGGAGAATTCTTGGGCCACGCGGTGTTCTGTGACTCGAGTGCAGGCATCTGCAGTGGAGACACAAACAGAGGCACTTTAAGAATGTGCTTCACATGAGTTCACAGAGTTTCCTTTAGTTTCCACATATGGCTGCAAGAGCAGAGCCGACACTTCATCCTTACGCCTTGTGGCGTCATCTTCACTCGCCCTGCCTCCCTCCTCTCTCGCGATGTCAGAGGCCTTCTCCTCAGCTGTGGTCCGCAGCCTGATGTCAGGGACCCTTCCTCCAGTCTTTACATGCTCACGCTGGTTGTGGCTTCGTTTCTCCTGCAACAGACGGTGCAGATTTAGTGACATGGCAAATGATGTATCACAACCATTGCATCAATATCACTCATTCTGCATTGGCTTTCACATGACACATGCAATCACATAAACAATGCCAATCTTTGAAATTTAGTAAATGTGCCTAAGCTGCTCACGCATTTGATTGCATTCCTTGTGAACCCTCTGCCTTAAAGACACAGAGCCATGGAAGAAATCAATGGAATAGCCTCTCCAGGACCACTTACCCTCGCTGACCTGAGCAATTGATTCGCTTGCGGCACTGCACCTATGTTCTAAGAGTTACCACACCGTTCAAGACCTCTGTTATCTCCATCCAGGCCGCCTTGGTGAGGCGGGATGGTCTTCTGACTCCATCTTCAGGGAAGAGGACCTCCCGCCTTTTCCTGACGGCTTGGAGAAGAACCTGCAGGGAGGCATCACTGAACCGTGGGCCAGGACGCTGCTTGCTGGTCACCATTTGATTCGCTTTGGCTATAGGGAAAATAAATGATATGATGTTGGTGGTGAGTCGCACAAAATAAGGGAGGCAAAAACATTTTGATTTAAGTGAAAGCTTCAACTAAGTTATTCTAAAGATACTTACATGAAAGGAAGGCTGCTACTCCATGCAGCTGCAAGCACAGTATGTTTTATTTCTGTGGCGAACATGGCGCTTGAGGCAGTTACGGCAGGTTCCACCAATGAAAGGCCATCCCCACCGCATGAACACCCCACGTGTTCCCCATGACTGTCGCTGCATGGCTAATTTAAATGCAAAATCATGTGGGAAACAGGATTTGTGGCAGGAGGGGAGGTTACAACAACTTCCAGTCCCACAGAGCTTGACAAATTTAAACTGAAACGTGGAACAGAAGATGGGATTCATGGTGCTCTACTTCAGCGCGAGGTCATGGAGAGGAATCAGCCCAAATTCAGGAAGAACCAAACACAGAAAAGGGCAATGTCTCTTTAAAACTGTGAGTTCCTAATTTTAAAATTGCTGAACCAGTGATCAAAAGAAGCAGCAGGTCAGTCCACGATCATGCTGTCCATGTTTGCTGCAGGTTGCTCCAGGAACCTGTTCTGACCCAGCCAAAAGTAACAGAAGCTGTGGCTGCTTTTGCAGAGCCTCTTGCAGGGCTGACTGCATTATGGGGGGGCCTAACAAAAGTGCACAAATTGGACAACAGTGCCACAACCTCCAAGTGGAACAGCAGCCAGCTCTCTGTCTGCCTGTATAGCAGAAGACAGCACCACACCCTCCAAGTGGAACTGCAGCCAGTTACGACAGCAGGAAACAGTGCCACATCCTCAAAGCCTGTTCACAAGTGGAACTGCAGGCAGTTATTTCCGTTTGCCTTAACAGCAGGAGATTTCTTTGAAGAGCAATGGCAGTGAATCATTACAAAAATGGCAGCACAGTTCCCTACCATCAATTGGAAAGCATCTGACCTGCTATCAGAATTTCAGCTGTTCAAGCAAAGAATCGAGCTATGTTTCAACGTCTTAGCAGTCATGAATCCACAAAAGCAGGAAGTAAAAATATGCATTGCCATTGGCAATGAAAGCTTACATCACCTTAACACTTCTGGTCTCACCAAAAAAGAGCAGAAGGATCCCACAAAAATCTGGTCTACATTAGAGGATCACCTTCATGTCAAGCTCAATGTTACGGTCCATCGACTCGAATTCATGCTTTTCGACAGCAGCCAACTGAGTTCATTGATCAGGTTGTCAGTTGATGGCAAGCCAAGGGCTGCAAATGAGACGTCACTGATACTGAGCTGGCAGACCACATCGTTGAACTAGTGATTGCATCCACAACAATAGAGGCATACCAGAGGGATCTTTCAGAGAAATCCAAGGGGTATACAGTGGAGGCCTGGCTCAAAGATGGTCAAAAATTTGATTCTATCATTGAGAGCCAACAATCTCTATGTGCTGCAAATACCATTGCTGCATTGAGTAAGGATTCCAAGTTCAGGAAACCATATAACAGGTGCGGACTCTTTCATACATCTAAGGGTTGCCCAGCATTCAACGACATTGGAAAATCATGTGCTGTCGGGGTCACTGGAAACGTCAGTGTTTGAAAGCCAAGACACATGCTGCTGGTAAGAGTCCTGACCACAGTCGGGAATGCTTCACACCCTGGCAAGTTTCACAGTCGTACTTCACATCACAACCGATACATCCATGAGGTTGTGGATGCCGTCAACACTAGTGATGATGATGGTGAAAGGCCAAGTTCAAGTGGGCAAGAGGAACAGTCATTTCATGTTGTCAATGTCACCAAAAGCATTGATTCGATTACTCCACTGGAGGTGTTTGCATCTATTCGTGTTCCATGTCCAAAAACAAGGGCAGGCATGTGCTCTGGGCAAAGGTGGACACGGATGCTAGTGCAAATATTTTACCTCTATGCAACTTAAAAGCACGTATCCAGGTAAATGACGAGCCATGGTGACGTCGATGAACGCCCCACTAACCGCACACAATGGGTCACCGAGCCCATGTTTAGGATCTATCAAGATTAAATGCAAATACAATGATTCGAATTGGAAATTCAAACTTGTTTACATCATCCAGCTATCACTGGATTACAGGTGTGCAGGGATTTGAGGCTGTTAGCAATACATGGCATTAGGCAGCACCGGGCACTGCCTCCCTCCAGGCTTCAGACACCGACTCCGAAAGACCCTGAAGCAAGTGAGTGCAATGAAGACTGTGGTCTCTAAATGATCTTAAATTTTTTCCCATACTGTGGCCAGAAGATAGAAGCTGACTTCAACTTTTACCCACCTTGTGGCTTCAAGATACCTGAAGAAGAGACTGAGGAAGCGGCACATTGGCGCAGTGGTTAGCACTGCAGCCTCACAGCTCCAGCGACCCGGATTCAGTTCTGGGTACTGCCTGTGAGGAGTTTGCAAGTTCTCCCTGTGACCGCGTGGGTTTTCGCCGGGTGCTCCGGTTTCCTCCCACAGCCAAAGACTTGCAGGTTGATAGGTAAATTAGTTATTGTAAATTGCCCCTAGTGTAGTTAGGTGAATGGTGGGGATGTTGTAGGGAATATGGGATTAATGTAGGATTAGTATAAATGGGTGGTTGTTGGTCAGCACAGACTCGGTGGGCCGAAGGGCCTGTTTCAGTGCTGTATCTCTAAATAAATAAATAAAAAGAACAGCCTGTTACTGCCCTGTCTACAGCATCTCCAGCTCAGACTGTGCCCAGTGCACAGACACCCAAAACAAAGTCATACCCTTGTGAAAATAATCTACCCTGAAGTTAGAGACACTCTTTTGGAGCAACAGAGAAAGATAAAAAAAGATGCATGACAGTCATGCTGGGAGTGAGCTTTCAAAATTAGCAACAGGACAACAGGTCATGATATAGAATCCTATAACTGGTACATGGAATACTGCACAAGTTTCCGGGGTTCGACCAGAACCACGTTTGTATGAGATTATTATTTCTACTAGTGCTACATTGCGTAGGAATAGAGGTCAAATCAGAACAGTCCATGATCCCAGATCCATGGAAGACTATCGCACATTGAACAAGATAAAAGATGACACCTTCGGCAGCGTCTGCGCATTCTACTTCCATAGAGCCAAGTCAACACACATCTGTTCCAGATTCGATAAACTATTATCCTGTTTCTAAATCAGGCCATTTGATCAAACCACCCTTAGGTTACCCTGACTGATGTACTTTCATGTTTCTATTACTGTTTTGTACCATGTATGTTTACCTCCTATTACTGCTGTTGAATTGTATATAGTTAAGCTTAACCTATTTGAGGGAGATATGTTTCTGTATGGGAAAAGGGGGATGTGTGTGTGCACTTTTAAAAGGTGTGGCTATGTTATCTTGCCAGCCATGTAAGAACAGTGATGTAACACACCATGTGACCCCTGGGTTTGGGGCAGTGTTAAGTAAGTATCTGTGCAGTGAAGACCTGTCAGTACATGCAGAAACAATCTTAGAGTCCTTGTTACGATGCTTTTTTTATTCATGCATTGGATGTGGGCGTTGCTGGGTGCACCAGCATTTATTGCCCATCCCTAATTGCCCTTGAGAAGGTGATGGTGAGCTGCCTTCTTGAACCGCTGCAGTCCATGTGGGGTAGGTACACCCACACTGCCCATAGGAAGGGAGTTCCAGGATTTTGACCGAGCACCAGTGAAGGAACATCGATATAGTTCCAAGTCAGGATGGTGTGTGGCTTGGAGGGGAACTTGCAGGTGGTGCTGTTCCCATGCATTTGCTGCCCTTGTCTTCTAGGTGGTAGAGGTCATAGGTTTGGAAGCTGCTGTCTGAGGAGCCTTGGTGCATTGCTGCAGTGCATCTTGTAGACGGTACACACTGCTTCCATTATGCATCAGTGGTGGAGGGAGTGAATGTTTGTCGACTGGGTGCCAATCAAACAGGCTGCTTTGTCCTGGATAGTGTCAAGCTTCTTCTGTGGAGCTGCACCCATCCAGGCAAGTGGAGAGTATTTCATCACACTCCTGACTTGTGCCTTTTAGATTGTGGACAAGCTTTGGGGAGTTAGGAGATGAGTTACTCGCCACAGGATTCCAAGCCTCTGACCTGCTCTTGGAGCCACGGTATTTATATGGCTACTCCAGTTCAGTATCTGGTCAATAGTAACCCCCAGGATGTTGATAGTGGGGGATTCAGTGAATGTAATGTCATTGAATGTCAAGAGGAGATGGTCAGATTTTCTGATGTTGGAGATCGTCATTGCCTGACACTTGTCTAGCGCTAATATTACTTGCCACTTATCAGCCCAAGCCTGGATATTGTCCAGGTCTTGCTGCATTTCTACAGGGACTGCTTCAGTATTTGAGGAGTCACGAATGGTGCTGAACATTGTGCAATCATCAGCGAACATCCCCACTTCTGACCTTATAATTGAAGGAAAGTCATTGATGAAGCAGCTGAAGATGTTTGGGCCTAGGACACGACCCTGAGGAACTCCTGCAGTGATGTACTGGAGCTGAGATGATTGACTTCCAACAACCACAACCATCTTCCTTTGCACTCGGTATGACTCCAACCAGCGGAGAGTTTTCCCCCTGATTCCCATTGACTCCAGTTTTGCTCGGGCTCCTTGATGCCATACTCAGTCAAATGCTGCCTTGATGTCAAGGGCAGTCAGTCTCACCTCACCTCTTTAGTTCAGCTCTTTTGTCCATGTTTTAACCAAGGCTGTAATGAGGTCAGCAGCTGAATGGCCCTGGCGGAACCGAAACTGAGCATCAGTGAGCAGATTGTTGCTGAGCAAGTGCTGCTTGATAGCACTGTCGACAACTCCTTCCATCATTTTACTGATGGTTGAGAGTAGGCTGATGGGGCGTTAATTGGCCATGTTGGACTTATCCTGCTTTTCATGTACAGGACATAGCTGAGCAATTTTCCACAGTGCCGAGTAGATGCCAGTGTTGTAGTTGTACTGGAACAGCTTGGCTAGGGGGCGCGGAAAGTTCTGGAGCACAGATCTTCAGTACTTTTGCTGGAATGTTGTCAGGACCTATAGCCTTTGCAGTATCCAATGCCTTCAGTTGTTTCTTGATATCACGCGGAATGAATCAAATTGGCCGAAGAATGGCATCTGTGATGCTGGGGACTTCAGGAGGAGGCCGAGATAGATCATCAACTCGACACTTCTAGCTCAAGATTGTTGCAAATGCTTCAACCTTACCTTTTGCACTGATTTGCTGGGCTCCCCCATCATTGAGGATGGGGATATTTGTAGAGCCAGCTCCTCCAGTTAATTGTTTAATTGTTCACCACCATTCACTACCGGATGTGGCAGGACTGCAAAGCTTAAATCTGATCCGTTGGTTATGAGATCACTTAGCTCTGTCTATCGCATGCTGCTTACGCTGTTTGGCACGCAAGTAGTCCTGGGTTGTAGCTTCACCAGGTTGACACCTCATTTTGAGGTATGCCTGGTGCTGCTCCTGGCATGCTCTCCTGCACTCTTCATTGAACTAGGGTTGGTCCCTCGCCTTGATCTTTTTGAAATCTATCCCATTTAGCACAGTGGTAGTACCACATAACACGATGGAGGGTATCCGCAATGTGAAGACGGGACTTTGTCTCCACAAGGACTGTGCGGTGGTCACTCCTGCCAATACTGTCATGGACAGATGCATCTGTGGCAGGTAGTTTGGTGTGGACAAGGTCAAGTGTATTTTTCCGTCTTGTTGGTTCCCTCACCACCTACTGCAGACTCAGTCTAGCAGCTATGTCCTTTAGTACTCGGCCAGCTCAGTCAGTAGTGGTACTACCCGAGCCACTCTTGGTGATGGACATTGAAGTCCCCCACCCACAATACATTCTGTGCCCTTGCCACCCTCAGTGCTTCCTCCTACTGGTGTTCAACATGGTGGAGCATTGATTCATCAGCTGCGGGAGTGCGGTAGGTGGTAATCAGCAAGAGGTGAATGGAGGTGGGAGTGTCCCAGAGAACAAAGGGGAGAGTAATAGAGACTCCTCCCGCACAGTCAGAGGAAAAGGGAACCACCCATCCTCTGAAGCCAAAAGTCTTTGCATGAATCAGGTGAGTTCAGGATGGACCCACGCACCACCACCCCCCCCCCCCCCCACCCCCCACTAACTCCTGAAAGAATGGTGAATCAGTTAGCCAAATTTCTACCTCATTTAGCAAAGGTAATAGAACCACTAAAATAACTTCTCAGAAAAAGATCAAGCTTGGTGTTGGAGTTCACATCAAGACAAGCATTCCGGAAGATTAATGATATGCACATATTTCCAGACATCTTGGCACACTATAACCCTAATCTGTGTAATACTGTTTTTACCCTTCCATTGTGCTCTTCTTGGTTTACTCCATGAATCAGAACATCATCCATGTGGCAGATGATTCCCTCCAAACCTCCAGGATTGTTGATATCGTCTGCTGGAATATGTCTGGTGCCGACACAATAGCACTGTTGGTGTATCTACAACCCAAGGACTGCAGCAGTTCAAGAAGGCAACTCACCACCAACTTCTCAAGGGCAATTAGGGATGGGCAATAAATGCTGACCTAGCCAGCGATACCCAGAACTGGACGCAGTACTGCAGCTGTGACCGAACTAGTGTCTGATACAAGTTCAATATAATCTCCTTGCTCTTGTACTCTGTGCGCCTATAAATAAAGCCGAGAATACTGTATGCTTTATTGACCGCATTCTCAACCTGTCCTACCACCTTCAATGACTTATGCACATAGACACCCAGGTCCTTCTGCTCTTTCACCCCCTTTAGAATTGTACCCTTTATTTTATATTGTCTCTCCATGTTCTTCCTGCCAAAATGAATCACTTCTCGTTTCTCTGCATTGAACGTCATCTGCCACTTGTCAGCCCATTCCACCAACTTGTCCATGTCCTTTTGAAGTTCTACACTAGCCTCCTCACAGTTCACAAAGCTTCCAAGTTTCGTATCATCTGCAAATGTTGAAATTATGCCCTGTACACCAAGGTCTAAGTCATTAATATATATCAGGAACAGCAAGGGTCCCAAAATTGACCCCTGGGCAACTCCAATACAAACCTTCCTCCAACCAAAAAACATCCATTAACCACTATTCTCTGTTTCTTGTCACTCAACCAATTTCATATCCATGTTGATACTGTCTATTTTATTTCATGAGCTATAACTTATCTCACATGTCTGTTGTATGGCACTGTATCAACTGCATTTTCGAAGTCCAGTTACACCGCATCAACAGCATTGCCCTCATCAACCCTCTCGGTTATGTTATGACCAGGTGAATAATGTGGCCAGGGGGGTCTTTTGCTGTCTTCACCTGGTCTTATTGTAACAGGGTTTAATTTTAAACACATTGTGTTTTGAGCTCCCCTTTTTGTGGATCCGTGTTCACAGTTTCCAATTATCAGGCAAATAACTGAGCAAAAGCAGGCTTTCTTTGGTTTAAAGCAGAAAGAGGACATTTATTAAACCTTAAACTTAACTCGAATACGGTTCACGCCTGCAGACATATGACACGCTCATGCTAGCATGCAGATACAATATAAACATGCAAGATAGGGACAGAAAAGAGTAAAAGAAGAGATAAGTGGAACAGTTTGAGGCAATATCTTGTTACTGTTTCTCGAGCTCGCTGTAGTCCTTGACTGAGTTATATTCTTGCCTTTCATTGGGGCCCAGTAATCTTCTTAAAACTTTGTTCATGTGGCAAACCTTTCTGTTTTTGCGTTTCACGTGTCTTCAATGGTTTCAGTTCCCTGAGAGATAGGCAGGGGGTGTTCATAGTTCCAGGAGAGCATATGGCGTTCTGCCTGGCAATTCCTTTGTTTGGGAGTTCAAATTCAAAAAGCTCCCTGGGTGCTCAGCAGGTTAGTTCCTTATATGGAACAGTCTCTTCACATCCCTTGTTGGAGGCTAAAATTTCTCTGCCCCAGCCAGCTAGCCATGTGACTAAAACTAGTCTGGCCAGTTCTGTGTATCGGAGAGCAACTGCAGAGTCTCCATTGTTTCAACATTGTCTGTCACCATGGAAATGTCTTTCCAATCAGAGATTGCAATTTAAAGTTTTAATGTTCTTGTGGCAAAATAATGTGTACCTCAGTTTTGGGCAGGTGGGGGTTTCCCTGACACCTCCATACCAAGGGGAATGAAACGCAATTTGAAGAAAATGACGTATTTCATTACAGAGTTTGAGGGAAATATAAGATACAGAAAGAAAACCATGCATTTCTCTCATTCATTTTCATTCATTCACCACTCTTGAAGCTCATAAAAATGGTCTGTTCTGTGGGGGCCAGAGCTGCTTTAATTCCCTGTTTTTTTTCTCCAGGAGAGGTAGTGGAGGGCAGGTCTATCCTGAACTCCCTGATTCATGCAAAGACTTTTGGCTTCGGAGGATGGGTGGTTCCCTTTTCCTTTGACTGTTGGGCAGGAGTCTCTGTTACTCTCCCTTTTGTTCTCTGGGACACTCCTACCTGCAGGTATTTGTGCAGACTTAACTGTATTCTCTGGTGACACTTCGACTAGGTGAGGCATCAACCTCATGGTTTCTCTGCCCCCTAGAGGTCCCTCTTTGTCTCTGCAAATTCCTGTAAATGCTGTTAGCAACTCTGGTGGGGTGCTTCTACAGTCTGCATTTATATAGGAGGATGTGGGATCTAACTTTTCACCTTTTTCTGAGTTGGTTGACCAGGTGGTAGGGGTTTTCATCCGGAATTCTTCCCAGGCTTCCTTTAACCTGCCCTCTGGGTCACTTTTCCCCCCCTCTCTTTCTAAACTTTTGCCAGCCATGTGCCTGCCTGTCTCCTTTTGTTCTCGGCAGGTGTCCCTGGCAGTTCACCAGCCCTCTGCTACGGGGTCCTCCTAGTACCGGTACAGGACTTAGAGGTGCAGGTTTCACTGTAGGTGGGGATTTCCCCTCAACCTGGCACATGTGACAATTCCTGCAGTATTCCACCACATCTTTGTGGAGTTCTGGCCAATCAAACTGCTGCCTTATGCGGGTTTTGGTCTTTCGTGTACCATACTCATGTACAGCTGCTGTAGTCTTGTGGGCCCTTCTTAATATTTCTCCCCAGTACCTCTGTGGCACCACTAACTGGTGAACTACTGTCCACTGCTGGCCCTCAGGTCTGTGAGGAGAACTGCATTTACTTATCAGTACCTCATTTTTTAAAAAGTGGCAGTCAGGGACTCTCTCTGCTTCACTTTCAGATTGGGCAGTCTGTGCTAACTCTTGCAATACTGGGTCGGCTCACTGAGCCTCAGCTAGGGAAAATCCATTCAATTAATACCCTGGGTCTCCTAGCTTTCCAAAGAAAGTCTCGGCCAAGCAGTCCTCGTGGTCATCTGCCTGCAGTGTCAATGCCGTCTCCTCTGGGGGAGCTGGTTTGTTCATGGCCTGATCCACTACACATTCAGGAACTCTGCAGGAGACCATCTCCTGCTGCTGCCCTGTCTCTCTGACCTCCTGCGGTCTTTCCTTCACTACAGGGGGGGCTACCACCTTCACCCCTGCCAGATCATTATCTAGGAGCAGGTCAACCCTGTCCACAGGCAAACTAGGGACAATGCCTACAGTCACCAGTCCCGAAACTAGGTCACACTCCAGGTGCACCAAGTGTACAGATACAGACATACACTGCCCTCCAACACCATTCACCACCATTTTGATGTTCACTCCACTCTCTGGGGGAAAGGTCAGGCCTTTTCCCAGTAAAAGGGATCTGGTGGCCCCTTTGTCGCTGAGAATCACTATGGGCTTGCTTGCCTCACTCGAGGGGTATGAGGTTACTTTCCCTTCAGACACAAAACCCTGATAACCTTCAGGAATCCTGTTAACTTTTCCTGCACTGGACATAGTAAGCTTCCTGGATTGCACTCTTACTGCAGTCAAAGCCACAGCCCGTTTTGTGTTTTCCATCAGGCCCTGTCTTCACTGAGCTGATGTGCCCTGATTAACCCCACTGGTTTTCCCTTTAATTTCCAGCAGTCAGCTTTTAAATGCCCTGCCTTGTTACAAAGAACAAAGAACAGTACAGCACAGGAACAGGCCATTCGGCCCTCCAACCTGCGCCGATCTTGATGCCTGCCTAAACTAAAACCTTCTGCACTTCCGGGGACCGTATCCCTCTATTCCCATCCTATTCATATATTTGTCAAGATGCCTCTTAAACGTCTCTATGGTACCTGCTTCCACCACCTCCCCCGGCAACATGTTCCAGGCACTCAACACTCTCTGTGTAAAGAACTTGTCTCGCACATCCCCTCTAAACTTTGCCCCTCTCACCTTAAACCTATGTCCCCTAGTAACTGACTCTTCCACCCTGGGAAAAAGCTTCTGACTATCCACTCTGTCCATGCCGCTCATAACTTTGTAAACCTCTATCATGTCGCCCCTCCACCTCCGTCATTCCAGTGAAAACAATCCGAGTTTATGCAACCTCTCCTCATAGCTAATGCCCTCCAGACCAGGCAACATCCTGGTAAACCTCTTCTGTACCCTCTCCAAAGCCTCCACATCCTTCTGGTGGTGTGGCGACCAGAATTGCACGCAATATTCTAGGTGTGGCCTAACTAAAGTTCTGTACAGCTGCAGCATGACTTGCCTATTTTTATACTCTATGCCCTGACCGATGAAGGCAAGCATGCCGTATGCCTTCTTGACTACCTTATCCACCTGTGTTGCCACTTTCAGTGACCTGTGGACTGTAGGCCCAGATCTCTCTGCCTGTCAATATTCCTAAGGGTTCTGCCATTTACTGTATACTTCCCACCTGAATTAGACCTTCCAAAATGCATTACCTCACATTTGTCCGAATTAAACTCCGTCTGCCATTTCTCCGCCCAAGTCTCCAACCGATCTATATCTTGCTGTATCCTATGACAATCCTCATCACTGTCCGCAACTCCACCAACCTTTGTGTCGTCCGCAAACTTACTAATCAGACCAGCTACATTTTCCTCCAAATCATTTGTATATACTACAAACAGCAAAGGTCCCAGCACTGATCCCAGCGGAACACCACTAGTCACATCCCTCCATTCAGAAAAGCACCCTTCCACTGCTACCCTCTGTCTTCTATGACTGAGCCAATTCTGTATCCATCTTGTCAGCTCCCCTCTGATCCCATGTGACTTCACCTTTTGTATCAGTCTGCCATGAGGGACCTTGTCAAAGGCTTTACTGAAGTCCATGTAGATAACATCCACTGCCCTTCCTTCATCAATCATCTTTGTCACTTCCTCAAAAAACTCAATCAAATTAGTGAGACATGACCTCCCCTTCACAAAACCATGCTGCCTCTCACTAATAAGTCCATTTGTTTCCAAATGGGAGTAAATCCTGTCCCGAAGAATCCTCTCTAATAATTTCCCAACCACTGACGTAAGGCTCACCGGCCTATAATTTCCTGGATTATCCTTGCTACCCTTCTTAAACAAAGGAACAACATTGGCTATTCTCCAGTCCTCTGGGACCTCATCTGTAGCCAATGAGGATGCAAAGATTTCTGTCAAGGCCCCAGCAATTTCTTCCCTTGCCTCCCTCAGTATTCTGGGGTAGATCCCATCAGGCCCAGGGGACTTATGAACCTTAATAAAAGCAAAATACTGCGGATGCTGGAAATCTGAAACAAAAACAAGAAATGCTGGAATCACTCAGCAGGTCTGGCAGCATCTGTGGAAAGAGAAGCAGAGTTAACGTTTCGGGTCAGTGGCCCTTCTTCGGAACCCTGTTCGGATTGTTCCGAAGAAGGGCCACTGACCCGAAACGTTAACTCTGCTTCTCTTTCCACAGATGCTGCCAGACCTGCTGAGTGATTCCAGCATTTCTTGTTTTTGTTTCAGACTTATCTACCTTAATGCTTTGCAAGACACCCAACACATCCTCCTTTTTGATAATGAGATGACTGAGACTATCTACACTCCCTTCCCTAGGCTCATCATCCACCAAGTCCTTCTCCTTCTGAATACTGATGCAAAGTACTCATTTAGTACCTCGCCCATTTCCTCTGGCTCCACACATAGATTCCCTTCTCTGTCCTTGAGTGGGCCAACCCTTTCACTGGTTACCCTCTTGCTCTTTATATACGTATAAAAAGCCTTGGGATTTTCCTTAGTCCTGTTTGCCAATGACTTCTCATAGCCCCTTTGAGCCCTCCTGACTCCTTGCTTAAGTTCCTTCCTACTGTCTTTATATTCCTCAAGGGATTCGTCTGTTCCTCGCCTTACGAATGCTTCCTTTTTCTTTTTGACGAGGCTCACAATATCCCGCGTTATCCAAGGTTCCCGAAACTTGCCAAACTTATCCTTCTTCCTCACAGGAACATGCTGGTCCTGGATTCTAATCTACTGACGTTTGAAAGACTCCCACATATCAGATGTTGATTTACCCTCAAACAGCCGCCCTCAATCTAAATTCATCAGTTCCTGCTTAATATTGTTATAATTAGCCTTCCCCCAATTTAGCACCTTAACCCGAGGACTACTCTTATCATTATCCACAAGTACCTTAAAACATATGGAATTATGGTCACTGTTCCCAAAATGCTCCCCTACTGAAACTTCGACCACCTGGCCGGGCTCATTCCCCAATACTAGGTCCAGTACAGCCCCATCGCTAGTTGGACTATCTACATATTGTTTCAAGAAGCCCTCCTGGATGCTCCTTACAAATTCTGCCCCATCCAAGCCCCTAGCACGAAGTGAGTCCCAGTCAATATAGGGGAAGTTAAAATCACCCACCACTACAACCCTGTTACCTTTACATCTTTCCAAAATCTGTGGACATATCTGCTCCTGTACCTCCCGCTGGCTGTTGGGATGCCTGTAGTAAACCCCCAATATCTTGACTGCACCCTTCCTATTCCTGAGCTCCACCCATATTGCCTCGCTGCATGACCCCTCCGAGGTGTCCTCCCGCAGTACAGCTGTGATATTCTCCTTAACCAGTAATGCAACTCCCCCACCCCTTTTACATCCCCCTCTATCCCGCCCGAAGCTTCTAAATCCTGGAACATTTAGCTGCCAATCCTGTCCTTCCGTCAACCAAGTCTCTGTAATAGCAACAACATCATAGTTCCAAGTATTAATCCAAGCTCTAAGTTCATCTGCCTTACCTGTTATACTTCTCGCATTGAAACAAATGCACTTCAGACCACCAGTCCCGCTGTTCTCCACAACATCTCCCTGCCTGCTCTTCCTCTTAGTCTTACTGGCCTTATTTACTAGTTCCCCTTCATTTATTTCACTTGCTGTCCTACTGCTCTGGTTCCCACCCTCCTGCCACACTAGTTTAAACCCTCCCGTGTGACGCTAGCAAACCTCGCAGCCAGGATATTTGTGCCCCTCCAGTTTAGATGCAACCCGTCCTTCTTGTACAGGTCCCATTGGTCCCTGAAGAGATCCCAGTGGTCCAGATATCTGAAACCCTCCCTTCTACACCAGCTGTTCAGCCACGTGTTTAGCTGCACTATATTCCTATTTCTAGCCTCACTGGCACATGGCATAGGGAGTAATCCTGAGATTACAACCCCAGCAGTCCTGTTTTTTAACTTTCTACCTAACTCCCTAAACTCCCCCTGCAGGACCTCATCACTCTTCCTACCTATGTCGTTGGTACCGATGTGTACCACAACCTCTGGCTGTTCACCCTCCCCCTTCAGAATGCCCCCTGTCTGTTCAGAGACAGGGAAGCACACAGGTCTCCGGGTCTCACTCTGGCTCACAGCACCTTCCTTTTTGGCTGGAGGAGGCCCCCTGTGTCTCCTGCTTTCCTTTCTCTTCCAGGATGATCCAGGCTTCAATCACCTTCCCATCCTTTGTCCTTTCCAGATTTGTGGGGGTGATCCGGAAAGGTTCTTCACTGGGAAACCAACTTATGGATTAAAGAAAATTCATTGGCCAGAATGGCTGCTTGCCGGGCTCCCTGAACCCGCTGCTCCTCGACATGTGTTTTTCTTGAGAATGGGAGATAGTTTAGAAATTCCTCTAACAGGATTACTTCCCTGAGAGTCCCATAGCTGTGCTCTATTTTTAAAGCCCTCATCCACTGGTTAAAAGCCAGCTGCTTGCTTCTTTCAAACTCCAGATAGGTTTGATTGGCTTGCTTTTTGAGGGTTCTAAACTTCTGGCAATAGGCTTCAAATACTAATTCATATGCCCCGAGGATAGCATTTTTGGTCAGTTCATAGTTTGATGAACTCTCATCTGGCAGCGAGGAATAGACCTTATGGGCTTTTCCAGTTAACTTGCTTTGCAATAAAAGAGGCCAGGTCTCGGCTGGCCAATTTAGCTGCCTTGCTAGTTTCTCGAAAGACACGAAAAATGCTTCAACATCTTCCTCATTGAATTTTGGAATTAATTGGGCGAGTTTTAGCAATCTTGAACCCAAGCCTTAATTCTCATCCTCCATATTGGCCATGCTTTCACTAGGGTTATTCTGTCGCCCCCTAGTTAACTCAAGCTGCCGTAACTCGCTTTCTTCGCATTCTTTCTGGAATTTCCTTTCTCCCTCTCTCTCTCTTTCCTTCTTCTGTCTTTCTTTTTCTTTCTCCTATCTTTGTTTTTCTTCACACCCCATTTAGAAGGCCCTTTCTTTTTCTACTCGTTCCTTCTGGAAGGCTCTTTCTTTCTCCCTCTCCTGCTTCTCTCTTTTTACTCTAACTCAAGTTTCCTTTGTTCCAGTTGTATCTTTGCTAGCAGTATCCTGTCTGGCTCCGCTTCTAACACTGCTTCTGCTTCATCAGATTCAAGGGAAAAATGGCTGGATACTACCTTAGGAGTTCAGACTTCCTAGCTTTGCCACGTACACTGGTCAGCCATTTTTCTTAACTCCTCAATAGACAGTACTTTTAACTTACCTTAAATTACTTCACCCTGGCTTGGAGAGCTACTCATTTCAGTTCCAGACATGTTAGCATACAATCACACACAACCACAAGAAAACCCGTCATAATTTGCTCTTTTTGATTGGGAGCAATTTAGCTTCCCACTTCAATTTAACCCGTTTGTCTGTGTGTAACAATCCGGACGCTAGCACCCAATTTCTGTTACGACCAGGTGAGTAATGTGTCCGGGGGGGTCTCTTGCTGTCTTCACCTGGTCTTATTGTAACAGGGTTTAATTTTAAACACATTGTGTTTTGAGCTCCCCTTTCTGTGGAGCTGAGATGATTGACTTCCAACAACCACAACCATCTTCCTTTGCACTAGGTACGACTCCAACCAGCGGAAAATTTTCCCCCCGATTTCCATTGACTCCAATTTTGCTCGGGCTCCTTGATGCCAGATTCAGTCAAATGCTGCCTTAATGTCAAGGGCAGTCACTCTCACCTCACCCTGTTTCAACAATCAATTGTAATTAATACTTCTCTGTGTTTATTGTCTTACTACCGCACTTACTCTCCCAGCCTTACGTGTCCACCGCCCTGGACGCCGCCATCTTGTAGCATCTTGTAGCTGGAGTATTGCGTACAGTTCTGGTCACATTAAAGGAAGGACATAATTGCTCTTTGAGACAGTGCAATTAAGGTTCACTAGATTGATTCCTGGAATGAGAAAGTTGACCTCGATCCACCGCCGTTTGTCCCTCTCTGCACAACCCACTGGCGGAAGTCCCACCTCTCCCAGTAATCATCAGTAAGACATTACATTCCCTCCCTTCATCTAAGCCATTAATATATACATACTAAATTAAACTCACCTAAATCTATTACTGCAATGCAGGAATTTGCAGTGTGACCTATCCAACAACATGTATTGAGTAAATAATATTGAAAATCCGATTTTGCACCTGTACTTATTTCTTAATATATCAGACAAGCCAGGAATTAAATGTATCACTGGAATGTTACACTTTACCTAAGCTGTTGGCTGAAAATATTTTTATAAATTCCTGTCACTCGGTAATTATTCATCCACACCCATACCCTAACCCTGCAAGATTCACCCTTAAATTCAGTGCACCTCTGTCCCACCCAAGCCCCGATCCTCCGCCACTGGAGAGGAATTCACTGCAGAGAGAGGGTGAACGGCTGGCAATCCGGGAAAGGAATGCTGATGAAGACCCTGCCAGTGGTTGCCAAGCTTGGCCAACTGGACAGGAAGGCCACTTGGCTGTGTTCGGGGAGCCTGTCCATGGCGGCGATCAGGTGGAAGAGCGGCCACATGGTCCCGGCAGCTGCTCCCGCTCACTCGGCGACTCCACGCTGTTTCCACACAAACTTTCCCCACAACTCCGGCTCGGCTCCCGGATCCCGATCCCAGTAGCAGTACATCATTGTAAAAGGGACAATGGTGGGAGCTGATGAAATGTTTTATTACCTGCACCCCGTCCCCCCCACCGCTCCCAGCTGACCCCCCTCGCACCCCCTTCCCCCCACCCCCCTCGCACCCCATTCCCAGCTCCTCCCTCGCACCATCTTCCCCTCGCACCCCCTTCCCCTGCACCCCTCTCACCTACCCCCTGCAGCCCCCTTACCAGCTCTTCCTCGCACCCCCTTCCCTCCACCCCTTCCCACCGCACCCCTCCTCCTCGTACCCCACCCCCCGCACTCCCTTCCCCCCACCTCCTACCACTGGCATCCACCTACCCCTGTGTAGGGGCCCTAGCAACCCCACTGCCTTGTGGGCATCTCAGGAGAGACCAAGGCTAAGGGAGTAAACCCTAACAGAAAATCCGGAGCGGAACCCCGAAGGTCATGTGTCACCTTTGGCATGTTTCCGGCAGTTCCTGCAGCCATACCGCTGCCAAACGTCGTGCTCTGCACTCCTTTGGACCCCACCAGGAATGCCGATGGGGGGGTTTTGATGCTTGGGCAACTCACAACCTCCATACATCCGCCCAGGCATGCGCCATGGAGAGGTCACTCCATAGGCGCCTCACAGCGACCAAATCAACACGGAAGGCAGCAGTTACGGGTTATAAGTCCAGCTCAATTGGCATAGAGATTGGGCACCATGGGTTGCCTTTGTCGGTGGGAGAGGTCACCACATCTCACTGGACAGCTACCGCCCGCCTCAAACCGGGCAGGCCCCGGTCAGTAAGGTTCTGTCCCGCCACAGTCCACCTGCTTCAATGGGTGCTTGTCGATGAGGGTCATTGCCCGACAAGTGGACTGTAACACCGCACCAAACAGCACGACCAAAAAAGGAAAAAAGGTACCAGCCCTGCGTTTTGCAAGCTGGAACGTCAGAACGATGTGTCCTGGCCTGTCAGAAGACCTTACACAAATCAACGATTCTCAGAAGACCGCCATCATTAACAACGAGCTCAGTAGACTCAATATGGACATTGCAACACTTCAGGATCCACGTCTCCCTGCAAGCGGATCTCCTGGAGAGCAAGACTACACCTTCTTCTGGCAGGGTAGGGATCCTGAAGAACCAAGACAGCATGGAGTGGTCTTCGCCATCAGAAACTCTTTGCTCAGCATGATAGAGCCACCCTCAAATGGCTCAGAATGCATACTGTCCATCCGACTGTTCACTGCCTCTGGTCTAGTACACATACTCAGCATCTATGCTCCAACACTCTGCTCCCCACCTGAAGCTAAAGACCAGTTCTACGAGGAACTCCATAATATCATTAGTAGCATCCCCAACACCGAACACCTGTTCCTGCTGGGGGACTTTAATGCCGGGGTTGGGGCCGACCATGACTCATGGCCCTCCTGCCTTGGGTGCTATGGCATTGGAAGGATGAATGAGAATGGACAGAGACTGCTTGAGTTGTGTACCTATCATAACCTCTGCATCACCAACTCGTTCTTTCACACTAAACCCTGTCACCAGGTTTCTTGGAGGCACCCAAGATCACGTCGTTGGCACCAGCTGGACCTCATCGTCACAAGGCGAGCCTCTTTAAACAGCGTTCTAATCACACACAGCTTCCACAGTGCGGACTGCAACACCGACCACTCCCTGGTGTGCAGCAAGGTTGGACTCAAACCAAAGAAACTGCATCACTCCAAGCAGAAGGGCCGCCCGTGCATCAACTCTAGCAGAATTTCTCATCCACAGCTGTTACGTAAGTTTCTAAATTCACTTGAAAAAGCCCTTCAAAACACTCCCACAGGGGATGCAGAGATCAAGTGGGCCCACATCAGAGACGCCATCTATGACTCAGCAATGACCACCTATGGCAAACATGTGAAGCGGAATGCAGACTGGTTTCAATCTCACATTGAAGAACTGGAACCTGTCATAGCCGCTATGCGCATTGCACTGCTGAACTACAAGAAAGCCCCCAGCGAGTTAACATCCGTAGCATTTAAAGCAGCCAGAAGCGCTGCACAAAGAACAGCCAGGCGTTGCGCAAATGACTACTGGCTTATTCAGCTGGCCTCTGACACCGGAAATATCAGAGGAATGTATGATGGCATTAAGAGAGCTTTTGGGCCAACCATCAAGAAGATTGCCCCCCTCAAATCTAAATCAGGGGACACAATCACTGCCCAACGCAAGCAAATGGACCACTGGGTGGAACACTACCTAGAACTGTACTCCAGGGAAAATGTTGTCACTGAGACCACCCTCAATGCAGCCCTGTCTCTGCCAGTCATGGATGAGCTGGACGTACAGCCAACAAAATCGGAACTCAGTGATGCCATTGATTCTCTAGCCAGCGGAAAAGCCCCTGGGAAGGACGGCAATACCCCAGAAATCATCAAGAGTGCCAAGCCTGCTATACTTTCAGCACTGTACGAACTGCTTTGCCTGTGCTGGGACGAGGGAGCAGTACCACAGGACACGCGCGATGCCAATATCATCACCCTCTATAAGAACAAGGGTGACCGTGGTGACTGCAACAACTACTGTGGAATCTCCCTGCTCAGCATAGTGGGGAAAGTCTTCGCTCGAGTCACTTTAAACAGGCTCCAGAAGCTGGCTGAGCGTGTCTACCCTGAGGCACAGTGTGGCTTTCGAGCAGAGAGATCCACCATTGACATGCTGTTCTCCCTTCGTCAGATACAGGAGAAATGCCGTGAACAACAGATGCCCTTCTACGTTGCTTTCATTGATCTCACCAAAGCCTTTGACCTCATCAGCAGATGTGGTCTCTTCAGACTACTTGAAAAGATTGGATGCCCACCAAAGCTACTAAGTATCATCACCTCATTCCATGACAATATGAAAGACACAATTCAGCATAGCAGTGCCTCATCAGACCCCTTTCCTAGCCTGAGTGGCGTGAAACAGGGCTGTGTTCTCGCAACTACACTATTTGGGATCTTCTTCTCCCTGCTGCTCTCACATGCGTTCAAGTCTTCAGAAGAGGAATTTTCCTCCACACAAGATCAGGTGGCAGGTTGTTCAACCTTGCCCGTCTAAGAGCGAAGACCAAAGTACGGAAAGTCCTCATCAGGGAACTCCTCTTTGCACAGTGGCGGCACAGTGGCGCAGTGGTTAGCACCGCAGACTCACAGCTACAGCGACCCAGGTTCAATTCCGGGTACTGCCTGTGTGGAGTTTGCAAGTTCTCCCTGTGTCTGCGTGGGTTTCCTCCGGGTGCTCCAGTTTCCTCCCACATGCCAAAGACTTGCAGGTTGATAGGTAAAATTGGCTATTAGAAATTGCCCCTAGTATAGGGAGGTGGTAGGAATAATATAGGGACAGGTGGGGATGTGGTCGGAATATGGAATTAGTATAGGATTAGTATAAACGGGTGGTTGATGGTCGGCGCAGACTCGGTGGGCTGAAGGGCCTGTTTCAGTGCTGTATCTCTAAACTGACGAAGCTGCATTAACATCTCACACTGAAGAGTGTCTGCAGACTCATTGACAGGATTGCGGCTGCCTGCAACGAATTTGGCCTAACCATCAGCCTCAAGAAAACGAACATCATGGGACAGGATGTCAGAAATGCCCCATCCATCAATATCTGGAAGTGGTTCAAGAGTTCACCTACCTAGGCTCAACTATCACCAGTAACCTGTCTCTCAACGCAGAATTCAACAAGCACATGGGAAAGGCTTCCTCTGCTATGTCCAGACAGATCAAGAGAGTGTAAGAAAATGGTGCACTGACACGGAACACAAAGGTCCAAGTGTATCAAGCCTGTGTCCTCAGTACCTTGCTCTATGGCAGCGAGGCCTGGACAACGTATGTCAGCCAAGAGCGACGTCTCAATTCATTCCATCTTCGCTGCCTCCGGAGAATCCTTGGCATCAGGTGGTAGGACCATATCTCCAACACAGAGGTCCTCGAGGCGGCCAACATCCCCAGCATATACACCCTATTAAGCCAGCGGTGCCTGAGATGGCTTGGCCATGTGAGCCGCATAGAAGATGGCAGGATCCCCAAGGACACATTGTACAGCGAGCTCGTCACTGGTATCAGACCCACCGGCCGTCCATGTCTCCGCTTTAAAGATGTCTGCAAACGCAACATGAAGTCCTGTGACATTGATCACAAGTCATGGGAGTGATTTCCCAGCTATCGCCAGAGCTGGCGGGCAAGCATAAAGCGTGGTGAGTCGAAGAGACTTCGCAGTTGGCAGGAAAAAAGACAGAAACGCAAGGAGAGAGCCAAATGTGTAACAGCCCCGACAACCAATTTTATCTGCAGCACCTGTGGAAGAGTCTGTCACTCTAGAATTGCCCCTTATAGCCACTCCAGGCGCTGCTTCATAAACCACTGACTACATCCAGGTGCTTACCCATTGTCTCTCGAGACAAGGAGGCCAAAGAACTGAACAGCACTTACTGTTACACTACACCGATTGAACATTTTTAAATTTCCCAGCTCCTCATTTGAACCAATACCCTCCCTGCTGTTCTCCCTCTGTCTCGCTTTCTCTACAGAGATATATATATAGTAAGTTATATAAAATCCACCATAGAACATAGAACATTACAGCGCAGTACAGGCCCTTCGGCCCTCGATGTTGCGCCGACCTGTGAAACCATCTGACCTACACTATTCCATTTTCATCCATATGTCTATCCAATGACCACTTAAATGCCCTTAAAGTTGGCGAGTCTACTACTGTTGCAGGCAGGGCGTTCCACGCCCCTACTACTCTCTGAGTAAAGAAACTACCTCTGACATCTGTCCTATATCTATCACCCCTCAACTTAAAGCTATGTCCCCTCGTGTTTGCCATCACCATCCGAGGAAAAAGACTCTCACTATCCACCCTATCTAACCCTCTGATTATCTTACATGTCTCTATTAAGTCACCTCTCCTCCTCCTTCTCTCTAACGAAACAACCTCAAGTCCCTCAGCCTTTCCTCGTAAGACCTTCCCTCCATACCAGGCAACATCCTAGTAAATCTCCTCTGCACCCTTTCCAAAGCTTCCACATCCTTCCTATGATGCGGTGACCAGAACTGCACGCAATACTCAAGGTGCGGCCGCACCAGAGTTTTGTACAGCTGCAGCATGACCTCGTGGCTCCGAAACTCGATCTCCCTACTAATAAAAGCTAGCACACCATATGCCTTCTTAACAGCCCTATTAATCTGGGTAGCAACTTTCAGGGATTTATGTACCTGGACACCAAGATCTCTCTGCTCATCTACACTACCAAAAATCTTCCCATTAGCCCAGTACTCTGCATTCCTGTTACTCCTTCCAAAATGAATCACCTCACACTTTTCCGCATTAAACTCCATTTGCCATCTCTCAGCCCAGCTCTGCAGCCTATCTATGTCCCTCTGTAACCTACAACATCCTTCGGCACTATCCACAACTCCACCGACCTTCGTGTCATCCGCAAATTTACTAACCCACCCTTCTACACCCTCATCCAGGTCATTTATAAAAATGACAAACAGCAGTGGCCCCAAAACAGATCCTTACGGTACACCACTAGTAACTAAACTCCAGGATGAACATTTGCCATCAACCACCACCCTCTGTCTTCTTTCAGCTGGCCAATTTCTGATCCAAAGCACTAAATCACCTTCAATCCCATACTTCCGTATTTTCTGCAATAGCCTACCGTGGGGAACCTTATCAAACGCCTTACTGAAATCCATATACACCACATCCACGGCTTTACCCTCATCCACCTGTTTGGTCACCTTCTCGAAAAACTCAATAAGGTTTGTGAGGCATGACCTACCCTTCACAATAGGGCGGCACAGTGGCGCAGTGGTTAGCACCGCAGCCTCACAGTTCCAGGGACCCGGGTTCGATTCCGGGTACTGCCTGTGTGGAGTTTGCAAGTTCTCCCTGTGTCTGCGTGGGTTTTCTCCGGGTGCTCCGGTTTCCTCCCACAAGCCAAAAGACTTGCAGGTTGATAGGTAAATTGGCCATTATAAATTGTCACTAGTATAGGTAGGTGGTAGGGAAATATAGGGACAGGTGGGGATGTTTGGTAGGAATGTAGGATTAGTATAAATGGGTGGTTGATGTTCGGCACAGACTCGGTGGGCCGAAGGGCCTGTTTCAGTGCTGTATCTCTAATCTAATCTAATCTAAAACCGTGCTGACTATCGCCAATGAACTTATTCTTTTCAGGATGATTATAAATCCTATCTCTTATAACCTTTTCCAACATTTTACCCACAACCGAAGTAAGGCTCACAGGTCTATAATTACCAGGGCTGTCTCTACTCCCCTTCTTGAACAAGGGGACAACATTTGCTATCCTCCAGTCTTCCGGCACTATTCCTGTCGACAATGATGACGTAAAGATCAAGGTCAAAGGCTCTGCAATCTCCTCCTTGGCTTCCCAGAGAATCCTAGGATAAATCCCATCTGGCCCAGGGGACTTATCTATTTTCACACTTTCCAACATTGATAACACCTCCTCCTTGTGAACCTCAATCCCATCTAGCCTAGTAGTCTGTATCTCAGTATTCTCCTCGACAACATTTTCTTTCTCTACTGTAAATACTGATGAAAAATATTCATTTAATGCTTCCCCTATCTCCTCTGATTCCACACACAACTTCCCACTACTATCCTTGATTGGCCCTAATCTAACTCTAGTCATTCTTTTATTCCTGGTATACCTATAGAAAGACTTAGGGTTTTCCTTGATCCTATCCGCCAATGACTTCTCGTGTCCTCTCCTCGCTCTTCTTAGCTCTCCCTTTAGATCCTTCCTGGCTAGCTTGTAACTCTCAAGCGCCCTAACTGAGCCTTCACGTCTCATCCTAACATAAGCCTTCTTCTTCCTCTTGACAAGCGCTTCAACTTCTTGCCCTGCGGTATATACCTGTCCCTGACCATCGCTAAGGTAAACCTAACCGAATTGTGATCACTATCACCAAAGTGCTCACCTACATAAATCTAACACCTGGCCGGGTTCATTACCCAGTACCAAATCCAATGTGGCATCGCCCCTGGTTGGCCTGTCTACATACTGTGTCAGAAAACCCTCCTGCACACACTGGACAAAAACTGACCCATCTAAAGTACTCGAACTATAGTATTTCCAGTCAATATTTGGAAAGTTAAAGTCCCCCATAACAACTACCCTGTTACTCTCGCTCCTGTCGAGAATCATCTTCGCTATCCTTTCCTCTACATCTCTGGAACTATTCAGAGGTCTATAGAAAACTCCCAACAGGGTGACCTCTCCTCTCCTGTTTCTAACCTCGGCCCATACTACCTCAGTAGACAAATCCTCAAACGTCCTTTCTGTCGCTGTAATACTCTCCTTGATTAACAATGCCACATAGTTTTTGGTTTTTACACTAATGAATCAATCATGTCTTATTTTATATTCAATTAAGTTAGATTAAATTAAAAGCTAACCTGTATACTCACCGCAACTGGCTTCCTGTTTTCCCACACTCTCTGTTGATTGTGACATCACTTTTCCATTCTTGATTTGCCTCCGAACCTCCCACTCCTTTCCCGCTGCTTCTCTCGGAAACTCCCAGGTTTTTGGTGCTTTTTAAATCCTCTCCTCTCACACTGCTCCTCTCCTGGCAGGAAATCCTAGAAGTGGCAATGTCTGGCAGAGATTTGGCAGAACATTTTCCTATAAAACTTTCTGCCCCCCGCTTACCCCATATCCACCCAAAATCAGGAGAGGTTTAAGCAGAAGATCAGCTTTGTATATTTTGCGTATTCTACATCCTAATCATATGGTCTTTTTAGTTGCTCCACCAGTAGGAGGAGGAAATATGATGGCTGGCTGCCTGATGTCAGTTAAACCTTCTTCAGATTGAGATGACCTTGTACGTCCTGATGCTAAATCATGAGATGTCCTGAACCAGTTACCACCACAATTGATGCTCCAGTGTCTGGCTGAAATTAATAGGGTAGGTAGAAACTATTTCTGCTGGTTGAGAAATCTTGAACTAGGGGGCATAGCCTAAAAACTGGAGCCAGGCTTTTCAGGAATGAAGTTAGAAAACACTTCTAAATGCAAAGGGTGGTAGAAGTTTGGAAGCTCCTGTTCCTATGTCCCTGCACAATTTCTGGCGTATGTTCTGTCATTGTTGGGGAGAGGGGTCTGAATAGGCTAGATGTTTTATTGCCTTGAAAGGTAGCAACTTGACCTAGGATCATCGGAACAGGAGTAAGCAATTCTTGAGGTGTTCTGCCATTGAATTAAATCATGGCTGATCTGTACCTCAAATCCATCTACTTGTTTTGTTCCATAACATTTGATACCCCTACATAACAAAATCTATTGATTCCAGTCTTAAAAATTTCAATTTACCCAGAATCCGCAATCGTTTGGGAAGAGAATTCTGGATTTCCACTCCCCTTGTTTGGAAAATATGCTTCCTGATTTCACTCCGAAATGGCCTCGCTCTAATTTTAAAATTATGATCTGTGCCTACTGAAGCTATGCACCTGCTTCTGGCACTCTGTTATCAGGATCTTTGGGGCAACAGAGCTCTGTGCAGCAATGAAGGTAGTGGCTCTCTCAATCTGATTCCTCAGCATATTGACACTGGACAAGAAAACTTGTTGCAGGAAGGATTGCCAACACTCCAGAAATTTCCTGGAATTTCCTGGAATTGAGGATTAATCTCCTGGGCAATGCAACAAGCAACCCAGGAGAAAAACCCTAGATGCTTTAAAACAAATTGTGTGTGTGCTTTTTTTTTCATTTTCTTTGAACACTTTTCTTTATTTATAAAAACATTAGGGTTGGGGTTAAAAAGGCTGTTTGATTGCATGGGGTGGTTGGAGGTCATGCGATAAAACTTTCATGTAACCTTAAATGCAGGAATGAGCCCAAGGCTTCTGTACCATCAATCTGAGCAATAAAGAGGTGCCAATCACTTATGTTACCAAGGGCTCCACTGCAAATGGTCATGGAGTTGCCATGCACTCCATGTTAGACACAGTACCAAGAAGCTTTCGTGTATAACTGCACAGAAATGGCTGTTGGACTCTACCACAGTTGATGTTGCACCTTCCGGAATGCTTTGGGCAGCCACAAAAGACTCAAGCACATGATAGCACTCTTCTGATCTCCAAATCCCTGGGCTCTGTAGCTGAGGAGGGGCACCAGTTGGCCCACCAAGTAGCAGATTCCTACATTTCAACTGCTACCTCCACCTTCTCTTCCTCACTCACACTCTGTGCTTCACTCATTGCAGTCTCCTCAAACTATCTAAATTCCCTGAGGCGGACATGTCTGTGCTAGTGCTTGTAACCGATGGATTGAATGATGTCGCCTGCTGAGAGGTGCTGGCTTCTTCTGTGCCCTGGAGGCTGTGGTTGGTTATTTGGGGTTCTGCACAGAAACAAAAAACACTCTTTCAAATATAACTTCCTATGTGCTATAACGCGGAACTTCACAATCTGCCTGAGGGACATTGAGTCAATGGATGGAAGAGAAGAAACAGCATGAGAATGCTACTAGTCCTGAGTGTGAGGGGGCTTCAACGTCACCATTCTGCAAGTAGAGGTGCTGTGTAACACTATTATAAGGTGACTTGTGGATCCATGCTGTTGACCTTCTGTTAGAAGGAAATTTTGGGTGAAGTCCTTTTTAAGATGTCAATGTGCCAAGGATTCAAGGTATAAGTTGCGGTTGCTTTATATATACCCATGCATCATAAACACTTAAAGCGCTGTAAGGTAGTCTAAGTGATTTGTAATGGGACACAGTTAATTTACAACAGGATGGGAAGAAATATCTTCATGGCATGTATACCTTGCCCAACTATTTAATATTAAGTAATGATAGATAGCCATATCTTGCCTGATTTCTTCTTCAGGTCTGGAAACTTTCTTTCACATTTACAGCAGTTCTGATTGATATATAGTGGTACCTCCTCCTCGGCAGATTAAATTGTTTTCCTGTAGTGAGTGCCCAGGAATGCCAAACTGATTCTGTTCCAGTCTTTTAGCTGTACTTCTTTGAGGAGCAACACTTAGTTCTATTATATGCTATTTTAGCATTCTATGTAATGCTGAACATAGGCTGGCAAACGTTTCTCACCATAAGTGCACACCTTTCTAAAGGCTGGCAGCAGTGCTTGATATTCCATCCTGAAACAGCACTTTCTTTTGACCATGGGTTTCTGTATATGTGTGGGACATGATAAATGTTTAACTACGTTAAGATCTAACAAAAAATGTCTTTATAGTAGGATTTTATAAATATGGATTTGACTGTACCTGTCTTTGTGTCCCATTTCTATGTATGTCTATTCATACATCAAAATACAACTTTTTTTGTTTTGTTCTAGTATCCAATGACTCTCATGTTTTGTGTTCATTCTGTTCTAGAGATGAGTAATGAAAAACTTTTATTGAGTACAATACATAATCCACAGATTAGGTTTCTCTATTTACAGTGCATTTGACTGACTGTATTTTAATATTTTACATCAGTTCCAAAACCTTTGCTTTAAAGTATTTTCCAGCAGAGTGGGTATTTCTGAAAATGTATTTTTTTCGTAATTGAGTGTGTGTTGAGGTAGATATAAAACGGACATTGTACAGCTATATCCTTTGTTCATATTTTCAAAGTATAGGTCATTATAATGGATCCACTGCAGCTTCATGCCCACCAGCAAGCTGTTTGCTTTAAAATAAAATTAAAAGCTTCATAGAAAGTAAAAAGGCAGAAAAAGGCTCTTTAGTGCCTTTGGGACAGACTAGCAGCCCGGAGGTGGCGACTATGCATGTAGGCGGACAGATGTGACACGGCTATACAACAGGCCGAAAGCGATCACCACAGCGGGGGAAAGGAGGTCAGAGAATCAGTAGATGTGAAAGTCTTATGGCAACCACTATACAGAGTTAGTTAAAGCCACCGTCATCTGGTAATCGTGAATCCAATTTTGATGAATTATATACAAAGCTGTAGATTTGTTTTTAATGTATGAAATGTTCATTGAATGTCAATCATATGTGTCAGAGTTCAAAACATAGCTGTAATTAAATATATGGTCAGAATCTAAGATGTAGCAGAAATCTAGACCTAGTTATCAACAGCCTATATTAGTCAGCACAGTAGAGTTTGCTATACATGCTAAGCCAACCTAAAAAGATACAGGCACCCTGTAATTCTTGTCGATATTTAGATGTGATTTTAGCAAGTTCCCTAATTGAATTATTTAGATCCTTTGAAAAGAGATAAGATATTTTAGAATTGTGGTCTCTGGCAGCTTGTTGAAAGACTTACATCATAATCATGATCAACATGATTATATTTCCATTCACCACACATTTGTAAGAAAAACAAATTTTGTAAAATGTGGATATCTATAGATGCAAAAGATTTTTGTGCATTACAAATTCACAAATACTTTCCATTCAAACTTAAAAATACATTCAGTAATACATGAAAAAGTGCAGTAAGTAAGCTATACTGAAGCAGAAAGTTTGCAAATTTCTGATGAAAGGTTATTGACCTGAACCGTTAATTCTGTTTCTCTCTCCACAGATGCTGCCTGACCTGCTGAGTATTTCCAGCGTTTTTTGTTTTTATTTCTGAAAGTTTGCTATCCTGATCACTATCCAGCAACCCCTGCCAGAAATCTGCATGTGTGAGGAATAGATTCAGGTTTAGCTACTCTGGAATCCAAGTCAATTAGCCCAGTGACACTTGGTCTGTAGGCTCATGTGTAAAGAATAGCCATTTACATGAGGTACTTCAGTGCTACTACCATTCATTGCACAGAATTCAAAAGCCGTCTTTAGGAGAAGAGGGATATGGAAGGTAATTGAAAGAATAGAATAAAGGAGCAATTGTCCAAATTCATGACGTCAGTGGGAGTCTTACCTTTCAGGAGCACTTACAGAAATTTGGACAGGTACTACATTTGATTCCCAAACCATTCACATAAATGCCCAAAAAAATGTGTTGTGCACACCTGAATATGGTTCAAGGCAAGGCAAAGCTCTCTTTTGGCAGCATAAAGTTGAAAAATTACCACTTAAATCTGGGCCCAACCTCATTCAAGTATTGTTGGGAATTTGTTGCAAGTGGGAATTCACTGCAGAGGGGAAGGAGGTCCTGCTTTTTGCCTCCAATACTTGTAATGGTTCATGCTACAGGTAAATATTTAAACTACCTACAACTTAAACTGGATCAAATAATTAGTTAAATGACTAAAAGCAATAAGCTAAACATAAACAGAGTGGAAGAAAAGGCCCAGAGAGAAGGACAGAATGTGGACCAGAGCAGAGGTGCAAGTATATATTTGACAATTCCAAAAACAACAAAAGGAAAATCAAGGAGTGATGTCACAGGACAGTAGGTAGGTAATTGGTTGGTAAAACTGCTTATCCAACATCCTGTACTGGATGAGCAGAAATTTCCTCCAATTAAATATTGAGAAGACTGAAGCCATTATCTTCAGTCCCTGCCCCAAACTTCGTTCCCTAGTTACCACCTCCATTCTCTCCCTGGCAACTATCTGAGACTAAACCAGACAGTTCACAACATTGGAGCTGAATCCTGAGGTCCTGCCAAGGGCAGGAAGAGGCAAGCCAGGGATGAAAACATCAGCCCAGCTGGTGTGCAGTTCTCTCGTCCCCATTCCCAGCGCCGGCGACTTTCACAAGGGCAGAGGTGGGCAGCCCCAAGAACCTGCCCTATCCAGTAATTATGTCAATTAAGGTATTTAAAGAGCTCATTGAGGGCCATGGTCAGATTTTGGCAGCGGTGCATGAGCTGCATATGGTGGCTGGGGCAGACCAAATGCAGGGAGGTGGCAACATGACAGGGAGCCAGTCATGGCCGCCCCAATGAATTAGGTGAACCCCATGAAAGGATGAACGGTGCACCTCAGCATCTCACAGGTTACTGACACCTCTTTGCAAAAGCTGGGGAGCACATACAATTCCTGACAGATGGTGTCTCGCAGGAACAGAGGGCAGTGGGTTTTGCCTCCATTGCTGCATTCTCTCAGGTGCAGGGCATCATCAGTTGTACCCCTGTGGCCATCAAGGCACCGACTGACAAGGCAGTCAGATTCATCAACAGGAAGGGCTTCTACTCCCTCAACATTCGACTAGTCTGCAACTACAAGAGGTTCCTGCATGTGACCGTTCACTTTCCTGGCACCTGCCATGACTCCTTCATCCTTCGCCAGTCCAGGCTGCTGCAGCTCTTCACTCCAACCCACAAACTCCATGGATGAATTGTATCCCTTGAAGAGATGGCAAATCACCCCTCTACAAGAGCCTGAGACAGAGGCACAGAGGCAATACAACCGAAGCCATCTGATCACTAGGACAACAATTGAGCAGGCCATCGGGCTTCTGTAGATGCAGTTCTGGTGCCTGGGTCAGACAGGTGGTGCCCTGCAGAACACTCCTGCAAGGGTCACGCACATGGTGGTGGTCTGCTGCCCTCTCCATAACATGACCCTTCAGAGACCTTGAAGACGGTGAAGCACGGATGGACACAGTTCATCTGAGGAAGAGAAACAGGACATGGAAGAGGAAGAGGAAGATGAAGAACACAGAGGCCAGAATTTTACGGTCCCCCAACGGGCGGTCTGGAGGCGGGGGCGGGGTTCGTAAAATTGAGTGGGAGGCGGGGGGTGCCGTTCCCATCACCTTTCTGCCCTCACGGCAATTTTACGCGGGGTAGCGGCGGCGGAAAACGGCCCACCCACCCCAGGCCAATCAAGGCCCTTAAGTGGCCAATTAACTGGCACTTAAGAGCCTCTGCCTGCCGCCGCGGGTATTTTACCCTTTGCGGCCATACAGCAAATGCCTCAAGAACCCTGCCTGGTAAAAACAGATGGCCTTCTTGCTGGCTGGGGTGGGGGGCACCCTGTGCCCCACAGATGGCTGCCCCTGAAGCCTCAACCACCCCAATGTATAACACTCCCCCCGTCCCACTAACCGATCCCCCTTGCCTCACTGGGGCCCGGCTGATTGTCCCTGGCACGGCCCTAAAAATTTACCTGTCTTCCAGTGTGGTCCTTCCTCTTGCCTCCGATGGCTGGGTGTAATTCCAGCAGTGGTCACCGCTCCTGGTGGTGCTGCTGAGACTAAGAGCTGCCAGCCCTCTGATTGGCTAGCAGCTCCATTAGACGGGACTTTCTGCCTCAAATAGCTGGCGCCCTCATTCTCCTCAGTGACTGTGTCAGTCCTTGACTGGCACTCCGGATGGCTGGAGGTAACCAACTGGCATCCCCTTCAGACATTCACCATCAGCACCACTGATTGGTCAAGGCTACATAGTGTGGCATGCATCCTGTGAACATCAATGCACAGTTCCTGCATGCGCTCCGTGTGCTGCCATATATGGCTCTCCATGAGGTTGGCCAATCTCTCAGAGCCCTGAGCCATTGTGGCACTGTGAAGGCTTTAGAGAGCATGCGGAAAGGATTTATGTGAATTGTCCAGGGATGAGGGACTTCAGTTACTTGGATAGATTGGAGAAGCTGGCGCTGTTCTCCTTAGAGAAGAGAAGATTGACAGGATATTTAGATAGAAATGTTCAAAAACTTAAGGAATCTAGACAGAATAGACAGGGAGAAACTGTTCCCAATGGCAGAATTGTTGCAAAACAGAGGACACTGCCATGCAGGCCTCCACCTGCCAAGCATGAGGCATATTAATTTTGCCACATGGACATTAAATTTCAAACTGTTGTTGAAGTGAAGAAAGGTCTTTCTTTTAAAAATTGCCAGATTTTGGCTGGAAAGACATTTGCATATTAACAGACAGTGTTTGGAAGGACAAAGCAGCCATTCCCTGACACATTCAACCCACTATGGACCTTTGGCTGGAAAGATGTTTGCATATTAACAGACAGTGCTTGGAAAGGACAAAGGACCATTCCCTGACATATTCAACCCACAATGGACTTTTGGTCACCAGACATTGAAGGTGGGGGAGCTCGCATTCCAGTCTTTCCAGACTGCTAGATAGCCAAATACACAAACGGACATGGTCAAACCAGCTAGTAACATGACTAACCTGCTGGGCAACCTGAGTTTTTTGAATTTGTACAAACAGTTTGGTCAGAAAGCAGAATGCTCCTGGACTGAGAAGATCTCTCCTGTCTGCCTGTTCCCATCTCTTTCTCACAAGACTCTGAATCCACTGCAGACACATGAACCACAAGAGAGAAAAGTCTCCTACAGTGAACAAGGTTTAAGAAGAATATTGGGCCCCAATAACAAGCAAGAACGACCTACAATCAAGGACTCTACAGTGAGCTTGAAGACCCATAACAAAGACCCTTTAGATATTGCCTCAAACTTTTCACTTTATTTTTTCTTCTGCTCTTTTCTGTCTCTATTTGCATGTGTGTATCGCATATGCATGCTAGTGTGGGCACGTCGTGTATCCCTAGGCGTTAACCAAATTAGAGTTTAAGTTTAAGCTTAATAAATTACAACTTTTCTCCTTTAAACCTAAGAAAGGCTGTTTGTGCTGGTTTCTTTGCCTTATAATTGGAAAGCGGTGAACAAGGATTCACCAAGGGGGAGCTAAAAGCACAGTGTGTTTAAAATTAAACCCTGTTACAGTAAGACCATGTGAAGGCTGAGAGGGACCCCAGACCCTTTCTCACTTGGTCATAACAACACCAATATAAGGTGTCTCTTTTGGGCCTCCTTATCTCGAGAGACAATGGATACGCGCCTGGAGGTGGTCAGTGGTTTGGGAAGCAACGCCTGGAGTGGCTATAAAGGCCAATTCTAGAGTGACAGGCTCTTCCACAGGTGCTGCAGAGAAATTTGTTTGTCGGGGCTGTTGCACAGTTGGCTCTCCCCTTGCGCCTCTGTCTTTTTTCCTGCCAACTACTAAGTCTCTTCGACTCGCCACATTTTAGCCCTGTCTTTATGGCTGCCCGCCAGCTCTGGCGAACGCTGGCAACTGACTCCCACGACTTGTGATCAATGTCACAGGATTTCATGTCGCGTTTGCAGACGTCTTTAAAGCGGAGACGTGGACGGCCGGTGGGTCTGATACCAGTGGCGAGCTCGCTGTACAATGTGTCTTTGGAGATCCTGCCATCTTCCGTGCGGCTCACATGGCCAAGCCATCTCAAGCGCCGCTGACTCAGTAGTGTGTACAAGCTGGGGATGTTGGCCGCCTCGAGGACTTCTGTGTTGGAGATTCGATCCTGCCACCTGATGCCAAGTATTCTCCGGAGGCAGCGAAGATGGAATGAATTGAGACGTTGCTCTTGGCTACCATACGTTGTCCAGGCCTCGCTGCCATAGAGCAAGGTACTGAGGACACAGGCCTGATACACTCGGACTTTTGTGTTCCGTGTCAGTGCGCCATTTTCCCACACTCTCTTGGCCAGTCTGGACATAGCAGTGGAAGCCTTACCACTTGTTGATTTCTGCATCTAGAGACAGGTTACTGGTGATAGTTGAGCCTAGGTAGGTGAACTCTTGAACCACTCCCAGAGCGTGGTCGCCAATATTAATGGATGGAGCATTTCTGACGTCCCGCCCCATGATGTTCGTTTTCTTGAGGCTGATGGTTAGGCCAAATTCATTGCAGGCAGCCGCAAACCTGTCGATGAGACTCTGCAGGCACTCTTCAGTGTGAGATGTTAAAGCAGCATCGTCAGCAAAGAGGAGTTCCCTGATGAGGACTTTCCGTACTTTGGACTTCGCTCTTAGACGGGCAAGGTTGAACAACCTGCCCCCTGATCTTGTGTGGAGGAAAATTCCTTCTTCAGAGGACTTGAACGCATGTGAAAGCAGCAGGGAGAAGAAAATCCCAAAAAGTGTGGGTGCGAGAACACAGCCCTGTTTCACACCACTCAGGATAGGAAAGGGCTCTGATGAGGAGCCACCATGTTGAATTGTGCCTTTCATATTGTCATGGAATGAGGTGATGATACTTAGTAGCTTTGGTGGACATCCGATCTTTTCTAGTAGTCTGAAGAGACCACGTCTGCTGACGAGGTCAAAGGCTTTGGTGAGATCAATGAAAGCAATGTAGAGGGGCATCTGTTGTTCACGGCATTTCTCCTGTATCTGACGAAGGGAGAACAGCATGTCAACGGTCGATCGCTCTGCACGAAAGCCACACTGTGCCTCAGGGTAGACGCGCTCAGCCAGCTTCTGGAGCCTGTTCAGCGCGACTCAAGCAAAGACTTTCCCCACTATGCTGAGCAGGGAGATTCCACGGTAGTTGTTGCAGTCACCGCGGTCACCTTTGTTTTTATAGAGGGTGATGATATTGGCATCGCACATGTCCTGTGGTACTGCTCCCTCGTCCCAGCACAGGCAAAGCAGTTCATGTAGTGCTGAGAGTATAGCAGGCTTGGCACTCTTGATTATTTCAGGGGTGATGTGTAGTAACAATAGAAAAGGAGAATATTTTTTAAAAGGCGTGATACTTGTAAATGTTGATGTTCAGGGGCGGCTTGAATGTACTCATACAACGAACACAGAAAGTTAGTATGTCAGTACAGCAAGCAATTAGGAAGGCAAATGGCATGTTGGCATTATTGCAGGGGGATTGGAGTACAAGAATAAAGAGGTCTTGATACAATTGTACAAGACTTTGGTGAGATCACACCTGCAATGCTGTGTGCAGTTTTGGTCTCCATATTTAAATAAGAATATATTTGCATTGGAGGTGGTATAGCGAAGGTTGACAAGATTAGTTCCTGGGATGAGAGGTTAGTCCGATGATGAGAAGCTGAGTAAATTGGGCCTATACTCTCTGGAGTTTAGAAGAATGAGAGGTGATCTCATTAAAACATACAAGATTCTGAAGGGGCTTGAAAAGGTAGAGACTGGGAGGCTGTTTCCCCTGACTGATATTTGGTCTTTCAAGGAATCAAGGGATATGGAAAGCCGGTGGGAAAGTGTAGTTGAGGCCGAGGATCAGCCATGATCGTATTGAATGGCAAGGCAGGCTCAACTGCCGTATGGTCTATTCCTGCTCCAATTTCTTATGTTCTTAAGGTGAATGGCAAAAGAACCAACGCGACATGAGAAAAACTTTTTTACGCAGTGAGTGGTTAGGATCTGGAATGCACTGCCTGAGAGTGTCGTGGAGGCAGATTCAATTGTGCCTTTCAAAAGGGAATTGGATAAGCACCTGAAGTAAAAATAAATTGCAGGGCAACAGGGAAAGGACTGGGGAGCAGGACTAACCAATTTGTTCTTGCAGCAAGCTGGCATGGACACGATGGGCTGAATGGTTTCCTTCTATGCAGTAACCATTCTATGATTCTATATGTAGCTCAGTATCCAATTTTGCTTTATAACACTCCTGTGAAGCAGCTTGGCTATATAAATAAAAGTTGCTGTTGTTGAGTATTACTGGAGTCCTTTTTTCCCCTCTAAGTTAGGGTACTGGGTGAAACTGGGAAATTTAGTTAGTGGTCTAATAAAAAGAGGTATGGCACGGTTCCTTAGACCCATCAAATGCACATCCTGTGCCATGTGGGATCTCCAGGACCCTTGTGTGTCCTGGACAACCAATGTGCAGGAAGTTTCAGAGCTTGAGCAGCACCTGGCGTCACAGCAGTGCATCCATGAGGTTGCGAGCTATGTGGAGAGCATGTTTTAGATGGTGGTCGCTCAGCAGCTTAAGAGTGTGCAGGCAGAAAGGGAATGGGTAACCACCAGACAGACTAGAAGGACCAGGCAGAAATCCCCTGAGCACATCTCGCTGTCTAACCGGTATTCAGTTACTGGTAAGAGCAATGGTTCCACTGGGGGATACAGCTAGAGACAAAGCCACAGCACAATGGGTAGCTCAACTGTACAAGGTGGAGGGGAGGGAGGGAGGAGGAAAGTGAGAAAAACTTTAGCAATAGGGGACTCAATTGATAGGGAAACAGACATCTGCTCCACAAAAGTGCCAGGTAACGACGATCTCCAATAAGAGAGAATCTAACCATCCCCCCTTGATATTTAACGACATTACCTTCACTGAAACACCGCCCCCACCCCTCCACAATCAACATCCTGGGGGTTACCATTGACCAGAAACTGAACTGGACCAGCCACATAAATGCTGTAGCTACAAGAGCAGGTCAGAGGCTAGGAATGCCTTTTGTTTTCGGAGGACCAGGGGACTGCTGGGTAAGTAAAAACTATATATTTGGGTGGTGGCTGTACCCGAGACACTACACGTGTAGTGTCTCCCACCCACCCTCCTCCTCTAACCAAAAAAAAGGACTCTGGTGTGTTGATAAGGTAAGCTTTTTATTTAAAACGTTCTGTCCGTTGGATTGCTAACCTAACAAGTTTTGACTTTTTTTTTTGGTTTTTCAGTAGATTTGTTGGGAATTTAGAATAGTGGGAATGGAAGTTAAGGCAGTTGTATGTTCCTCCTGCAGAATGTGGGAGGTAAGGGCCGCCAAGAGTGTCCCTGCTGACTGCATCTGCGGGAAGTGCACCCAACTCCAGCTCCTCGAGAACCGCTTTAGGGAACTGGAGCTGGAGCTGGATGAACTTCGGATCATTCGGGAGGCGGAGGGGGTTATTGAGAGGAGTTATGGGGAGGTAGTCACACCTCAGGTAAAAGAAGTAGGTAGATGGGTTACCGTCAGGGGAAGGAGAGGGAACCAGCAGGCAGTGCAGGGATCCCCTGTGGCCGTTTCCCTCAACAACAGGTATACCATTTTGGATACTGTTGCGGGGGACGACTTACCAGGGGTAAGCAATGGGGTACATATATCTGGCACAGAGTCTGCCCCTGTTGCTCAGAAGGGAAGGGGGAAGAGGAGCAGAGCATTAGTCATTGGGGACTCCATACTTAGGGGAACAGATAGAAGGTTCTGTGGGAACGAGAGAGACTCACGGTTGGTGTGTTGCCTCCCAGGTGCCAGGGCTCGTGATGTCTCGGATCGTGTTTTTGGGATCCTTAAGGGGGAGGGGGAGCAGCCCCAACATAGGCACCAACGACATAGGTAGGAAGAGAGATGGGAATTTAAGACAGAAATTCAGGGAGCTAGGGTGGAAGCTTAGAGCGAGAACAAACAGAGTTGTTATCTCTGGGTTGTTGCCCGTGCCATGTGATAGCGAAGCGAGGAATAGGGAGAGAGAGGAGTTGAACACGTGGCTGCAGGGATGGTGCAGGATGGAGGGTTTTGGTTTCCTGGATAATTGGGGCTCTTTCTAGGGTAGGTGGGACCTCTACAAACAGGATGGTCTTCACCTGAACCAGAGGGGTACCAATATCCTGAGGGGGAGATTTGCTAGTGCTCTTCGGGGGGGTTTAAACTAATTCAGCAGGGGAATGGGAACCTAAATTGTAGTTCCAGTGTACAGGATGTTGAGAGTAGTGAGGTCAGGGATAAGGTTACAAGGTCGCAAGAGGGCACTGGCAAGCAAGAACTTGGTTTAAAGTGTGTCTACTTCAACGCCAGGAGCATCCGGAATAAGGTGGGTGAACTTGCAGCATGGGTTGGTACCTGGGATCTCGATGTAGTGGCCATTTCGGAGACATGGGTAGAGCAGGGGCAGGAATGGATGTTGCAGGTTCCGGGATTTAGATGTTTCAGTAAGAACAGAGAAGATGGTAAAAGAGGGGGGGGTGTGGCATTGTTAATCAAGGAGAGTATTACAGCGACAGAAAGGACGTTTGAGGACTCGTCTACTGAGGTAGTATGGGCCGAGGTTAGAAACAGGAGAGGAGAGGTCACCCTGTTGGGAGTCTTCGATAGACCTCCGAATAGTTCCAGAGATGTAGAGGAAAGGATAGCGAAGATGATTCTCGACAGGGGCGAGAGTAACAGGGTAGTTGTTATGGGGGACTTTAACTTTCCAAATATTGACTGGAAATACTATAGTTCGAGTACTTTAGATGGGTCAGTTTTTGTCCAGTGTGTGCAGGAGGGTTTTCTGACACAGTATGTAGACAGGCCAACCAGGGGCGATGCCACATTGGATTTGGTACTGGGTAATGAACCCGGCCAGGTGTTAGATTTAGATGTAGGTGAGCACTTTGGTGATAGTGATCACAATTCGGTTAGGTTTACCTTAGCGATGGGCAGGGACAGGTATATACCGCAGGGCAAGAATTATAGCTGGGGGAAAGGAAATTATGATGCGATTAGGCAAGATTTAGGATGCGTAGGATGGGGAAGGAAACTGCAGGGGATGGGAACAATCGAAATGTGGAGCTTATTCAAGGAGCAGCTACTGCGTGTCCTTGATAAGTATGTACCTGTCAGGCAGGGAGGAAGTTGTCGAGCGAGAGAGCCGTGGTTTACCAAAGAAGTTGAAGCGCTTGTCAAGAGGAAGAAGAAGGCTTATGTTAGGATGAGATGTGAAGGCTCAGTTAGGGCGCTTGAGAGTTACAAGCTAGCCAGGAAGGATCTAAAGGGAGAGCTAAGAAGAGCAAGGAAAGGACATGAGAAGTCATTGGTGGATAGGATCAGGGAAAACCCTAAGGCTTTCTATAGGTATATCAGGAATAAAAGAATGACTAGAGTTAGATTGGGGCCAATCAAGGATAGTAGTGGGAAGTTGTGTATGGAATCAGAGGAGATAGGGGAAGCGTTAAATGAATATTTTTCGTCAGTATTTACAGTAGAGAAAGAAAATGTTGTCGAGGAGAATACTGAGATACAGACTACTAGGCTAGATGGGATTGAGGTTCACAAGGAGGAGGTGTTATCAATTTTGGAAAGTGTGAAAATAGATAAGTCCCCTGGGCCAGATGGGATTTATCCTAGGATTCTCTGGGAAGCGAGGGAGGAGATTGCAGAGCCTTTGTCCTTGATCTTTATGTCGTCATTGTCGACAGGAATAGTGCCGGAAGACTGGAGGATAGCAAATGTTGTCCCCTTGTTCAAGAAGGGGAGTAGAGACAGCCCTGGTAATTATAGACCTGTGAGCCTTACTTCGGTTGTGGGTAAAATGTTGGAAAAGGTTATAAGAGACAGGATTTATAATCATCTTGAAAAGAATAAGTTCATTAGTGATAGTCAGCACGGTTTTGTGAAGGGTAGGTCGTGCCTCACAAACCTTATTGAGTTTTTCGAGAAGGTGACCAAACAGGTGGATGAGGGTAAAGCAGTGGATGTGGTGTATATGGATTTCAGTAAGGCGTTTGATAAGGTTCCCCACGGTAGGCTATTGCAGAAAATACGGAAGTATGGGGTTGAAGGTGATTTAGAGCTTTGGATCAGAAATTGGCTAGCTGAAAGAAGACAGAGGGTGGTGGTTGATGGCAAATGTTCATCCTGGAGTTTAGTTACTAGTGGTGTACCGCAAGGATCTGTTTTGGGGCCACTGCTGTTTGTCATTTTTATAAATGACCTGGAAGAGGGTGTCGAAGGGTGGGTTAGTAAATTTTCGGATGACACTAAGGTCGGTGGAGTTGTGGATAGTGCCAAAGGATGTTGTAGGGTACAGAGGGACATAGATAGGCTGCAGAGCTGGGCTGAGAGATGGCAAATGGAGTTTAATGCGGAAAAGTGTGAGGTGATTCACTTTGGAAGGAGTAACAGGAATGCAGAGTACTGGGCTAATGGGAAGATTCTTGGTAGTGTAGATGAACAGAGAGATCTTGGTGTCCAGGTACATAAATCCCTGAAAGTTGCTACCCAGGTTAATAGGGCTGTTAAGAAGGCATATGGTGTGTTAGCTTTTATTAGTAGGGGGATCAAGTTTAGGAGCCACGAGGTCATGCTGCAGCTGTACAAAACTCTGGTGAGACCGCACCTTGAGTATTGCGTGCAGTTCTGGTCACCGCATTATAGGAAGGATGTGGAAGCTTTGGAAAGGGTGCAGAGGAGATTTACTAGGATGTTGCCTGGTATGGAGGGAAGGTCTTACGAGGAAAGGCTGAGGGACTTGAGGTTGTTTTCGTTGGAGAGAAGGAGGAGGAGAGGTGACTTAATAGAGACATATAAGATAATCAGAGGGTTAGATAGGGTGGATAGTGAGAGCCTTTTTCCTCGGATGGTGATGGCAAACACGAGGGGACATAGCTTTAAGTTGAGGGGTGATAGATATAGGACAGATGTCAGAGGTAGTTTCTTTACTCAGAGAGTAGTAGGGGCATGGAACGCCCTGCCTGCAACAGTAGTAGACTCGCCAACTTTAAGGGCATTTAAGTGGTCATTGGATAGACATATGGATGAAAATGGAATAGTGTAGGTCAGATGGTTTCACAGGTCGGCGCAACATCGAGGGCCGAAGGGCCTGTACTGCGCTGTAATGTTCTAATTCTAGTTCTAATTCTAATCTAATTCTGTGGACAGTAAGCTACCTCCTGACTCCCCAAAGTCTGTCCACCATCTACAAGGCACAAATCAGGAGTGTGATAGACTACACTCCACTTGCCTGGATGAGTGCAGCTCCAACACCATCCAGGACAAAGCAGCCTGCTTGATCGGCATCCCATCCACCACCTTCAACATTCACTCCCTTCACCACCGACACACAATGACAGCAATGTGTACCAACTACAAGATGCACAGCAGCAACACACACGCCTCCTTCGAAAGCACCTTCCAAATCCGTAAACTCTACCACCGAGAAGAACAAGGACAGCAGATGCATGGGAACACCACCACCTGCACGTTCCCCTCCAAGCCACACACCATCCTGCCCTGGAAATATATTACTGTCGCTGGATCAAAATCCTGGAACTCCCTCCCTAACAGCACTGTGGGTGTACCTACACCAGATGGACTGCAGCAGTTCAAGAAGGCAGCCCAACATCATCTTCTCATTTAGGGATGGGCAACAAATGCTGGCCTTGCCAGTGACACCCAATTCTCTGGTTGCAGACATGACACCAGTATGGTATGTTGCCTCCCTGGAGCCAGGGTCAAAGATGTCATTGAGCAGCCACAGAACATTCTGAGGGGGGAGGGTGAACAGCCAGAGGTCGTGATCCATATTAGTACCAATGACATAGGTAGAAAGAGGACTGAGGTCCTGCAAGTAGATTTTAAGGAGCTAGGAAAGAAAGAAATAAGCAGGACCTCTGAGGTAGTAATCATCGGATTACTCCTGGTGCCACGAGTTAGTGAGTACAGAAATAGAAGCATTGTGCTGAGGGATGGTGCTGGAGAAAAAGCTTTAGTTTCCTGGGGCACTGGGGGAAGTGGGACCTGTACAAGCTGGACAAGTTGCACCTTAACAGGCAACATCATTGCGGGGAGGTTTGCTAGTGCTGTTAGGGATGGTTCAAACAAGCTTGGGAAGGGGATGTGAATCTGAGTATAGATCCAGAAGAGAGAGAAGCAAAGCTGCAAGCAGAAGGCAGAAAATTAGTAATCAAGTATGGAAGATAGGAGAAACAAAGGCTGGAAAATAGACAACAAAGGAGTTGTTCAGTGATTAGTGGTATAAACTTCAGTGCAAGGAGTCTTGTAAATAAGACCGATGAGCTGAGGGCACAGATAGACACTTGAAAGTATGATATCATGGCTGTTATTGAATCATGGCTTAAAAAGGATAGAAATGACAACTTAACATTCCTGGTTACAGGGTTTTCAGAGAGGATAGAGAGGGGAATAAAAAGTTGAGGAGAGATGTTGCAATATTGGTTAGAGGTAGAATCAATAGGAGGGATCCATTCTGCTTAGCAGAGAGGTCAATAACCAGGGAGCATAGATTTAAAGTAATTGGCAGAAGGATTAGAGGGCAGTTGAGGAGAAATTGGCCGGAATTTTGTCGGTGCTGCATGGGCAACCAACAACAGGCCCAAAAGCCGGGGTCAACCCTGCCTCGGCCGTTTGTGGGTCACCTGGCAGCATTTTTCGGCCGTTTGACAACTAATTAGTTGCCGTCGGAACTCCTGTCCCTTTAAAGGACGGGTACCCACCCCCAGGAGCTGCCGGCCAATCAGAGAGCTGGCAGCTCAGCAGCCTCAACAGCTCCACTGGGAATGGTGGCCACTGTTGGAACTGCACCTGGAAGAGAGGATTTCATGGAAGCAGGCCACCCTCCCAATCAGGTAAGTGGGGTCTTGGGGTGCCGGGGACAGTCAGGCAGGCCCCGGTGAGGAGTGGGGTATGATTGGTGAGGATGGGTTGGTAGGGTTGCCACTGGGCTGGTCACTACTGCTGAGGAGATCCTCTTTGGGCCACAGAGTACCCAAATATGAGGGAACCCCATCCCCCTCACTTCCACAGGGAATCTGCCAGGCCGCCCATTTCATGCGGCGGAGGACCCACCAGTGGCAGTGGAAGTGGTCCTTAATTGACCACTTAAGTGGCTCAATTGGCCTTTGGCCATTTTACTGCCCCCCTGCCTCCCAACTCGTCCCAGAGGGCTGGTAAATACCAGCCGATTATTTCACCCAGAGGATGGTGGGTGTCTGCAAATCCCTACGTGAAAATACTTGGATAGGCACTTGGAGTACCCTAACCCTTAGGCTACAGACCAAGAACTAAAAAGTGAGGTGAGGCTGGATAGCTCTTTAGTGATCAACACAGACACAATGGGTTGAATGGCCTCCTTCTCTACCGTAACTTTTCCATGTTTCTAATACAATATAAAGTAATAGGACAAAAATATTACATATCTCACCATGATTGAACAAGTACAAGGTTAGCTGGTACCCTTCATAAGAATAAACAATATAAATAATAACTGCTTAAATTAATGGACATCGCATCAATGTGTCTCAAAGTACTTCACAAAAAAGTAATTTTTGGATGGCAGTGATATACAGACAAACACTGGGGAACATTAATCGAATGGCTGCTTAGGACCATCTATGATATCATATGGGGTAGATTTTACTCAGATTCTCTTGCCAGGAGCACACATTGGGAATTAGAAGCTCAGCAGGCCAACAGGAATTTCCGTCTATTAAAATTAAATAGGTTCACAGGCTCTCCAAGTGCCTATTGAACTGATTTGCAGCCTGGAGTTGGCAACTATGTGTGTAGCAGAAAGATGTGACATGATTATAAAACGGATCAAAATTATTGCCTCAGCAGGTAAGAGGCTCAGAAGGTAGTTGTAAAGGTCTTGTGAGGACCAATAAATTAAAATAAACAGGCAGAAAATCCTGTGAAAGCAGCTAATCTGTGTGGGTGACTTCCCAAATGCCTTCCTAGTGGGCAAAATTTTCTGCCAGGAGTATTGAAGACAAAAATTTACCCTTAAGGTATGAATTTTAAAACTCTTTTCTGGTATAATTATACATTTGCTTACTTTTTAGTTCAGTGAGAAAATATGGGTCAGATACAAAGAGACAGAAAGACAGACAGAGGCAGGTTAATTACATATATATTTGTTTTATTAAAGTTCCTATTAATCATTGTCTTAAATTTCTCAGTCTTTCCTCAATTTTAATATAATTTTGAGTTTTTACTTCAAAAAAATTGAAACAAACTTTTCAGATAAACACAAAGGCTGACAAAATCCATAATGGGACGATGCCATCAGTTACACAGGGATCATGCCCACCATGGAACTCTGCTATTGACCCCATTGTAGTTCACAGAGTTAGCGGGAGAGACCTCCTTTGGTGGTTTGTGGGTGCACCTGTTGATAACCCTGGAATTGCTTCGATAAACTCATTGATTGGTGGGGTCTTGGATCCCTTCACTGCTCACAGAGCAATGTGGCTTCCCCTAAGCCCCCACTCATCAGGGAGTGGCCTTAATATATAACCCACACCCCGCCGCCCCCCCCGCCCCCGATATTCAGCGTACAGGCCCCAACTTCAGTCTGTTCTCCCGAGTAGGCCCTACTTGTGTCACTGTTGGTTAGGTATACCTGATGAAATTTGTTCTTCAGCTTTTATTCAAATAATTTTGAAAAACATATCAGCCATATTTACCAGTAGCTGAAAATAAAATCCCAGCTCAATGAAAAGTAGTATTGCATCCTGGGAAAATAGATACAATGCGCATGTCAACTGCACAATCCAAATTCAACTAACAATGTCACAGCTCTGGCAAAAATATCACTCTAAGCCCAAGCAAGGAGAGGCTGAGGCCTTCAAGTAAAATATGAATCAAAGTATTAAAAGACATGAAGGACTATTTCACTAGATAGTTTAATCATTTTAATGTGAGATACATAATTTTTTGATTTCTTTCTTTTTTGTTTAATATACAAAATAAGTATCAAGAATTTGCAGTTACTGATTTTAAAAAGTTAATAATTTTCAGATGAAAAATTTTCAGGAAGTATTTTGAGCAACTTATTGGAAACTGATGGCCAGATTGTGTAATTGCCGGGTAAATGTGGTAACAGGAAGTAAGACACTGTAGACAGGACATGCACACTGACTTAAGATTTTTAATAAGAGACAGACAGAAAAAAAAGGAAGGGGGGGGGGGGGGGGGGGGTTGCAATTATGAAGAAATGCTTTTTTCACGAAATGGGTACATTAACTGGTGTCCTCATGAAGGTCTTCAAAATTATGAAGCATTATGACTGGATAAATTGTGACATTGGCTGGAATTTTACGGTGGGCAGACGGGAGCTGGCCTGCGACGTAAAAGTCAGTGGCAAACCCGCTTCCGACTCGCCTGGGGATCTGTTCCATATTTTACAGGTCCCCAGGCTTTAAGTGTTCCGAGGTGGGAATTCCACCTGCTTGAGGGAGGAAGTCCCGCCTCATTGAGCTGCTGGCCAATCAGCAGGCCGGCAGCTCTTAGTCCCAGCAGCACCACCAGGAGTGGTGGCCACTGCTGGGACTGCAGCCCAGCATGAAGAAAAGATGCCTGGGAGCCCAGAAGTCAGGTAGGTTTTGGCTGCCTTGCCACGGGTAATCGGTCAGGCCCCAGCAAGCCAAGGGTGGTTAGTTGGGGGGAAGGAGGGTGTGTTGGGTGCTGGGGTGGTTGGAGTAGGGAGGCGGCCCTCCATTGGGCACCCTATGCCCGATGAGCAGGGCCCCCCCCCCCCGGACGATCGCAGCTGCGTGGTTTTCACAGGCGGATTTCCCGACTCCAGGACACCCGCTTGCCAAGCGTAAAATCTGCGTGGAGGTGGGCGAAGGCTCTTAAGTGGCCGTAAAATGGCGACTTAAGGGCCTTGATTGGCCTGGGGCAGGCGGGCCGTTATTTGCCCACCACCTCTCCCACCCTACGTAAAGGGGGAGGGGGAGGTGGGAGCGGGTCGGGAAAGCCTCCCAGTGCCTCCCGCTCCATTGTACGCCACACCCCCGCCACCATCCAGCCCATTGGGGTGGCGTAAAATTCCGGCCATTGTTTACAACAGTCAGTGAGACGAAATGAGGAGTTTGGAAGCTTTTCTTAACACAGAGGATATTTGGAATGTGTAATTCTACGTCACAAGCCATTGCTAATACAAAGTCCATAAATTACTTTAAAAAGGAATTAAGTAGTTTGAGTCAGAAGTTGTATGTTCTAGCACTTAAGCCTGTAATGTAAACTGGTACTTCATTGCAATGACTGCCAAATTGTTCGAGAGACAGTCATTAACATAGCAATAAAAACAAGAAATGCTGGAAATACTCAGCAGGTCTGGCAGCATCTGTGGAAAGAGAAGCAGAGTTAACGTTTCAGGTCAGTGACCCTTCTTTAAAATAGAAGCAAAATACTGCGGATGCTGGAAATCTGAAACAAAAACAAGAAATGCTGGAGTCACTCAGCAGGTCTGGCAGCATCTGTGGAAAGAGAAGCAGAGTTAACGTTTCGGGTCAGTGACCCTTCTTCGGAACTGACAAATATTAGAAAAGTCACAGATTATAAACAAGTGAGGTGGGGGTGGGGCAAGAGATAACAAAGGAGAAGGTGCAGATTGGACCAGGCCACATAGCTGACCAAAAGGTCACGGAGCAAAGGCAAACAATATGTTAATGGTGTGTTGAAAGACAAAGCATTAGTACAGATTAGGTGTGAATACACTGAATATTGAACAGCAGCAAGTGCAAACCTGAAGAAAAACAACCTGAAAAAATAGCATGTGTGTCATGAAGATCCCCACCTGCCAAGAATGAGGCATATTCATTTTGTCATATGGACATTAATTTTAAACTGTTGCTGGAGTGAAGAAATTACTTGTTTAAAGAGATTAGCAGACATTTAGCTGAAGGATATTTGCATACTAAGAGACAGTCACCTGGGAAAAGACAATGGGAATGCTCACTGATTCAATTAACAGAGATTACTCTGGGCAATGGTGATCCACACCTTGTAAGAGACAGCACTATACGCAACCCCCCCCCCCCCCCCCCCCAGCCCCCCACTAAGAACTTTGAAATCCACAAACCACAGGAGCGGCTGTTCCCAAATAAGAGGTTAATCACATGACTAACCTGCTGGCCAACTTGGAGTTTTAAATTGTGCTCACAGGACAGCTTTGAAGACAGACTGCGGATTACAACTGAACCTGGAACAAAAGAGCCTCTCTCCTGGCTGGCTCTCTCTCACTTTCTCACAAGCCTCCGGACCCACTGAAGTCGCTTAAACCTCAAGAGAGAAAATACTCCTATACCGAAACAAGTTAAAGCGTGCACTGGCGCCAACGAACAGCAAGACTTACCGACAACCAAAGACTCCACATCGAACTTAAAGGACTGTAATTACAACCCAGCTATTGCCTCAAACTTTTCCCCTTTATTCTTTTTACTTTTTCTGTCTCTATCTGCATGTGTGTTTATTGCATATGCATGCCAGCGTGGTTGCGTCGCGTATTTGTAGGCGTTAACTGGGTTAGAGTTTAAGGTTAATAAGCTTCCACCTTTCTTGTTTAAATCTAAGAAAACCTGTTGGATTGATTTCTTTGCCTTACAATTGGAAAGTGGTGAACTGAGGGGGAGCTAAAACACGGTATTTTTAAAATTAAACCCTGTTACGGTTAAACCAGGCAAAGGCTGAGAGGGAACCCCTAGACCCCTTTCTCACCTGGTTGTAACAGAAATTTGGGTGCGAGCATCCTGGATTTGACCCACAGACAAATGAGATATTGGAAGTGGGAAGCCAAATTGATCCTAATCAAAGAGAAAATATTGCAATACAGGTTTTCTTGTGATTGTGTGAGCTAGAATACTAACATGTCTGCGACTGTAGCCAGTAAACATAGAAACATAGAAAATAGGAGCAGGAGTAGGCTGTACGGCACTTCTGGCCTGCTCCGCCATTCAAAAAAGATCATGGCTGATCATCTTATTCAGTACCCTGTTCCCATTTTTTCCCCATATCCCTTGATCCCTTTGGCAGTAGCTCCCCAAGCCAGGGTGAAGTAACTTGGGATAAGGTAAAAGCACTGTCTATGAAAGAGTTGAGAAAAATGGCTGAGCAGTGTGGGATCACTGTACGTAGCAAGGCTAGAAAGTCTGAACTCCTAAGACTAGTGGACAACCATTTTTCCCTTGAATCTGAAGAAGCAGAAACAAGGTTAGAAGTAGACTCTGACAGGGTATTGCTAGCAAAGTTACAGTTGGAACAGAGGAAACTTGAATTTGAGGAAAGAGACAGAGAGAAAAAAAGAGTCTTCCAGAAGAAATGTGAGGAAAGAGAAAGAGAGGCATGAGAAAGAAAAAGAGAGACAGCAGAGAGAGAAAGAAAAAATCTTTCAGAAGGAACATGAAGAAAAAGAGAGAGAGGAGAGAGAGACAGAGAAAGAGCCTTCCAGAAGAAATGCAAAGAGAGAGAGCTGAGGCGACTTGAGTTAACTAGGGAGTGGCAGAGTTACCCCAGTGAAAGCATGGCCAATATGGAGGAGCATAATTCACGGCTGGGTACAGAATTGTTAAAACTTTCCCAACTGATCCCAAAATTCAATGAGGGAGATGTGGAAGCATTTTTTTGTGTCTTTTGAAAAACTGGCAAGGCTGTTAAACTGGCCAGTTGAGGCTTGGACTCTCCTGCTACAAAGCAAGTTAACCAGAAAAGCCCATGAGGTTTATTGCATGTTGCCAGATGAGAGTTCATCAGATTATGAGCTGACAAAATATGCTATCTGCAGGGCATATGAGTTCGTACCAGAAGCCTATTGCGAAAAGTTTAGAACCCTCAAGAAGCAAGCTGAGCAAACCAACCTGGAGTTTGAGAGAAATAAGCAGCTGGCTTTTGACCAGTGGCTGAGGGCTCTTAAAGTCCAGCACAGCTATGAAAATCTCAGAGAAGTAATTTTGCTACAGGAATTTGAAAATTCTCTCCCATTCTCCATAAAGACACATGTAGGGGAACAGAAGATTCATAGAGCCCTGCAGGCAGCAGCTCTGGCCGATGAGTTTCCTCTCATTCATAAATCAGTTTCCCGGGGGAAAACCTTTCCTAGTCACCCCCAAAAATCCGAAAAGGACAATGGTGGGAAGGTGATAGAAGCCCAGCAGTTCTGGGAGGGAAAGAAAAGCAAGAGAAACAGGGGGCCCTCCTCCAGCCAAAAAGGAAGGTGCTGTAAGTAGGAGTGAGATCTGGAGACCTGTGTGCTTCCATTGTAATAAAGCAGGGCATTTAAGAGCTGACTGCTGGAAACTAAAAGGAAAACCTATAGGGTTAATCAGGGCACACCCGTTCAGTGAAAGAAAAGGGACCCTGATGGAAAGCACAGCAGAACAATCTGTGGCTTTAACTGCAGTAAGAGTGAGACCCAGGAAGCTTACGGCTGCAAATGCAGGAAGATTAAATAGGATTCCTGAGGGTTATCTGGGTTTTGTGTCTGAAGGGAAAGTAAACCCATACCCCTCGAGTGGGGCAAGCAAGCCCATAGTAATTCTAGGGACACAGGGGCCACCAGATCCCTTTTACTGGGAAAAGGCCTGACCTTTTCCCCAGAGAGTGTAGTAAATACTAGAATGGTGGTGAATAGTATTGGAGGGCAGTGTATGCCGGTAAATGGTGCACTTGGAGTACGACCTAGTTTCAGGACTGGTGACCGTAGGGATTGTCCCTAGTTTGCCTGTGGACAGGTTGACCTGCTCCTAGGTAATGATCTGATGGAGGCAAAGGTGGTAGCTTCTCCAGTAGTGAAAGAGAGACCGCAGGAGGTCAGAGAAACAGGGCATTGACAGGAGACAGTCCCCTGCCGTTTCCCTGAATGAGCAATGAATGAGGCCATGATCAAACCAACTTCCCCAGAGGAAACTGAATTGGCACTGCAGGCAGATGACCATGAGGTCAGTCTGTCTGAGACTTTCTTTGGAAAGTTAGAAGACCCAAGGAATGAGTTAAATGGACCTTCCCTAGCCAAGGCCCAGCGAGCTGACCCAGTATTGAGAGAGTTAGCTGCCCTATCTGAAATTGAAGCAGAGGGAGTCGCTGATTACTACTACTTAAAGATTGAGGTACTGATGAGGAAGTGGAGTTCTCCTCACAGACCTGAGAGCAAGGAGTAGACAGTAGTTCACCAGTTAGTGGTGCCACAGAGGTACCAGAGAGAAATATTAAGAATGGTCCACAAGACTATAGTGGCTGCACATGTCACTATACGAACAATAAAAGCCCGCATAAGACAACAGTTTGCTGGCCAAAATTCCACAAAGACCTGGTGGAATACTATAGGAGTTTCCACATGTGCCACGTCGAGGGGAAACCCCAACCTACAGTGAAATCTGCACTCCTAAGTCCTGTATCAGTATTTGGAGGACCCTGCAGCAGAGGGCTGGTGAACTGTAAGGGACCCCAACCGAGAACAAAAGGGAACAGGCAGGCACATGGCTAGCAAAAGGTTAGAATGGAAAGGGGAAAAAGTGACCAAGAGGACAGGTTAAAGGAAGTCCGGGAGGAATCCCAAATGGAAACCCCTACTGTCCGGTCAGCCAACCCCGAAATATTTGAAATGTTAGACCCCACATCCGTCTATGTAAATGCAGACACTAGAAGTACCCCACCAGAGTTGCTAACAGCATTTACAGGAACCTGCAGAGACAAAGAAAGTGCTCAAGAGGGCAGTGAAACCATGAGGGTGATGCCTCACCTAGCCGAAGTGCCGCAGGGGAGTGCAATAGAATCTGGGCAAATACCTACAAGCAGGAGTGTCCCAGAGGACAAAGGGAAGATTAACAAAGAATCCACCTCCACAGTCAGGAAAAAGGGAAACCAACCATCCCCTAAGGTGAAAAGCCCTTGCATGACTCATCGAAGCAATGAAAGAGAGTTTAGAGTAGAACTATTCTCTGCCAATGCCCATGAGCAGAACTCCCTCTCAGCTCTAATTAAACCTAACCCTCCCCCTGCAGACCTCAACAAGAACAAAGGCACCCCGGGCAGTCATGGAAATGTGCAAACTGAAAAACTACCCAAAAACCACATGGTTATTGGGATGCCAAAAAGGGCAGTTTAAAACAGCACTGCTACCAAGAAAAGACAGTCTGTAACAACTGTTAGGATTTCTGAATGAATGAGAGAGATGCATGTGTGTTTTCCTGTACTTATCTTCTCTCTAGTCCCTTTTAATGAAATGCTCTTTTTAAAAACAAAATCGCATTTCATTCCACTGTGTGTAGAAGTGTCATGAAGAACCCCACCTACCAAGAATGAGGTATATTAATTTCATCATATGAACATTAATTTTGAACTGTGGCTGGAATGAAGAAATAAATTGTTGAAAGAAATCACTGGACCTTTGGCTGGAGGACATTTGCATACAAAGAGACAGTCGCCTAGGAAAAGACAATGGGAATGCTCACTGATTCAATTAACAGAGATTGGTCTAGGCAATGGTGATCCACATCTTGGCGGCGTAAGAGACAGCTCCGCCCCCCACCCCCCACTGAGAACTTTGAAATTCACAAACCACAGGAGCGGTTGTTCCCAAATAAGGGGTTAGTCACATTACTAACCTGCTGACCAACTTGGAGTTTTAAATTGTGCTCACAGGACTATTTTGAAGACAGACTGCAGATTGCAACTGAACCTGGAACAAAAGAGCCTCTCTCCTGGCTGGCTTTCTCTCACTTTCTCACAAACCTCCGGACCCACTGAAGTCGCTTAAACCTCAAGAGAGAAAATGCTCCTACACCGAAACAAGTTAAAGTGTGCACTGGGCCCCAATGAACAGCAAAACTTACCAGCAACCAATGACTCCGCATTGAATTCAAAGGACTGTAATCACAACCCTAATGCCTCAAACTTTTCTCCCTTATTCTTTCTACTTTTTCTGTCTCGATCTGCATGTGTTTATCGCATATGCATGCTAGCGTGGTCGCATCGCGTATTTGTAGTCGTTAACCAGATTAGAGTTTAAGGTTAATAAGCTTCCACCTTTCTTGTTTAAATCTAAGAAAACCTGTTGGATTGATTTCTTTGCCTTACAATTGGAAAGTGGTGAACAAGGATTCACTGAGGGGGAGCTAAAACATGGTATTTCTAAAATTAAACCCTGTTACGGTTAAACCAGGCAAAGGCTGAGTGGGAACCCCTAGACCCCTTTCTCACCTGGTCGTAACAATGTGATACAGAGTTCCTGTTAAAATGGACACAAAATGCAGTGGGAGGAAGTAGTAAAAGTACCTCAAAGTACCACAGCTGGTTGGGGGGAGCGGGGAGAGGGTGGAGGGCATGCAGTGGGTGGCGTGGTTGTTGGAAAATTACCTCGTAGGGGCACAGTTGGGGAGTAGACATGCCTCAACAGGGTGTGGAGGATTGGGAGTGGAGGAAATCACTTCAATGGAGTGGGGTATTGGAAAAGTCACTCATTGATGGGAAGGTTTGATAAGTATCTCAGCAAAGGATCTCTGATCTTTCACTAATAAGAAGGCTTTTTTTCTAATATTCAACATATTAGGTGTAGGGGGGGTGCATAAGTGTTCCTATCTGTGCTTAGTGGGGAGGAGTGGTTGGTTGCTAGAATCTTTGATCAGTGTTAGGGTTTTTACTCAGTCTTTGCTCAGTTGAAGGGCTATGGAAGCCATAATGGACAATAGAAGAAGGTGCAACAGGTGCATGCATCTTGAGGCCAGTACACCTTATCTATCTTGGTATACCAGCCTCTATAATATGCCCAACTCCTTGCTGTGCCAGGGAAGCAAAAATTCCCAGTTCTGAAATAAAAACAGAAAATACTGGAAATACTCAGCAGGTCCGGCAGCACCTGTGGAGAGAGAAACAGAGTTAATATTTCAGGCCTCTGACCTTTCAGAATCTGGTTCTGCCCCTTAGCATCATAGGCCTTGCAAAGGAGTAGAGGTTCTGTTGGAGTCACACTGGAGTTATCGCAAAATACAGCAGGACTGAGATGAATTTTTGGGATCTATATATATTTTCTCTCCCTCTCTCTATGTATATATATATATACACACAAAGAAACTTTTGTCTTACTAAAGTTTTACATAGATTCACCAATGCATCTTAAATTTAATATTGTATAACTCTTGCCATAAAACCCAGTATTTCATTAGCTTTTTTTAAATGGCTTTATTCACTTCTGGTGCTGATATTAATGTCTTGCAAACTTGAATCCCCAAATCAATCTGCTCTTCCATGTTGACCAGCTTTTCTCATCTAAATTATTATTTTTACTATTCTTACCAAACATATACCACCTCATATTTATTAAATAAAAGCAAGAAATGTTGGAAATACTCAGCAGGTCTGGCAGCATCTGTGGAGAGAGAAGCAGAGTTAACATTTCAGTCAGTTGCCCTTCTTCAGAGCTAGCAGTACTAGAAATGTGAAAGATTTTAAGCAAGTAAAGCAGAGGTGGGGCAAGAGATAACAAAGGAGAAGGTGTAGATAGGACAAGGTCACAGAGAATAACTGACCAGAAGGTCATGGAACAAAGGCAAACAATATGTTAATGGTATGTTGAAAGACAAAGCATTAGTACAGATAGGGTGTTAACGAACTGAAAACTGAATAGCCACGAGCACAAACATGAAAAAAAAACAGTGCGTAGGCAAACTGAACAAACTAATATAAAATAAAATAAACACAAAAAATATTAAAAAAAGAAAAAAATAACTAAAAATAAAAGTAAAACGGGTGGGCCTCGTCATGCTCTGAAATTACTGAACTCAGTGTTCAGCCCAGCAGGCTGTAGTGTGCCTAATCGATAAATAAGATATTGTTCCTCGAGCTTGCATTGATGTTCACTGGAAAACTGCAAGAAACCCAGAGAGCAGGGGGGACTGTTGAAATGGCCAGCAACCGGAAGCTCAGGGTCCTGCTTGCGGACTGAGCGGAGGTGTTCCGCAAAGCAGTCACCCAGTCTCCGTTTGGTCTCCCCAGTGCAGAGGAGACCACATTGTGAGCAGCGAATACAGTATACTACATTGAAACAAGTACAAGTAAATTGCTGCTTCACCTGACAGGAGTGTTTGGGGCCTGGGATAGTTAGGAGAGAGGAGGTAAATGGGCAGGTATTACACCTCCTGCGATTGCAGGGAAAGTTGCCATGGGAAGGGGACGAGGTGGTGGGGGTAATGGAGGAGCGGACCAGGGTGGTGCGGAGGGAACAATCCCTTCGGATGCTGACAGGGGAAGGGAGGGGAAGATGCCTTTGGTAGTGGCATCACGCTGGAGGTGGCGGAAATGGCGGAGGATGATCCTTTGGATATGAAGGCTGATGGGGTGGAAAGCGAGGACAAGGAACCCTGTCGCAGTTCTGGGAGGGAAGGGAAGAGGTGAGGATAGAGGTGCGGGAAATAGGCTGGACACGGTTGAGGGCCCTGTCAACCGTATTGGGGGAAATCCGTGGTTGAGGAAAAAGGAAGACATATCAGAAGCGCTGTCATGGAAGGTAGCATCATCAGAGCAGATGAGTCAGAGACGGAGAAACTGGGAGAATGGAATGGATTCCTTACAGGAGGCAGGGTGTGAAGAAGTGTAGTCGAGGTAGCTGTGGGAGTCAGTGGGCTTATAATGGATATTAGAAGACAGCCTATCCCCAGAGATGGAGACAGAGAAGTTGAGGAAGGGAAGGGAAGCGTCGGAGATGAACCATGTAAAGGTGAGAGAAGGGTGGAAATTAGAAGCAAAGCTGATAACGTTTTCCAGTTCGGGGCGGGGGCAGGAAACAGCACCAATACAGTCATCAATGTATCGGAAAAAGAGTTGGAGGAGGGTGCCTCAGTAGGACTGGAACAAGGAATGTTCGACATATCCCACAAAAAGACAGGCATAACTAGGACCCATGCGGGTACCCATAGCGACACCTTTTACTTGAAGGAAGTGAGTGGAGTTGAAGGAGAAGTTGTTCAATGTAAGAACAAGTTCAGCCAGGCAGAGGAGGGTGGTGGTGGATGGGGACTGGTTGGGCCTCTGTTCAAGGAAGGAGTGGCGAGCCTTCAAACCATCCTGGTGGGGGATGGAGGTGTAGAGAGATTGGACGTCCATAGTGAAGAGGAGGCAGTTGGGGCCAGGAAACTGGAAATGGTCAAAATGACGTAGAGCATCAGAAGAGTCACGGATGTTGGTGGGAAGAGACTGGACCAGCGGAGAAAAGATAGAGTCAAGATAGGAAGAAATAAGTTCAGTGGGGCAGGAGCAGGCTGACATAATGGGTCTATCGGGATTGTCCTGTTTGTGGATTTTGGGAAGGATGTAGAAGCGGGCTGTCCGTGGTTGTAGGACTATGAGGTTAGAAGCTGGAAAGGGAAGATCTCCAGAGGTGATGAGGTCAGTGACAGTCCTGTGGACAGTCTCTTGATGTTCAGTGGTGGGGTCATTGAATTTCATCTGCCACTTTTTTGCCCATTCCACCATCTTATCAATATCCCTTGCATTTTCCTTTGATCCTTTGAATTATGTACGCTGCCTCTTATTTTAGAATCATCATCAAATCTGGACACCACTCCATCTAACCCTATGTCCAGATCATGTCATCAGAATGTTTCCCTTCTTTTAGTATGACTTTCTTACATAATTCTTTATTGATATCCCAATTTGTATCCACATTATTTTAAAACCCCAAGTAGGAAAAGCTGAACATGCTGGGGTCCTTTTGTCAAAGGGTGACCTAGTAGAAGTCTTTAAAATTATGAAGGGGGATGATAGGATTGAGGTAGAAAAGATGTTGTGAGGGAGACCAAAACTGTGGGTCATGAATAGTCACCAATAAATCGAATAGTAAATTCAGCAGAAATTTATTTACCCAAAGCATGGTTAGAATGTGAAACACATTGTCAAAAGGAATAGTTGAGATGAGTAGTATAGGTGCATTTAAAGGGAAGCTGGATAAGCACATGAGGGAAAAAGGAATTGAAGGAATTGCTGATGGGATAAAATAGGACTACTTGCACGCCAAACAGCGGAAGCAACATACAATAGACAGAGCTAAGCGATCCCACAACCCATTGATCTGAGCTCTGCAGTCCTGCCACATCCAGTCGTGAATGGTGGTGGACAATTAAACAACTGACAAGAGGAGGAGGCGCCACAAACATCCCCATCCTCTATGATGGGGGAGCCCAGCATATCAGTGCGAAAGATAAGGATAAAGCATTTGCATCCATCTTCAGCCAGAAGTGCCGATTGGAAGATCCATCTTGGCCTCCTCCTGAGATCTCCAGCATCACTGATGCCAATCTTCAGTCAATCTCATTCACTCCAAGTGATAACAATAAATTGCTGAAGGCACTAGATACTGCAAAGGTTATGGGCCCTGACAACATTCTGGCAATAGTACTGAAGACCTGTGTTCCAGAACTAGTCGCGCCCCTAGCCAAGCTGTTCCAGTACAGCTACAACATTAGCATCTACCCGGCAATGTGGAAAATTGCCCACGTATGCCCTGTGCACAAAAAGCAGGACAAATCCGACCTGGCCAATTAGCGCCCCATCAGCCTACTCCCAATCATCAGTAAAGTGATGGAAAGGGTCATCAACAATGCTATCAAGCAGCACCTACTCAGCAATAACCTGTTCACTGACTCTCAGTTTGGGTTCTGCCAGGGCCACTCAGCTCCTGACCTCATTACAGTCTTGGTCCAAACATGGACAAAAGAGTTGAAATCAAGAGGTGAGGTGAGAGTGACTGCTCTTGACATCAAGGCTTGACTGAGTATGGCATCAGGGGGCCCTGGCAAAACTGGAGTCAATGGGAATCAAGGGGAAAATTCTCTTCTGGTTGGAGTCATACCTAGCACAAAGGAAGATGGTTGTGGTCGTTGTAGGTCAATCAACTCAGTACCCAGGTCATTACTGCAGGTGTACCTCACAGTTGTCCTAGGCCCGACCATTTTCAACTGCTTCATCAATGACCTTCAAAACCATCATAAGGTCAGAAGTAGGGATGTTCGCTGACGATTGCACATTGTTCAGCACCATTCGCGACTCCTCAAATACTGAAGCAGCCCTTGTCCAGATGCAGCAAGATCTGGACAACATTCAGATTTGAGCTGATAAGTGGCAAGTAACATTCACGCCACACAAGTGCCAGGCAATGACCATCTCAAACAAGACAGAATCTAACAATTGCCCTTTGACGTTCAATTACATTACAATTGTTGAATCACCCACTATCATTAAAAACAAAGGGGATTGAGAGAACCATGTGACCATCTGTATATCTCTGCAAAAAAAGAAATTTTTATTACACTCACAGAAGGCAAGCAGTAACTCAGAGTGTGCAGCAGCAGAAGGTTGCGTGCTTCCCTTTCTCTCCCTCTTTCTCTCTCCCCAGAAAACATCAAGTTTGAAAACTGTCTGTGACTGTGGACCTTCCAAGCCTACAGATTGCTAGAATCAGCAACCAGGGGAAGAGAGCCAACTACAATTCTGTCTTCAAGAAAACCCTGAGCCGGCCAATAACAAAGTGCACTTTCACCACTGAGGACTTCAAGAAAACAGCTTCAGCCAAGGACTACTGGATCATCCACTTCACAGACTGTGTGTATTTAAGTTCCATTTATTCTGGACTTGAATCCAGCCACCAAATCTATTTTTCCCTCTGTAATCTATTTGTGTGCATGTGATTCTCATGTGAATGTGTGCGTGAATGTGTAGCGTATTTTTAATTACTTTAAATCAGGATTTGAGTGTTAAGTATAATAAACTTACCTCTTTCTTGTTTAAACTCAAGAAAACCTGTCCGATTGGTTCTTTGAAGATCACAGTAAAGGAAAAAGGTAAAACACTCATTGAGGTGGTAAGCACAACCACTGTTCAAAAGGAATAAACCCTGTTGCAGTCAGGGAGACCCCCTGAGACCCCCTCCTCACCTGGCCATAACAATGGGAACACCACCACCTGCAAGTTCCCCTCCAAGCCACACGCCATCCTGACTTGGAACTATATCGCCGTTCCTTCTCTGTCCCTGGGTCAAAATCCTGGAACTCCCTTCCTAACAGCACTGTGGGTGTACCTACACCCCATGGACTGCAGCGGTTTAAGAAGACAGTTCGCCACCACCTTCTCAAGGGCAATTAGGGATGGGCAATTAGGGATGGGCAATAAATGCTGGCATAGCCAGCGACACCCACATGCCCTGAATGAATAAAAAATAATTCAATGCAATGCTCCTGTCATGTTAATAGAGAGAAAAATAACATTTGCCTATTGTCCTTAAGTATTACTTTTCTTAACAGGGTTCTTGCTTAAAATTAAATGTCTTCCTACTGGAAGTTTAAATCAATGTAAATGCTATCAGGGGTAGAATCATTTGGCAATTCTCCACAGGTGATGCATACTTTGCTCTTTCAGACTAAATATATCATTTTATTTTAATCAAAGATGGTGGCAAATTTTGCCATTTCAGGGCAAGAGCTTGCCATCCACTTGACATTGTTTGAGTGCACGTGGTGAAAAGCTTTCAGTAATATCACCATCAGTACTTTGATTCATAAATGATGTCGCTGCAGACACTTCTTTGCTGTTGTCATTGATGTGTGATGGAGATTAATTTACATCCTCTATAAAATAAATTTTTCTAATTCTCATTCTCTCTGGTGTGGGTTGATGAATGACTGAGTTCTGCAGGGGCTCCTTCATTCAATTGATAGTTAAGAAGAGATGCCTACTCATTAATGTATGATCTCTTCCAGTATCACACTAAGTCAGTGGTGAATCTTTCATCTTTTGAAGTCCAAACTCAACTCTTTCAGACAATATATAAGGATCAACATCTCTACTGATTTAATTCATATTATAATTATAACCCAAAGTAATGTAACTTTATAAAGTCTCTGATTATATCTGTATACTTGTGACAAAAATAAGCATTTTTGTCCATGTATCTTGGAATTGGCTTCTTAATCTCTGTGATGTAACAAATAGGGTTAAAAACTGTGTTCACTCTCAGATAATGGCTCAGCTAGAATGATAAACAAAATCGCTAAAATGTAGACATTATGGGGGAAATCACCTGCAAAATCCTGCTCATAATTGGGCAGAATCACAATGGAGAATGAGGGGGGAAGATCAAGCGGTAATGTTTTTGCCTTTTAAGTTCTCTAGCTATCTCTTCTGATGCTGCAGCAATATCCCCAGCACCAATGAGATTTACTGCCTGCTTAATTTCTCTTGACAGCAGGATTGATGCTATGCATATGGAATAAACCTCAACCCAAGAAAATGGATCAGGTTTGGGGCAGATCCAAAGAGGCAGGTGGAAGTGCCACTCCACCAAAACTTTGTCCTAAAGAGGAAAATTCTGCCCCAAGCCCTGCATTGCAACCGCCCCCCACCCCCCACCCACCGTCTCTCAGGTATCTGAGGGAGGGACCACGTTATTCAATTCAAATGCAAGCACCTTGATGGGTTTGTTTCCATATATGATTGTTTGGCAGTTCTTTTAATTAGTTTTTTTTTGTGAGTCTAAGAGACTCACAGTTACATTTTCATTTTCCTGGTAAAATTTTAGTAAGTATTTCTCAGTTTGTCTTTTTGAAATTGAATAATCTGTATGAAGCACTTAGAGAAAGATGGATAAGCCTTAGAGACATACCATGGATAGTATGCAACAAACCACAAAGCAAAGATAAATATTCAGGGACCTTGGGCTGAATTTTACAGGCCCTCCAACGTCAGGGGTCATGGCAGGGGGGGCCCGGAAAATGCTTCCGGGAAGGCCCGCCATGACCCCTGATGGCGGAAAGGTTTAGTCGCATTTTACCGTTGGGGTGAGGCTTCGGTGCGACCCCCCACTGCTCAGCAGTGGAGCCTTCATTTGCGTATTATAATGAATGCAAATAAATGTTAAATAACTTGCCTGGACCGGGCGGCTGTCCCACGGCAATATTCCAGCCGATGGCTGAAAGTCACTGGTGTCATTTTACCACTGATCTTTTCTCTCTAACATAGTATATGCAAAGAATGTAAAATTTTAAAAATAATGTTAAAACAGTAATTAAAGTGATGGAAATTCGTAAGGATGATTTTGGTTTGTCCAGGAAGGGTAAAATCCTGCAATAGATCCCAAAGGGGGATCCGAGGTGAGACACTGGTGGGGAGTGGGGAAGAGTGTAATTCTCAGGGTGGGGGTAGAATATCAGGGAGAACTATTGTTATTGGTTGTGGGGATGATGGAAAGGGGTTGAGGGTCAAAGGTGCTGAAGTCAGGGGTGGGGGGGGAAATTTCAGAATAACAAAAGGTGTTTTTCTGGGTGGATATTTCAAATTAGGTTAGGGGGTGGGATAGGGGAATCATCGTAAAATTTAAAGTATTCTGCAGTTCTTTTTGAAGCAGGACCTTTAATAATTTAAATGAGACTGAACGGCCTGAAGTCCTTTAGAAATGGCGCCAGCACCTGCACGGTCATCCCAGACACCGTTGCCGGGGACGGAGCAGCCATCTCCTCTATGTCATTGGGGCAGCTGCTCTGCACCCTCCATTTAAATGAGCTCCCGCATGAAATATTGCAGGGGCTCAGCGACGGAGCAGCTGCGTGGGGCGAATACTGACATCAGAGCGCGCCACCAAGATTTGCAGTGCGCTCATAAAATTCAGCCCCTTATGTCTGGTCAACTTTACATTGCAGTTTAGTGTATTTCCCTGCCATAGGAAGTGATTTCTTGTCTACAGGATGTTTGGAGATCCTGAACTTGAGAAAAAATATCTAGAATAAAACCCCCAACATTGAACAACTATATGTCACTGGTATCAGGTCTTCATTGCAGTATTTCCTTGACTTCTGACTCAATGAGTTAGATGTTGCTGAAGGAGTGGTATATTCTTGAAGGTGATGTTTTATGGATGAGATGTTTAGTTTAGTTTAGTTTAGAGATACAGCACTGAAACAGGCCCTTCGGCCCACCGAGTTTGCGCCGACCATCACCACCCATTTATACTAATCCTACACTACTAATCCCATATTCCTACCACATCCCCACCTGTCCCTATATTTCCCTACCACCTACCTATACTAGTGGCAATTTATAATGGCCAATTTACCTATCAACCTGCAAGTCTTTTGGCTTGTGGGAGGAAACCGGAGCACCCGGCGAAAACCCATGCAGACACAGGGAGAACTTGCAAACTCCACTCCAGGTCACTGGAGCTGTGAGGCTGCGCTGCTAACCACTGCGCCACTGTGCCGCCCTAAGTTAAACTGAGGCATTTCTACTTGTTTAGCTGGGCATAAAGGATTCCATGGCATTACTCAAAAAGGGGAGCTTTCCAGATGTCTTGGCCAATAGTCGTTCCTCAACCAATCATTTATTAGATTGCTGCTTGTGGGACTTTGGAGTATACGAGTTGGCTGCCACGATTGCGTTCCACTTCCCTTTAATGTCACCACTATGCTTATTAATTGCACATTATGATAATAACACAAGATATAAGTTTATATTGATTGTTTTAAATAGGCCAAAAAGAAGGTTAATTGGGATGTGTAAGCTTACAACTGTCGATACAAAAAAATAAGCAATCGAACGTAATATCTTCTGTTTTGTGGATGACTTTTGATTTATTTAGTTCTGATGAAGGGTCACAGACCTGAAACGTTAACTCTGCTTCTCTCTCCACAGATGCTGCCAGACCTGCTGAGTATTTCCAGCATTTCTTGTTTTTATTTTGATTTTTTTAAGTGGGTGTTCCTATCCTGAAATATGTATCAACGACTTTCAAAAACACGGCAGCAACCTAGTCATATCTATAGCATTTTGGCCTCCAAATATGTTAAACGGATATTCAAATATTATAATGTGAAGATGATCAGGATTAATTGTGTCACTGTGTTGTTTAAACATGTTTAATGTGAGTTGCTTTTGTGAAACGATGAAGCTTCATTTTATTAATTTGCAAATTAGAAGGCATGGAATGGAACAATAATCGTGTTTGAATTACTCTGAACTATTACAAGGAAGGTAGTTGCCGTGACCAATATTTGTATTTTTAAAAAAGTATTAATCTTAAAGATATATGAACCTATTGCCTGGGTCTACAATGTAGGGGCTTATCTTCAGATTGTACGAAGCTCAAACAAGCGGCCCCACTTTCTAAAGTGAAATGTAAACCGTCATACAGCAGCCAACAAGAGTATGATGGAAAGTGAGGGCACTGATACAAACCGTTTGACATAGAAACGATTGCAAAATGATAATCTGGACAAAAAAAAAAGACTCGTACATAAATATGGAATTCTGACTATTTTTCGGGTTTCCGTTACTTCTGTTTTGGGTTTACTTATGTACTTTAGAGTAACCTAATGCTTGTACATCGTAGATGAATAAATAAGAACGCCAGATGATTGAAAAAGGTTGTTCGACACAATATATGATATTGGAGAATTATTAGAAAGCTCCGCAGGTTTCTTTTTGATCCAGCCATTCAAGCCAAGTGTGTGTGTTTTGAAAGATGCTTGCAATGTTTCCTTTATTCTCAAATACGCTATAATTTTAACATAAAATAGTTTGCATTTTTAAAATGCTCTAATTGTGCTAACATTGCAGGAAAATCAGGCTGCAACGTTCGACCATCTCGAATACCATCTCGTCGGTTTGGAATAATCACTGCAGCAGCTGCCGGCTTCGCTTCTATCTGCCACCTGGACGGCTGTATCTCGGGAAAGTGAAGCCTTCGCTTCCCGCTGTTTGGCCTGGGTATGCCAACTGCCACACAGCGGTTCAAAACAGTAATGTTGCGAGCGCTTTATAAAGATCTTGATCTGGTTTGTAATTGTAAGTCGTCAATTTCAGCACCGGTGAAACCTACAACATAGGGTCGGTCAAGGAAACCCGTTTACCGGTGGATAAGGCTGGCGATGAAACCATTGATCCGCTAGTGACAAAGTGATCCTCACAAGGCAATGGGTAATGAACTGGAGCACTTTTTTTTCGCAGTTTAGTGCATAGAACTTTATGAGTATTAATGTGTCATTGGTGCTCCACATAAAAAAATCGCAATCAATTAAATCACACCTTCAGCTTTATCAACATGTAGATCGAACTTGACAATATTAAGCAGTTTCGGCAGCGTCCTGGACTCTGTAAGTAAATACATCCGCTACATATTTTGTCAGACTGATATATTTACATATTGAAATGCACGATGAAGCTCCAAGAATTCAGGCTCAACAAAATCGAAAGATTGGAGTTAAAACTTCAGAAAAGTAATTCATCTCCGTAGTCCATACCTTTAAAATTTATCATCAATATTCTTAATTGGCTATAATTGATATTGTTTAATCACGCTAGCAGAAATTGGTATTCACAGTGGTGGAGTTTGATAGATTAAACGTAGAATGAGGCGGAATGACACAATTTTTAATCGAATGTACGTTTGTTCCAAATTGATACTGTTATTACAGAGTCGAGACTAACATAAAACTGGAAACGGAGGAAAGACTACTCTCTGTGCAATGGTTTTAATTTGAATGTCCAATCTATTTGCAGGGTTTATCTTTATAACTAGTGCTGGACTGGACATTAACTTGGACTGTACCAGAACCCAGCAGTAACCTTCAGTTGTCCAGCAGTCCATGTTTTTAGGCGGAATCCTTATGCTAGCCTGGTATAACAAGATTGTTTATGTACTTGCATCTTTGACAGTGGCAGTTAATACTGTAATATATAGTGGGAAGATTTCTTTTGGGCCTCCTTATCTCGAGAGACAATGGATACGCGCCTGGAGGTGGTCAGTGGTTTGTGAAGCAGCGCCTGGAGTGGCTATAAAGGCCAATTCTGGAGTGACAGGCTCTTCCACAGGTGCTGCAGAGAAATTTGTTTGTTGGGGCTGTTGCACAGTTGGCTCTCCCCTTGCGCCTCTGTCTTTTTTCCTGCCAACTACTAAGTCTCTTCGACTCGCCACAATTTAGCCCTGTCTTTATGGCTGCCCGCCAGCTCTGGCGAATGCTGGCAACTGACTCCCACGACTTGTGATCAATGTCACACGATTTCATGTCGCGTTTGCAGACGTCTTTATAACGGAGACATGGACGGCCGGTGGGTCTGATACCAGTGGCGAGCTCGCTGTACAATGTGTCTTTGGGGATCCTGCCATCTTCCATGCGGCTCACATGGCCAAGCCATGAAGATTATCAACTGTAAATCTGCCCTTTGCGCAATACGATGGTCGGTTCGGGAACAAGGGCCTGTTTGAAGGAATTAGTGATGTTGCCGTATTTAGTGAAGTAAACTGTAGATCGTACATATGTTTATATTTCTGCGCCCCTGTATATTGTGAATTTGTGGCTGGGGAAGGTTGAAGTTAAGCATCTCCAGACACGAATCAGTTCATGTACTTGAATGAATTGGACAACTCTAACTACACTGCGAGGCGCTTAAGACGGCTGAGATATCTACATTCTTGTAGCTGTGTTGCACCTACACGTGTGTACATCCATTGGAAAGAACAACAAAACATTCAGACCTGAGAATTTTTCAGCACAGAAGAAGGCCTTTCGGCCCGTTATGCCTGTGCCGAATCTTTGAAAGAAACTGTCCAATTTCGTCCCACACACCAGCTTTATCCCCATAACCGTCCTCTTTCAAGTACATGTCCAGTTGCCTTTTGAATGTTCCTATGGAATCTGCTACCACCAGTCTTTCAGGTTGTGCGTTTCGAATCTTAACAACTCGATGTGAAAATATTTCCTAAATATTTTAGATCTAAGACCTCTAGTTACCATCACACTTGCTAGAGGAAATAGTTTCTCCATACTTGCTCTATCAAAACCCCTCATAATTTTGAATACTTTTAAGCCTTAAACTTCTGTGCTCTAAGCAGCTTCTGCAATCGAGCCACACAACTTCGACCCTGATATTATCCTGATTAACCTCCTCTGTATTCTCTCCAAGATGTTTCCTCAATGACTTTAAAATCAATGAGAAATGTCCTTTCCAATGCAACAAATTTCAGAATCTTTTCCACATTTCCTCCATCAGAGAATCACAGAATCATTACAGTGCAGAAAGAGGCCTTTGGGACCATCGTGTCTGCACTGGCTCTCCAAATGAGCAATTCACCAAATGCCATTCCCCCACCTTCTCTCTATAATCCTGCACATTCTTACTTTTCAGATAATAGTCTAATTCCCTTGGGAATGCCTTTATTGATCCTACCTCCACCACACTCTCAGGCAGCGTATTCCAGATCCTAACCACTCATTGCTCAAGAAGATTTTCCACATGTTGCTTTTGTTTCTTTTGCCAATCACTTTAAATCTGTGCCCTCTTGTTGTTGATCCTTTCCTGAGTGGGAACAGTTTCTCTCTATATACTCTGTTCAGACCCCTCATGATTTTGAATACCTCTATCAAATCTCCTCTCAGCCTTCTCTTCTCCAAGGAAAACAGTCTCAACTTCTCCAATCTATCTTTATACCTGAAGTTCCTCATCCCTGGAACCATTTTTGTGAATTTTTTCTGTACTCTCTCCAATGCCTTCATGTCTTTCCTAAAGTGCAGCGCCCAGAACTAGACACAATACTCCAGCTGAGGCCGAACTAGAGTCTTATACAAGTTTAACATAACCTTCTTGCTGTGGGTACTCTGTGCCCCTATTAATAAAGTCCAGTATACTGTATGCTTTATTAACTGCGCTCTCAATATGTCCTGCCACCTTCAATGACTTATGCACATATACACCCAGGTCCCTCTGCTATTGCACTCCATTTAGAATTGCACCTTTATGCTATATTGTTTCTCCATGTTCTTCCCACCAAAATGAATGACTTCACATTTCTCTGTGTGGAATTTCATCTGTCACTTGTCTGCCCATTCCACAAACTTGTTTATTTTCTTTTAATGTTCTATGTTATCCTCCTCACAGTTTATAATTATTCCAAGTTTTGTATCAACCACAAATTTTGAAGTTGTGCCCTGTAGACCAAGGTCTAGGCCATTAATATATATCAGGAAGAGCAAGGGTCCCAACATTGATCTCTGGGGAATTCCACTGCAAACCTTCCTCCAGCCCAAAGAACATCCATTTATGACTACACTCTGTTTCCTGTCACTCAGCCAATTTCATATCCCTTTTATTCCATGAGCTGTGATTTTTCTCACAAGTCTGTTGTGCAGCATTGTATCAAATGCCTTTTGGAAGTAAATGTACGACTTTGGAACTCTCTGCTTCAGAAGGTGGTGGAGACGGGGTCATTGAATAACTTTAAGGTTAGGCAAGGGAATTAAAGGTTATAGGGGTAGATGGGAGTGTGGAATTTGAGACACAAACCAATCAGCCATGATCTCATTGAATGGTGGAGCAGTCTAGAGGGGCCAAAAGGCCTACTTTTGCTGTTAATTCGTGTGTTTGTATGTTCATAAGTTCTAGTAAATTCCATGAAAAACAGTTGAGAATGGTGAGGGAGAGAGAGATATTTTAGAGCATCACCAACTGAGTGCCACTAAAAATGAGCAATCTGTAGGCATAAAACGTTAATTCATCTTTAAGGAAATCACAAACCAATTAAAACAAATTTGCAACCAGTATTGTGACAAACCGCTCTATAATGTTACACTGGTGGCAATCCTGGTGACCTGAAGTCATTGTGATCCAAATGAAGGTCTATCATTTGAAAGACTATCGCAGTGAATACAATTGATGAACAGACTATATTCAAGAGGTTTGCCAGTTTATACTAAAACTTTCTTGCATTTATCTTCATGGCCATTTTTATAATGAGGTTGCATGGCAGAAAACAAGCGTTACTTCAAAAATGGCAAAAGGATTGCAAATTTTATCTCAATACTGTCTCTGCCCTCCACAAAGTTTTTAGATAGCAACACATACTCAAAGCAATGTTGGTAGCATTCTCTGACACAATTCCACTGAGGATACTGATTGCTCCCTTCATAAATCACTACAGGCACAGCCTCAGTACAGCCATATCAAATATTACACTGACAATATATTATTAAAAAGAATGCTTAGCTCCCTGTGTATTTACAGAATTTTCTATTTTTATTTTAGATTTCCAGAACTATCATTTTTTTTCATTACCCATATATCTAGATTGCTATTTATATTTTAAAATGCTAAGCAGAAATTAAGATTAATATTATGTCCAATAATGAATTTGGAGTGTTAATTCATTGACATCAACACTCTGAAGCTTTTGAGATTGGTCAATTTCAGATTGTGCACAATTACATGTTCACAATGCTTTCAGTGATTACGTGCCAGTATTTACAGTTAAATGTACTGGTGCTAGAAGTTCAAAGTGTTTAGCTGTCCTGTGTGCATCTATCTATAAGAAAAGATAAGGATCATAAGTGCCCTGTAATGTACATTTTTTAAAAAATGCAATCTGGGAAATAGTACTGTTGTAACTGTTTGCCAAACCGACTGATGGGAAACACTCCGCACTGGTCTGCAGTGAGCGATTCCATCGAAGGTAGGGCACAACCTCTTTAATATAACCAATTTTGTTCCGGTGGTCGGGTCAGGTCGGGTCGGGTCGGGTCGGGTCGGGTCGGGTCGGGCACGGGAAAAAATGAAAGGACTCAGGCCAGGTCGGGCTCGGGTCAGATGTGGTTCTGTCGGGCTCGGGTCGGATTTAATTTGCGGACCAGAGCAGGCCTTTAGCTGTCGTTCCCGCCCACGCTGCAATTTTACCAGGGGCAGCGGCAGCGTGAAACAGCCTGCCCACCCCAGGCCAATCAAGGCTCTCAAGTGACTAATTAACTGAGGTCCCCAGGAGGCCACCAGGTAAAACCTGGCGGCCTCCTTGCAGGCTGCGGGGGGTGGGGGGGGCCCCTCTTGATCCGGCATTCTGTGCCCACAGAGGGCATCCCCCCACAGCCCAACTACCCCCACTGCACAACATTCCCTACCCCATCTCCCAACCGATCCCCCTTGCCTCACTGGGGGCCAGCTGATTGTCCCCGATGAGGTTCCAAAACTTATCTATCTTCTGGGGCCGACTTCCACAATCCTGCTGTTGGCTGGGTGCAGGCCCAGCAGTAGCCACCGCTCCTGGTGGCGCTGCTGGAACTGAGAGCTGCCGGCCCGCTGATTGGCTGGCAGCTTCATTAGGCAGGACTTTCTGCCTCAGAGAGGTGGAAGTCCCGCCCAAGTCCAATTAAGGGCCTGGGCCACGTAAAATTGTAGCGTGGCTCCCAGGCCTGGCGGGCTTGCCCCCAACTTTTTGGCTGGTGGGCGGGGCCTCCTACCCAACATAAAATTCTGGCATATGAATGGAAGGAAATATCACACTTGAACTGATACATTAAATACACTGCTTAGCTGAAATTTATATTCCTGGATATGAGCAAAGCAAATGATTTTGAAGAACTGCAATTCAAACTCTAAAATAGTGCCATCTTGCTTGACTCCACAGGGCCAATTGTCTGGCCCTGGCACAATTCTGGCAAGCCTGGATTGCAACACATACTTTGCATTTTTCCCCACCCAGCTAACTTTGGAATGTCAGTTTATTATAATAATTGATATACTTCCTCTGTCCACATTAACCCATGCAAAGGGAGTGCACTTTACGCATGGGTGGGATAACTAGTGATCCAGCAGGTCTTAAAGGGTTGTTACTCAGATTTAAAGGAATTGCAAAACAAAGACCTGAATGACAGGTCTTGAACCTGTAGTCACATTCCTATCAGGAGCAGCATTTGAAATGCCTGGTTGGAGGTGGAGAAGTAAATGAACATTGTCTCCCATATCAATAGATTGTGGGAGCAAATACAATAAAGGTTTTCATGGCGCAGGAAGATTGTCAATGTAAAGAGGAACCAGAATTCACGTATACTTATAGGATGTATGTTGCAAAGAATTACTCTCTAATCTACCTTCACTTTACTGAGGCAAGTTACAACAGACTCCAGCATTTCAATTCTTTCACATTTGTTGCTAGGTTTGAAATACATAAATTTTGTAAGATTGGACTACCAATTCATAGATTCGGAAAAGGTGCGATAAGATGCTCTTCCAAATTGCAACAACTGTCTATTGTAGGTGCTTATAAGTAAAGACAGCACATAACAGACAGGATTAAATGTGGGCCAGTAGAGTCTCTGCCAACTATTGATCATTGAATCAAAATTCTGGGGCCAGCAGAGTGGGGGTGATGGGGAAAGGGTGGGGTGGTGGGAGGTTTGTGGTAGGTGAGGGGGTACGTGGGTGTGATGCAGAGATCTTTGTAAGTTTAAAGCTAGTATAATCCTTAGTTTATACTTTCTCCCCAGCCACTCACTTATTCACTCATTATCATGCAAGCATACAAGATACAACAGCAACATAACGCACAATATCTTGCTATATAAACTCTGTTTGAAAGGGTGTTTTTCTGCTAGAATTCCAACATTTGTTTTTTCTGTTCATATAGGTCTCAGGAGGAGGAAAACCGTGAGCGCAATATCCGGCGTGTTCCCGTAATCTTGCAGCACCCTGTGTCACTCACTGTAACTGTGGCAAGGACCAGTGGAGGTATGTCCACTCTGGGAGATGAAGGGTTCATTAGTGAGTTACTGAATGCAGAATTGTGTGAAGCACAGAATATGAACAATGAGGATCAAATGGAGGTGGCAGTAGAGTGTTAGTTTGAGTCCTTCCTCCTTTGCTAAACTAGGGATTGGAACCTCGTGAGGCCTACCTACAAAAGAAGTCTGATATTTGAGCAACAATGTTTCATGCAATCAATTCAGCAGCTGGTATTTTAAGACCACCCCTCCCAACCCAGGAGCGGGCTGGGAGATCGGGTGTTGTAAAATCGGGTGGGGTGCCAGGGGGTGTCATGCCTGTTGCCCTCCTGCAGCTGGTATTTTACCAGCAGCAGGGGAGGTGGTGGCAATTAATGACCACTTAAAGACTTCTTCCTGTCACTGCTGGCATTTTACCAGTGGCAGATGGGCACTTCGCCACCTGGGGAGACCACCCAGTTAAACTGGCGGCCTCCTCGCGGGCTGGGGGTTCCCTCCTGATTGGGCACCCTGTGCTCCCTGGAGGCTCCCACCAGCGGTACGGGCCAACCCGCTGAAAGACCACCACTGCTCTCGCAATTGACCTTCCCCCCCTCCTCACCCTGACCCCAGTCACCTTTGTCTCAAGCCTTCATGGCTGCTGGGTCCAGGGCCTGCTGCAGTCTCAGCAGTGGTCACCACTCCCAGTGGCACTGCGGGGACTGAAGAGCTGCCAGCCCTCTGATTGGCCAGCAGCTCTTGGAGGCAAGACATCCTGCCTCAAAGAGTGGAAGCCATGACCACAGTCAATTATTTGCCTGAACCATGCAAAATATCATCGTGGCTTCCAGGGCTGGCGGAGGTGAGCTCCCCACAGCTTTCCAGCCTCATTAAATCCCAGCCAGCATATGTCAAGTGCTTTGAAAATTCTAGCACCAACTGTGAAGGTATCTGCCTCATCTGAGCAGTGATGCAGGATTGCTTACTTGAACTGCAGACCACCATGCAGTGCATGACAATACCAGTAATTTAATTTATACCAGAGCTTCCAGTAAGAAAAGTCCTACGAACAGCCATGTCTTCATTTATAAGGACTCAGATGGGTATTTTTGAGACCTTGAGCTCCAATGCACAGCAGTCTGTATTGCCCATATTCAACATGCTGGGGGGATAGGGTTAAAAGAGTCATTACAGACAACTTCCGTGAACTTATTGCCGCCTGGTGATTTGTGTCTTTTTCCCACATGAATCACAGAACATTGTGGTGGGTTGGGAGAGGGGGGTTGGGGGGGGAGGTGGTGCAGGAGGCAATAGCCAGCAGCAGGTGAATGGCAAGAGTTTGCATATATACTGGAGGTCAGGGTATACAACATTCATCTCACCCAGCTACCTTACTCAAATAACTCCAGATATACCAGATAACGTACAAGCTGCGATTTTGATATAGTAGCAACAGTTGCAGGACCATCTTATGACCAAACAGAAGGAAGGACTCCATTCCAAAAGGCAATGAAGAGCAGTAGCCAGCTTCCACATATCCTTCTTCCATTGAGAAATAACTTAGAAAAATCATATGTTAGGTATAGAAGGCACTCACCACACTATGTTGTAATGGGATAGCACTGGGATAAGAAACACTGAGCACATATACTCTTCACACTTGGTTAACTTTATTTCAACTGTGTACTGTGGCATAAGGAACAATAGAATAGCAGCAGAGGAATTATCTTGTCAATTAGAGATTGCAACACAACTGTTACCTGGCTGTAACTGTGGATCAGGATCACTTTGAATGTTCTCCTCTGCCAATAGATGCAGCTGGATCTTCTATTCCATTTGTTCCACAGTAATACCTCTCAAAGTTGTACCACTTAAGGAAGCCATAGATATTTGCACTGGAGCACTATATCATGGCGATCTAGACCCGCCACCATTGCGTGAATCAGTATTTATTGAACTTATGAACTTGCGCAGTTGAGTTCAGTTTTAACGACACCATGTATGCCCGCCTGTGCGGAGTTTGCAAGTTCTCCCTGTGTCTGCGTGGGTTTTCGTCGGGTGCTCCGGTTTCCTCCCACAGCCAAAGACTTGCAGGTGGTAGGTAAATTGGCCATTGTAAATTGCCCCTAGTGTAGGTAGGTGATAGGGAATATGGGATTACTGTAGGGTTAGTATAAATGGGTGGTTGTTGGTCGGCACAGACTCGGTGGGCCGAAGGGCCTGTTTCAGTGCTGTATCTCTAAATAAATAAATAGATGGTGTTGCCATGGGATCCCTTCCACCCAAACATCTTTATTGGGTTCCCTGAGCAATGTGTCTCTGAGGGAATGACACCTAACCTCATATCTCTTGCATATTTCCAATATGCAGATGATACGTTTGCTATATTTGAATCCACAGCTGCATGCAATATTTCCTTTCACGTCTTAATGAGCTCCATCCTGCTCTCAAATTCACCTTTGAAATGGAGCAGTCTAATGAGCTCCCTTTCCTGGATGCACTTGTTGAGAGATCTGCTAAGGGTTTCTCTACCATGATCTACCGCAAACCTACCTTCACTGGTCAATACACGCATTGTGATTCATACAGTTCCACACGCTATAAGATTGGCCTTATCACCAACCTCGTAAATAGGGCCCAAGCCATTTGCTCACCATGCAAGCTTGATGCTGAAATAGGGTGAATCAAAGACATCCTGCATGACAATGGCTACCCTGATCAGATCATTTCTCGCTGTAATATCGCGCAAACTTATGAACGGGCCTAAGGCCATCATTTTCGGCCCTGAAAAGTGCCCAGTCTACCTCAGATTACCCTGGAAGGGTAATGTAATCCCAAAAATTTGAGCAACAGGTGAAGCTAGCTGTTTCACGCTGCGACTATGCAGTAGCAACATGGGTGGTGTTCGCCACTAACAAGCTGCTGCCGTCAAGCCAAAAAGACATCTTGCCTAACACACAAATGAGTAATGTGATATATGAATTTCAATGCCAGTGTAATGCTAGGTATATAGGCCATACATTCCAAAGACTGGCAGATCGTATCAAACAACATGTCCCTTCTGCTGCTTGCAACGGGCAAGGTACAGGCCGCACCCAACCAGCCCGTACTTGCAAAACTCAAAACACAGTGTCCACAGCAGAAACAGATGTGATTCCGCGATTGGACAACATTTGCGAAATAATCCTCAGTGTGCTAAGAATAATGCTGACAACGAATTGTCAGGTGGGCTCAAAGTGTGGTGCATTTACACGTACCGGAAGCTACATATATTAATCCACAGGGACCTGTTCTTTGAAGACAGAAAGAACCTGTACACACATTGCATCTGTTTCAGCTAAACAAAATATGTGACAGCCATTCGCTGGTTCATTCCTCAGGGCAATGCCTTGGCCAATCAGAGTCAAACTGCCTGGTTTAAATTTCAAACAAAGCTTGGCAGTTAACTGTCAGTTAACGTAAACTGGTGCATTCTCCGTGGCAACGCCTCTACCAATCAAAGTTCATTTGCCAGGCAATCGGCACTCTCTTCTCATACAGTAGAAAGTTGTTGTTTTCCCTTACATTGGTATTCTTGCGGATTGTCCTGATGAGTGCAAGACGAACAGCTTTGACAACATGTCCCTAGTTTCAGCAATACTAAAATTATATTATTTATGTGCAATGGGTCCCAATGGGTGAAACTCACTTATGAGAATCATTTTGAAATCTATTGATTGGTGATCATCAGAAGAAAATTATATAAACAGGAATGATATAAAATCTTCAGCTGATGTGACCTGGCTAATTTAGCTTGGCTTAAAAATTACTATGGTTGTGTTTTTTCTAATTGAGGAGCATTTAATTGAATATTAAGATGTAAGAAAATGAATTATTTAAAGATCAAAAAAGTACAAGACAGATGGACAGACAAGTGGCAGATGGAATTTAATATAAACAATTGTGAGGTGATGCATTTTGGTAGAAGGGATAGGGAGAAGCAATATCGACTTAATGGTGCAGTTCTAAAGAGTGTGCAGGAACAGAGGGACTGGGGATGCATGTATATCAATCTTGATGGTGGCAGGACATATTGAGAGAGTGGTTAGCAAAGCATATGGGATCTATTCGTAAATAGAGCCATGAGTACAAAAGCAGGGAAGTTGTGCTGAACCTTTATAAAGCTTTGGTTAGGCCCCAACTAGAGTACTGCATCAAGTTCTGGTCACCACACTTTAGAGTCTGAACTGTATTCTCCCCGCTGCCGTTCCTGGCGGCAGGCGAAAAAAAAGGCAGCCTGGCCACGCGCCGCCGTGCCGCCGCAATCTAGCGCACGGCAGCTCATCTACATACACAGCACGGTTCGCCACCCCCCCCCCCCCCCCCCATGTGGCGGGGGCAGGCTCTGCGACACTGGCAATGGCATCAGTTACCTCTGCGCAAGCGCTGGCGTCATTTTTAAAGGACTGCCAGACATGCTCATTTGAAGCCCGTACCCCCCACCCCCCCAATACAGTGTAAATTGATTTGTGGCCTATACCCCCCACCCCACCCCTAAATACAAAGAAAATAAATGGCCGCCCTTTACCCCACCCCCACTCCCAACAAAACACGTACATTTAACATATGACCTTTCCACCCCCCAACAACTGCACAAAGTGCAGAGGTCACCCCTTCCCTCCCCCCCACACTAGAAATGCAGAGTTGACCCCGTCCCCTTCCCCCCACTTCACTAAAAATCCTTAAGTTCCCCCCTTCCCCACCTCGGTGGCTCCAGCATTCCCTGGATGGGAACGTGAAGGCACAAGAGTGCCGGCTGTTGCACGGAAGATCACAGACAGACAGCAAGATCACAGTGAAAGGTATGTAAATGTATGCCCATCCTTTATTTAAATATTTAAAGTTGGGTCCCGTCACTGAGTGGCGGGGCAGCTGCCACGGAGCCTCACCGCCGCCGCTGGGATGATTGGGCCCAGCAATCCTGGCATCGGGCTCCATGGTGGGGGGCCGCTGGTGCGATCTTCCGGCCCCATGCCCCCCACCACCATGGAGCCCGATGTCGGGAGCTCCACAAAATCCAGCCCTAGGGAAGGATGTGAAGGTCCTTGAGAGGGTGCAGAGGAGATTTACCAGAATGGTTCCAGGGATGGGACAAGGTTACAAGGTTAGGTTGGAAAGGCTGGGGTTGTTCTCCCTGGAGCAAAAGAGATTGAGGAGAGATTTTATAGAGGTGTACAAGATTATGACAGGCTTACATAAGTTAGATGAGGAAAATCTGTTCACATTAACTACAAGGACTAGGGGACATAGTTTGAAGGTTTTGGGCAAGAGATGCAGAGGGAATGTGAGGAAGAACAGTTTTACGCAGCGGGTGGTAATGACCTGGAACCCGCTGTCCACGAGGGTGGTGGAAGTGGAGACAATCAATGATCAACAGGAAATTGGATGTGTATTTGAAGGAAATAAACTTGCAGGGTTACGGGGACAGAGGAAGGGAATGGGACTGACTGGATTACTCCGCGTGCAGTGGGCATGGACTTGATGAGCCGAATGACCTCCTTCTATGCTGTAAATGACTCTAAACTCAGACAAAGTCCATCCCTCTCCCTGGTGACTGTTTGAAGCTGAATCAGTCTGTTTACAGCATTAGTATCATATTTGACCCCAAGATAAGCTTCTGGTCACATATCCACACCATCACTAAAGCTGTCTATTACCATCTCCTTGACATCACTCAACTCTATGACTGTCTCAGCTCATCTGCTGCTGAGACCCTCATTCATGCCTTCGTTACTTATAGACTTAACTATTTCAAGGTCCCTAGCTGGCCTCCCACATTCCACCCTCCAAATCTTGAGGTCATCCAAAACTCTGTTGACTGTGTCTTCACTCATCACCCTTGCGCTCACTGACCTACACTCACTCCCAATTAAGCAACCTCTTGATTTTAAAATTCTCATCATTGTTTTCAAATCCGTCCATAGCCTCGCCCCTCCCTATCTCTGTAACCTCCTCCAGTCCTACAACCCTTCAAGACCTCTGCATTCCTCCAATTCTAGCTTCTTGAGCATCCTTGATTTCATTCACTATACCATTGGCAGCCGTGCCTTTAGCTGCAAAGCCCAATGCTCTGAAATTTCCTCCCTAAACCTCACAGTCTCTCTATCTGTCTGTCTGCTCCTTGAAGAGGCTCCTTAAAATTGACTTTTTGACCAAGCTTTTGGTCATCAGCTGTAATATCTCCTTATGTGGCTCAGTGTCAAATTTTCTTTGTTAGTGTTCCTGTGAAGCGCCTTGTGACATTTTACTCCATTAAAGGCAATAATTACGATTTGGTTTGTTTACTGTGGCTGAAATATAGACATTTGAACTACATTCTCTAAACCAGAAAATGATCACCTAGAACTGTTGATTAAAAACTCAAGAGGTAATTAAAACCAAATTAAAATAACCTACTCCTATTTGAAGTAGAGAACAGAGTACTAGGTGCTGAAGACGCATTTAATTTTAAATATGCAGTATGCGTTTTAATAAGAAGATGAACAATTTGGAGCAAAGGGCTGGATTTAGTCATCAAGGCGAGGGTACTGCTGATGGGCTCGAAAGCTGGGGGGTGGGGGTGGAGGTAGGGTGCGACCCATTTTAGCGGTCTGCGGGACCCGGGCCACCAGGGCGGCCGGCCGTCCTTATTAAGGACAGCCACCCACCCAAGGAGCTGCCAGCAAATCAGAGCGCTGGCAGCTCAGCAGTCTCAGCAGCACCACCAGAAACAGTGGCCACTGCTGGGACTGCACCTAGAAGAAGAGGGTGCAATGGATGGATAACATCCTAACAACCATGTAAGTGGAGTCTGGGGGTGTCAGGGCCAGTCAGGCAGTTCCCAGTAAGGGAGTGGGATTGATGGTTGGTGAGGGCAGATAATGCCATTGCAACTGGGAGGGCACTGCATGGGCCAAAGAGTGCCTAAACAAGAGGGCCACTCCACCCCACCAACCCCCCCCTCCCCCGCCCCCCCGCCACCAAAGGGGCCCTTAATTGGCCACTTAAGTGGTTCAATTGGGCTCTGGGCGGGAGGACTATCTGCCACTTTCCTTGCTGCTGGCAAGATGGCATGGTGGTGGCAAGACCCTAGGCACACCACCACCCCCCCCCCCACCTTCCTGCGCCATTTTACAGGATTACCACCCCCCCCCCCCACACGCCTCCCCCCCATTTCCCAGCCCAACTCCAGCGGATCTGTAAAATCTAGCCCAAAGTTTGGAAAATATGGAAAATGTATCTTAGAGAGGAAACATTAAGTATATACTAGAGGGATTTATAACAATATGAATTCCATGACAATCAAGTGCTTTTAATTCTTAATGCTATTAAATATTAGTAATGCTAGCTGCATTATGTGATTTAAGCCATTGGGATCATTCATACTGGCATTTTTGGGGGCATATTCTTGTGTAGTTTCCACTTTATAGGAGCTGTATTGGCATTTCCAATAAGGCCTGAAACCTTCCATTTATGCGCTTCCTGATGCTACTGAGAATTCATTACCATATATTACAATGGCTGATAAACGAGTGCCTAACATCCTTGACTTGGGCCTCCCCACCCCATCCCCCACCCCCCCACCCCCATTCCCCACCCACCCTCCTCCAATGGAGCAAAAATAATTAACAGAGTTAAAAGAGGTGTACTTGTTGCCAGTATCAGCTGATGCTGTTGAAAGTGTTTTGTTTTGGAGCCTGCAGCAACTTTGTGGAGTGATTGTGGGACATTATAAAAGAGTTTTTGGAGCACTTTTTATGCTTTACACCTGTATAGAGTTGACCTCACTTCTAACAACTGGAGGATCTATGAGACATTTTTCAATCCTCAACAAAGTCAGAGGTCCTGAGTTATAGTTGTAATGTCCCCAATAGGCATTCCTTTGTTTTAAATTTTACTGGAGAGGACCAGTACAGGATGGCAGAAAGGAGGGTGAGGCAGCATTTACAAAGGATGTGCTTTTAAGATCTTATTCCCCAACCCCTCCTGTTGTGATAATGTATTTGTTAGTATGTTAAATATAATCATTTAATAAATGTTTATGCTAATATGTCTGTCATCACAGGAAGTGATACAATATCATATGATTCAGTTCTGTTGCACAGTTAGCATGTGTAAGCTGAAACAAGAAGTCTCTGTTCAATTTGTATGCCTGTCCTTCAGCTTCATTTGTATTAATCTAGAAAGAGATAATACAACACCTCCCAAACAATTTGCAGGCTAGATCTTTTGGAGATGTAAGTGAATAGTTCTTCACAAGAAGAGTACGTTTCACCAAAGAGACTATAGGAGAGCTGTGCCACCTTCTGCATGAAGATCTACAGTCAAGGTTATGAAGTAGAAATTTTTCGATGGCGGTTTTCAGGTGTGAAGGTGAAAATGAAGTCACCATGTGTGAGAGACTACACATCAGTCAAAATTGGGCCTCGGATCGCATTAATATTGATTGGAAGAGCTGGCGGTGCCAGACATGGCTCCACAGGTTGCTCACGCATTTGAACAATATTAGTATCTCATTAGCAGCAGCTCAAATGTAACTCCTGCGGATGTTGACGTGGAAATTAAGCGCGTTAACTTATTGGTGGCGGCCACTAGTTAGGCCACAGCCACTGCCGAAGAATCCTTAGCGGAACAACCAGGCTCCTGCTTCATTCATTGGAGGCCTGTTTCATAGAAGGGCCCTCAAACAACACATGCAAGAGGCATAACAATTGTTTTGGTTAGCTGTGCCGGATGTCTAGAAAATAGGCTCAACAAATTTAACAGCAGTCCAAGCACAATGCAAATTAGCCTAGGTCCCTCCCAGTGCTAATTTGGCATTGTTATGTGTGTTTTGCAACCAATCAATGCATACCAACTTTTACCCCAATATAGATACCGTAGCAGTAAAAGTAACCACCTCACTCGACTTTTATAGCATCAGTTCAAGCAGCCACAATAAAACATGGGGTAACATCTGGTTATGCATTTGTCAGGCCACTGACACCATTTTTAGGACAGCAAGGGAGTCAGTTCAATTTTGCATGAATGCCGGGCAATACAGAGCCATTGAGTTTCAAGTTTCATCAAGTTTCTGGGTGCAAAGTGCAGGATGCAATAGATGGCACTCGCTTGACATTGTGAGCTCGTACAGTCAACTTTCCACTCACTGAATGTACTGTTCTTGTGCAACCAAAATGTAAAGAATTCTACACATTAAGGCTGGATTTCCTGGAGTTTGCCGTGATATTTCTGTCTTAAGAAATGCTGCCTTCCCTGAACTCTTCAAAGAAGAAGCTGAAGTAACCTGATGGCTGTGGACAACAAAGAGTATTCCTTGCTGGCGTGGATCATGAGCCTTCTGTGAATTCAAGGCCAGAAGTTGAGCTACATGCAAGAGTTGCATTTCAGAGAACTATAATGGTCTTAACTGAGCACTTATTCCGTCCTGATAGATCTTAAGGGGCTAAGCAATGTGTTCCATAGCTTGCCATGCCCTCCGTAATTTTGCAGTCCAAAGAGACTTGAACATAGAGATTAAAAGGGAACTGGCCCTAGTCACTTTGGAGTTCATGGAATGCAGCATTATAGACCATCCCCCAAAGGCCTCATCCTCTGAGACAGCTGCAAGAAGAATCAGAATTCAACATATCAATGAAATGTTCCCCTCTGTTTGACATTTCCCTTTGTAACCATTGTCTTTACTCCATTTTCCAAATTTTCATAAATTCCAATTCCTTCAATGCAGTACCAATCCTTTAACCTCAAAGCAGGTTAAACTTTTTTGGCTCTGCATTACCGTTAACAGTTTTTATAATCTTCAAGAATAAGTGAGCATGGAATAAGTGCACCTTCTTTCTTATTACAAACAGTTTGAACGTGAACATAAGCCATTCTACTCTTTTCACACACCATGGGTTAAATTTTACCGGCCCCTTGACGCCGTGGGTCGCGGTGCGGGGCCAGTAAAATTCTGTGGGGAGAGGCCCACTCGGGAGAGTTTAAACTAGTGTGGCAGGGGGGTGGGAACCAGAGCAGTAGGTCAGCAGGTGAAATAACTGAGGGGGAACTAGTGAATAAGGCCAGTAAGACTGAGAGGAAGAGCAAGCAGGGAGATGTTGCTGAGCACAGCGGGACTGGTGGTCTGAAGTGCATTTGTTTCAATGCGAGTAGTATAACAGGTAAGGCAGATGAACTTAGAGCTTGGATTAGTACTTGGAACTATGATGTTGTTGCTATTACAGAGACTTGGTTGAGGGAAGGACAGGATTGGCAGCTAAACGTTCCGGGATTTAGAAGCTTCAGGCGGGATAGAGGGGGATATAAAAGGGGTGGGGGAGTTGGATTACTGGTTAAGGAGAATATCACAGCTGTACTGCGGGAGGACACCTCAGAGGGACCATGCAGCGAGGCAATATGGGTAGAGCTCAGGAATAGGAAGGGTGCAGTCACAATGTTGGGGGTTTACTACAGGCCTCCCAACAGCCAGCAGGAGATAGAGGAGCAGATATGTAGACAGATTTTGGAAAGATGTAAAAGCAACAGGGTTGTTTTGGTGGGTGATTTTAACTTCCCCTATATTGACTGGGACTCACTTAGTGCTAGGGGCTTGGATGGGGCAGAATTTGTAAGGAGCATCCAGGATGGCTTCTTGAAACAATATGTAGATAGTCCAACTCGGGAAGGGGCCGTACTGGACCTGGTATTGGGGAATGAGCCCGGCCAGGTGGTCAGAGTTTCAGTCGGGGAGCATTTCGGGAACAGTGACCATAATTCTGTAAGTTTTAAGGTACTTGTGGATAAGGATAAGAGTAGTCCTCGGGTGAAGGTGCTAAATTGGGGGAAGGCTAATTATAACAATATTAGGCAGGAACTGAAGAATTTAGATTGGGGGCAGCTGTTTGAGGGTAAATCAACATCTGACATGTGGGATTCTTTCAAACATCAGTTGATTAGAATCCAGGACCAGCATGTTCCTGTGAGGATGAAGGATAGGTTTGGCAAGTTTCAAGAACCTTGGAGAATGAGGGATATTGTGAGCTAAGTCAAAAAGAAAAAGGAAGCATTCATAAGGGCTAGAAGGCTGGGAACATTTATATTCCCTTGAGGAATATAAAGAAAGTAGGAAGGAACTTAAGCAAGGAGTCAGGCGGGTTAAAAGGGGTCATGAAAAGTCATTGGCAAACAGGATTAAGGAGAATCCCAAGGCTTTTTTAACGTATATAAAGAGCAAGAGGGTAACTAGGGAAAGGGTTGGCCCACTCAAGGACAGAGGAGGGAATCTATGCTTGGAGCCAGAGGAAATGGGCGAGGTACTAAATGAGTATTTTGCATCATTATTCACCAAAGAGAAGGACTTGGTGGATGATGAGTCTAGGGAAGGGAATGTAGATAGTCTGGGTCATCTCGATATCAAAAAGGAGGAGGCATTGGGCATCTTGAAAAACATTAAGGTAGTTAAGTCCCCGGGGCCTGATGGGATCTACCTCAGAATACTGAGGGAGGCAAGGGAGGAAATTGCTGGAGCCTTGACAGAAATCTTTGCATCCTCATTGGCTACAGGTGAAGTCCCAGAGGACTGGAGAATAGCCAATGTTGTTCCTTTGTTTAAGAAGGGTAGCAAGGATAATCCAGGAAATTACAGGCCGGTGAGCCTTACATCAGTGGTAGGGAAATTATTGGAGAGGATTCTTCGGGACAGGATTTACTCCCATTTGGAAACAAATGAACTTATTAGCGAAAGGCAGCATGGTTTTGTGAAGGGGAGGTCATGTCTCACTAACTTGATTGAGTTTTTTGAGGAAGTGATGAAGATGATTGATGAAGGAAGGGCAGTGGATGTTGTGTAAATGGACTTCAGTAAAGCCTTTGACGAGTCCCGCATGGCAGACTGGTACAAAAGGTGAAGTCATACGGGATCAGAGGTGAGCTGGCAAGATGGATATCCAACTGGCTAGAAGACAGAGGGTAGCAGTGGGAGGGTGCTTTTCTGAATGGAGGGCTGTGACTAGTGGTGTTCCGCAGGGATCAGTGCTGGGACCTTTGCTGTTTGCAGTATATATTAATGGTTTGGAGGAAAATGTAGCTGGTCTGATTAGTAAGTTTGCGGATGACACAAGGGTTGGTGGATTTGCGGATAGTGATGAGGATTGTCAGAGGTTACAGTAGGATCTAGATCGGTTGGAGACTTGGGCGGAGAAATGGCAGATGGAGTTTAATCTGGACAAATGTGAGGTAATGCATTTTGGAAGGTCTAATACAGGTGGGAAGTATACAGTGAATGGCCGAACCCTTAGGAGTATTGACAGGCAATGAGATCTGGGCGGACAGGTCCACAGATCACTGAAAGTGGCAACGCAGGTGGATAAGTTAGTCAAGAAGGCATACGGCATGCTTGCCTTCATCGGTCGAGGCATAGAGTATAAAAATTGGCAGGCCACACTTAGAATATTGCGTGCAATTCTGGTCGCCACACTACCAGAAGGACGTGGAGGCTTTGGAGAGGGTACAGAAGATGTTTACCAGGATGTTGCCTGGTCTGGAGGGTATTAGCTATGAGGACAGGTTGGATAAACTTGGATTGTTTTCACTGGAACGACGGGGGTGGAGGGGCGACATGAAAGTTATGGGTGGCATGGACAGAGTGGATAGTCAGAAGCTTTTTCCCAGGGTGGAAGAATCAGTTACTAGGGGACATAGGTTTAAGTTGCAAGGGGCAAAGTTTAGAGGGGATGTGCGAGGCAAGTTCTTTACACAGAGGGTGGTGAGTGCCTGGAACTTGCTGCGTAGGGAGGTGGTGGAAGCAGGTACGATAGCGACGTTTAAGAGGCATCTTGACAAATACATGAATAGGATGGGAATAGAGGGATACGGTCCCCGGAAGTGCAGAAGGTTTTAGTTTGGTCAGGCATCATGATCAGCGCAGGCTTGGAGGGCCGAATGGCCTGTTCCTGTGCTGTACTGTTCTTTTCTTTGTTCTTTGATCCACGACATTGAGAAGGGCCCGCAGCATATTACTGGCAGTGGGGGGACCTCGGTGCGGCCCCCGCCCTACCGCCTGACGTCGGGCCCTTCATCTCCATACGCAGATTGCCAATAAATGTATGCAAAATAACTTACCTGCCGTCCCATGCCGATTTTACGGTTTCCGGTCAGCCTTCGCGTGCCTTCAGAACTCTGCCGGGATTTCCGAGGCGAGAACCTGGCAGGGAGGGGGGAGGAATAAAATTTTCAGGGCGGGATAGTGGAGGAGCAGGGAAATCAATTTTTATTGGATATGGGGATGGTGGGAAGGGGTTGAAGGGCAAAAGATTGAAGGTTGCGGGGGCAGGTTCGGGTATTTAAAAAATCAATTGATGGTCATTGCAGGTAATGAAATGACCATTGGGGGGGTTGGGGAAGGGCCTCCATCACTTCATTTTATATTTAATAAAAATCAATTATATTTTCCCTTTAAAAATTATAATTATTTGTAAGGGCTTAAAGTCTTTTAAAAATGGCACCGGCGCCTGTGCGGTGGCGCCTGACGCCATTGCCGGGGACGCGGCGACTGCCCCCACAGGTCATCGGAGGTGGGCGCTCCACCCCCACTGTTTAAATGAGCCCCTGTGCAAAATATCATGGGGGCTTCTTGGCGGCCGCTGAATGCCGGCACCCCGCTGAGTTTAAAGGGCACCGCCGAACAACGCGGTGCCCGAATAAAATTCAGCCCCATGCTTCTCCTGTGTGACTAAATATGTCTTTCCTTCTCCTGTTCTAGTTCTGCTCCTATGTGTAAGCTGGTGGCCAGTATAGCAGCAAGGGGTAGGCTTCTCCTATGATTCAAATGGGACTCAGGTGTCTTTTTTCTCAAGATAGCTTAGTCCTGGGAAGAAGCTGCTTCATTCTACAACTGGTGAATATCTGTGTGGCTGTCCTGGCTTCATCCCCCACATGCCACTTACATGATGCTCTGAGCAGGCAGACCCGATCCTTGACATATATTACTGTCTTGAGAAACAGCAGCTTTTTGTAGGTCCATTCCAGCTGTCACCATTGAACAGGGCCCTGGATCTGGTTGTCAACTGAATTGTGAAATAGCTAGTGGTTGCTGTCAGATCCTGAAAGCCCTGTGAGGCAGCTACTGTATTCTGGCTTTATAAGTTTGAAATAAAAGCAAAATACTGTGGTTACTGGAAATCTGAAATAAAAACAGAAAGTGCTGGAAATACTCAGCAGGTCTGGCAGCATCTATGGAGAGAGAGGTAGAGTTAATTGTTTCAGGTCAGTGACCTTTCATCAGAACACTTTTTATAAGTTTGAAAGCCAGTTTAGTACTTATCTGCTGTTCTCCTGAGGATCCTTAAAGGCCTGGACCTACAGCATCTTTCCCTCCAGTGCAGTACTCACATGTTACACGGGAGTTACTCTCAGGCAATACCAAAGCATATTGTCATGAACTGACTCCGCAACATATGGCAGGGTCAGCACTGGGCAGAAGTGCTGTCACTGTGATGCAACTCCAGTGAAAATGGCTTTGTTGATTTTTGCGTCCAAGTGGTGAAAGCTTGGATGTGAGAGGTGTCCCTCAGGAAGCATCATGCAGCTGAGATTATGGGCCGGATTTAAACTCTGTGAAAGTGGATGGGTTTTGAATGGGTTAAAATTGGTCCCTATAGGTCTGATGATGGCACATTTTTAAAGTAGAAGAAGGGGTTTTAAGGTTCTACATGCAAATTATTAGGGGAGTTAGAAACACCTCCTCTAAGGTAAAGAACATAATGCAGTTTGAAGGAAAACTTGTGCAGTTCGTCATTCAACAACAACAACTTGCACTTATATAGCACCTTTTATGTAGTAAAGTGTCCCAAGGTGCTTCACAGAAGCGTTAACAAACAAAATTTGACAATCTAAATTTAATATTCCTTTGGAAGGCGGAGCTGCACCTTGCCACTCTGCATGAAGCTCCAAAGGCTCCAACAAGTTAAAGAATGTTTCCTTTGGTGACTCTTTATCTCTCATTATAGTAAAGTCTTGAGATGTTCAGAAATTCTCAAAGGAACTACCACTAGGTCACAACTAGTTTGAAAACCACTGATGTTGTAGAACAACATAAAGAAGCATGGCCCTCCTTATTGAAATCCAGACTAAACAGTGTAGAATCATGGTGGAATCTAGTTACAACCCACATTCCAGGCCCCTCAGTAGAAATCAGACTCATGCACTCTCCCAACCCAGGAATTTGAGACCTGTAATTTTTGGGGTTATTTAAAAATGTTTGAGCATTCCCCTATGAGCTTATTTAAAGTTTGGAACTTTAATTGCCACCACCATAGATTATGATCTTAATGAAGGGTATAAAGCCAGAATACAGCAGCTGCCTCACAGGGCTTTCAGGATCTGATAGCAGCCACTAGCTATTTCACTATTTAGTTGACAACCAGATCCAGACCCTGAAGGGTATAATTGAATCAGTAAATTGGAAAAAAATAGATTTTGCTGAAAAATATGATGTATTTTCCAAAGACATTGGGCCCAAAATTGAGGAATGGCAGGACTCACCTTGAGGTTGATGCATCAGCCCACAGTAAATTGTAGAGTAGCTAATTTAAATACACAAAGGAGTGCAGGGTGTCTAAGTATGAATGGAAAACGCTCACGCAAGTGGGGGTGAGGGGATGGCTGGAAAACTTCTGCAGATCTGGCTGTTAGGCTCCACTTCGGACAGAAATGAGAAGCAGTTGTGGGAAGCTAAAAAGTACCTAGAAGGGTGAAGTCTGCATGAAAGGCACAGACCTGGTGCCACAGAAGCATTTCAAACCTGCTGCTGCTTAAAGGGAAATGACAGCACTGGATGAAACAAGCGACTTAGGTGAAAAACCAGATCAAAGAATCAAGCAGCAAGCATCACTAAACCAGACCTACATGTCTTCATAATGGGGAGACGGTGTAAGAGGGATGGGTTGTCCCAAATCAGAGGCTGAAGAACTAGCAAGAACATAGTGTATACTTTGTGGAGGGAGGTGGCTGTAAATAAACATGTGTACTGTAAAATCACTGGTATAAAGTAAGTCTGTTCTCTCTTTCTTGTGTTTGAGAGGATGTTTGGAGATTAATTTACAACAGGAGACAGAGTTCTTCTATACCTCCTTACTGAATAATTGCCTCCTTAAGCAAATATCTGCTACAAGGTCTGTAGTGTCTACAGTAACAATTTATATTTATGTAACAACAACAACTTATATTTTTATAGCACCTTTAATGTAATAAAATGTCCCAAGGCACTTCATAGGAGTCTTATAAAACAAAATATGACACCAAGCCAAATAAGGACATATTAGATCAGATGACCAAAAGCTTGGTCAAAGAGGTAGATTTTAAGGAGTGTCTTAGAGGAGGAAAGCAAGGTGCAGAGGCAGAGATGCATAGGGAGGGTATTCCAGAGCTTGGGCCTAGACAACTGAAGGTGTGGCCACCAATGGTGGAGCGATTAAAATCGGGGTGCTCAAGAGGCCAGAATTAGAGGAGTGCAGATATTTCGGAGGGTTGCAGGGCTGGAATAGATTACAGAGGTAGGGAGGGGCAAGGCCATGGAGGAATTTAGAAACAAGGATGAGAATTTTAAAATAGAGCTGTTGCTTGACTGGACCCAATGTAGGTCAGTGAACACAGATATGATAGGTGAACGGGACTTGATGCAAGTTAAGACATGGGCAGCAGAGTTTTGAATGACCTCACATTTATGGCGGGTAGAATGTGGGCGACCAGCCAGGAGTGCATTGAATATTCAAATCTAGAGGTAACAAAGGCATGAATGAGGGTTTCAGCAGTAGATGAGCTGAAACAGAGACAAAATCAGGTGATGTTACAGAGGTGGAAATAGGCGATCTTAGCAATGGTGCAAATGTGAGGTCAGGAGCTCATCATGGGGTCAAATGTGACACCTAGGTTGCGAACAAACTGGCTTAATTTCAGACTCTTGCCAGGGAGAGGAATAGAGTGGGTAGCTAGGGAACGGAGTTTGGAGCAGGAACTGAAAACAATGGCTTCAGTCTTCCCTATATTTATTTGGAGGAAATTTCTGCTCACTCAGTACTGAATGTTGGATAAGCAGTCTGATAGTCTAGTAACTGTGGAGGAGTCGAGAGAGCTGGTGGTGAGGTAGAACTGGGTATCATCAGCATACATGTTGAAACTTATGCTGCGCTTTCGGATGATGTGGCCAGAGGCAGCATGTAGATGAGTAATAGGAGGGACCATGAATAGATCCTTGGGAGATAACAGAGGTTACAGTGTGGGAATAGCACCTTTCACATAGTTAAACCACCCAAGGCTCTTCACAGGAGTGTTATAAAGCAAAATTTGAGCGTCTTAAAGGAGAAAAAAGATGTAGAGAGGCAGAGAGGTTCGGGGAGGAAATTCCAGAGCTTAGGGCCTAGGCAGCTGAAGGTAGAAGGTTACTTCTAGGGTGTTTGTTATTTTCCGTTTATGTAGCCTTATCTTGCCTGCCTCTGTTATTTCATCTTCCCCCTGCTCCTGTCTTGTCTCCATTGTAAGGATATATATGAAAATGGTGAACCCCTGTAAGGGGCTCTGTGAGAGAGGGCAGACAGCAAACGATTTCCATGTCTGAAGCTGCTGATTGGCAGCTTGCTGAATGCTTTCTTAGTAGCAAAACTGTGGAAATATTTTTTTAATTGCTTTAGTCAAAGCTGATGTTTCTGACAGTTTGTGGATATTCAACCACTTCCTGGTTTGACAAGTCATGCAGGTAACTTATCTCTCTTTTCTACAAGATTAACTTGAAACAGGTGCAATTCTGATTCAAATGGCAGAATTTCTGGCTCAGCAAATTTTGTCCTCGTTGTCCTGTCATTTTGATATGTACAGCACTTTAGGGGCAGGCAAATCTTTTGCCAGCAACTGCTACTACTGGAATTAAGGGAGTATTTTCAAACAGGTGTAACTATGGCATTCCTGACTTACACCCCAAATTCCTGGGGGTTTGGAGGCAGCGAGAGCATATAATCAGTTGGCATAGTGTCAGGAGGGGATCCTGCCACCTTCCTGCCTCTGCCAAAATTAAGTCTGGGGTGGGAAGGCCTGTGAATGGCCTTCCTGCTCCACCACCAGTTGAGGCCATTAAGTGGGCAATTAATTGCCAATTAAGGGCCTCATCCTGCTGCCATTGCAATTAGCCGAGCGGCAGGCGGTGGGTGGCCCTGTTGCTGCATGGGAAGCATGGCAAGAAAAAATGTGTGGGCTGCTTGCTAGCTCTGGGGGTGGGGAGGGGGTGGTCCGGGGTGGGGGGATGTCCCCCGTTAAAAGGCACGTAGTGCCTGAATGAAGGACCCAGCATGAAGGGGGGGAGGGGGTGCCCGCTGAGAACCACTTGCTGTCAACCCTCTTACACATCACTCCATGAGATCCCTCTTGTCCTGACCTACCCGTGACCTGGGTCAAGTGCCACTCTTGGGCCTCGGGTGGGTTCTCCACCAGCAGCAGATTCCCAAGCTTTCATATTTTGAGTGTATGAATTAATAGCAAAAGTATCTCCGCCAGCATAAGTGCAGCACTGCTGACTTCTGGTCTTGACTCCACAAGAGAATTCAGGGTCAAGGTGGTGGTCATCTTGTTAACATATCTTCAGCAGGCATACAGCTGGCCTGAGGACTTTCATGGCCCCTATCATAAATGAGTGACAATGTGGAACAGTGAGGTATTAAGTTCTACTTTTGCTATTAGTTCATACATTCAAAACATGAAAGCATAGGGACCTGCTGGAGCATGGGAGGCAGGTGATGGCATGGAATACCGACGACCAATTGGAGGGGGGGGAGGGGGGGGTGGGAGGAGTTTGCTGGCAGTTCCCTTGAAATGCAGGTAGCCAAGCTGATTGATCCCTGGGTGGGAAGGCTCGTCCAAATATTGAAGTTCCTAGATGCCTCGTTCTCCCAGACTCTGATCCTAGCCTGGAGATCCTGATGGGCCCCACTTCTCTTCATGCAGCGACCTGTGTGCAGTGTTGTTCCTGGCATTCAAATCACTGAGCACAATGAAGTCTGGAGCTGAGAAACCTCCCTGCATGGAAAAGACCCAACTCCTCTGTCGCAAGGAGCCACATTTGGCGTAAACAGAACTTCAGCTCACACAAGGCCCTAAAACAAAGTTCCTACCTCTACACGTATGGTTGGAACACATGCAATTTCTGGACACAGCACAAATTGCCATTTCTGTGAGTCTCCAGTGCCAGACTTGCACCGCCAATCCACTAGGATTTTCAAACCCATCATATTTTAATTGGCTTTTGTTTGGATGTAAGAGACAACAGAAGAATTAATTCATTTTCATAGTTTTGTGTTCTGACATTAACATCTAGAACATTCCATCAAAATAATTGAGTGTTCGTGGAACATAAGATCACAAGAAATAGAAACAGGAATAGGCCATTCAGCCCTTCGAGCCCGCTCCGCCATTCAGTGAGATCATGGCTGATCTCCTATTTCAACACCATTTTCCTGCACCATCCCCGTATCCCTTGATATTTTTAGTATGTAGAAATCTATTGATCACAGTCTTGAACATACTCAATGACTGAGCATCCACAGCCCTCTGGGGCAGAGAATTCTAAAGATTCTCTGAGTGAAGAAATTCCTCCGCATCTCAGTCCTAAATGGCCTGCCCCTTATTCTGAGACTGTGTCCCCTGGTTCTAGACTCCCCAGCCAGGGGAAACACCCTTCCTGCATCTACCCTGTCAAGCCCTGTAAGAATTTTGTATGTTTGAATGAGATCACCTTTCATTCTTCTAAACTCCAGAGAATAAAGTACCCAGTCTATTTAATCTTTCCTTATAGGACAATCCCTCCATCCCAGGAATTAATTTGGTGAACCTTCATTGTACTCCCTCTATGGCAAGTATATCTTTCCTTAGGTAAGGAGACCAAAACTGCATGCAATATTCCAGGTGCGGACTCACCAAGGCTCTATATAATTGCAGTAAGACATCTTTACCCCTATACTCAAATCCCCTCGTAATAAAGGCCAGCATACTATTTGCCTTCTTAATTGCTTGCTGTACCTGCATGTTAGCTTTCAGTGACTCATGAACAAAGACACCCAAGTCCCTTTGGACACCAACACTTCCCAATCTCTCACCATTTAAGAAATACTCTGCATTTCTGTTTTTCTTACCAAAGTGGATAACTTCATATTTCCCCACATTATATTCCATCTGCCAAAACTTTGCCCACTTGCTTAGCCTCTCCAAATCCCCACGAAGCATCTTGGCATCCTCCTCACAACTCACATTTCCACCTAGTTTTGTGTCATCTGCAAACTTGGAAATATTACATTTAATCCACACATCCAAATCATTGATATAGATTATGAATAGTTGGGGCCCAAGCACTGATCCTTGCAGTACCCCACTAGTCACAGCCTGCCAACCTGAAAATGACCCATTTATTCCTACTCTGTCTTCTGTCCATTAACCAGTTCTCAATCCATGCCAGTATTTTCCCAGTGAAAGTTATTAATGACTTCAGTTAAACTCACTACCTGTTTGCAAAGTGACCGTATTGCAGGGTTCCATGGGTACACCTTCTCTATAAATAATTAACACTGAAAATCTTCCTTCCAGGAATCATCCTAATCTGTAAAATCTAAGATGTGACTATTTAGGTGAAACATTCAATAACAGATGGCTGGCCAAATTAAACTATGTGGTAGCAAGTTTTGTTTTACCAATATACCTATCCATTCTGCAATAAATTAAGAAATCATATACCATTGGCATAATTAGTTTCACATATCAATTTGAGACTAATTAAACCAACTGTTTATGATTTCTAATATTTCATTTTGTATGCTGTCTGTTCATGATTTAATAATTTAGATTACTACGTATCAGTATCAGGATTGTGGTTGCACCTTCTGGAGGTTCAAATGATTTTGTTGCATTGCCCCTCATTTAAATTCAATATTCTCAAAAGCAGATGATATCCACTTCAATATTGTTTTGATCCCATTAGGGACCATTAACTTTTAAAAAGAGAAAGTCCAATTTCCAGTTATTACTGAAAGAATTATGGCACAAGATTTCATGTTTTAAACAAAAAATCTTTACTGTACAAGAGTTAAACAAAACAGTATTAACTTAACTCTACAATTTTGAAACACATATGTGAAACTTAAAATCTTAACAGAACATGAAGATGAATACTTTAAACTCTAAATCTCAACAGAATACTCCTGTTTGACAGTTACTTCCACCCCAAGAGTTCCCTATACTTTTGAGGATGTTGGCAGTTTGTTTACCTCTCCTGGGACCAATCCAAAGTGTACTTCCAAACTGTCTTCTAAAGTTTGAGATCTTCTTGGAATTCTCCTGCTAGCATCTGCTAGGCAATCCTCCAGTTCTCTTCCAACACCTCTGCATCTGGACTTCCAAGCTTGAGTGTGGGCTTTACTCAAAATGAAAATACCTCGAGTTCCCGGTGGCCTCTTCGATCCTGAGTCTAACTGACTTCCAAAAGCCAATTACTTTCTCTGAAGCCAACTGCTTTCAAAAAGCCAACTGCTTGTCCAAAAGCCAACGACTTGTCTGTCAGCAAGCACACAGAACAAACACCAACAGGCACCCTTGCATCATCTATCTCTAATACACATGGAATGTCCCAGATAGCAATTTAAGCTAATTACTACCAAATCCCAAAACATCTCTTTGATTTCTGATATTCATATGAATAATTGATATTGCTAACAATGACAGAGCAATTTCTTCGAAACTTTTTGGGTCCAACTGCCCAATTAAATGAGCCCACCTGTGGTTTTAGGGCTCCCACCTCTCTAACTCTGTCTCTGTAAGCCCTCATGGAGAGATTTTTGAACATTAAATCTTGGGTGGTCTGCAACCTCTTGAAATTCTTACAGCTACTCATTTAATTTCCCAAAACTAAAAGTGACCTCTAAAATATTAATATAAACCATGAATCAGGTGATCATAACAATATAAATAATACCTTCTGATATGTTGAACCAAATATGAAAATCATTAGGGACATTACAGCTTCTTACCTGCACAGAATTGGCAATTTTCAGAAGTAACTGCAAAGTACTTTCATTGGATGATACAGTTATATAATATTTAGCTCATTACATTCTTATATTGGCAGTATTTACACCAGAATGTTCTTGACAGAAATGACATAAATGAAGCATTTTGCTCTGGTAGGTTTTCCTTTAAAAGTAGTCATTGCATAGAAGAGTTTTGAGAGTAAATAGGGAGTAGCTGTTTCCACGGGCAGGAGGGTTGGTAGCCAGAAGATCCCGATTTAAGAAAATTGGCAAAAAAGAAAACAGAGGAGAAATGAGGTGGGGGTTTTTTTTTATGTAGTGAGTTGTTATGCTCTGGTTAGCACTCCCTGAAAGGGGGTGGAAGCAGATTGAAAAGTAACTTTCAAAAATAAATTGGATATATATTTGAAAAGGAAGATTTTGCAAGGCCACAGGAAACGAGTAAGGCGGTCAGACTAATATAAGATAGTTCTTTCAAAGAACTAGCAAAGGCACGATGGGCCAAATAGCTTCCTTCTGTGCCATATGATTCCATGAAAATGTCACCTAAATTCTCTCTGCTCGCTCCTGTCCTAGACTCCCATGATGAATTGAATCTGATGCAGTCCATGTGATCAAGTGGATGTCCCACAAATTAAGTGCCTTTAACAGGCTAGAGATGCATCTGCCATCTTTCCCACAAAAGAAGCCTGCAAATATGGCAAAGGACTGCTAGACTGTGGACGTCCCCAAAGATGTATGTAGGTATCTGTGGATATGGTAGCATAGTGGTGTAAGATTTTTGAGTGTTTTAGGTGGGTTGTTGACTAGCTTTTGACCCACAAACTCTGGCTTCTTTAATCAAGATAGAGTGTTTATTAAATACAGCAGGAATATACAAGCAATACTTAACCAACGGCAGTAGTTATACAGCAGGATATAGTGTGTCCTCGGTCCTTGTCTTCCAAGCTGCTGTGGCGCTGTCTTCTTTCTTGAGGTGTTCTGTTGACTGTAGGTTGGTTTCTTGAATCGGTGCATCCTGAGTTGTCCCGGCACCTGTCATTTATGGCCCCCTCTGAAGGTTCCTTCCTTCCATATTAGGTTATAGTCCACCTTAACCCTTTGATTGGTCAGGTTTAACCTCACCTGCTGTACATTGTCTCTTCTTGATTAGGTTATAGTAATCAGATTACAGCAAAGATGACTTACACTCTGTACATAGTCTGTGCAGGCAGCTTGATGTCCCAGTTATTGTCACACAATGGGGAATGTTTGCTGTCAATTCAAGTCTTGAATGGTCTCTGAATATCTTTATTTGCATTATCATCCTTCATGAGGCCTACCAAGTCGATCCCTTATTGTGAATGAATCTGTCTTAGTTTGAAATGCAGAATGGGCATCCGGTCTCATAGCAATGCTACAGCTGGTATGGTTGTGAAAAAAAACACTGTCTTCCACCTTCACATTTCATTTTAACAACATGATTCTAAATACAAAGTCCACAACTTAGTTCTAATCTAGTACATTGATATATCTTCTTTGGCCTCCTTATCTCGAGAGACAATGGGTAAGTGCCTGGAGGTGGTCAGTGGTGTGTGGAGCAGCGCCTGGAGTGGCTATAAAGGCCAATTCTAGAGTGACAGGCTCTTCCACAGGTGCTGCAGAAAAATTTGATTGTCGGGGCTGTTACACAGTGGGCTATATATATTGATATATATATATAAAGTTTAACTATTCCCAAGAATAACCACAAGATCATTTCAAATCATTTTAATTTAAAACATTGCATCTCATGTGAGTTTTATCAGACCTTCTTCTTTTGGGCCTCCTTATCTCGAGAGACAATGGATACGTGCCTGGAGGTGGTCAGTGGTTTGTGAAGCAGCGCCTGGAGTGGCTATAAAGGCCAATTCTAGAGTGACAGGCTCTTCCACAGGTGCTGCAGAGAAATTTGTTTGTCGGGGCTGTTGCACAGTTGGCTCTCCCCTTGCGCCTCTGTCTTTTTTCCTGCCAACTACTAAGTCTCTTCGACTCGCCACAATTTAGCCCCGCCTTTATGGCTGCCCGCCAGCTCTGGCGAACGCTGTCAACTGACTCCCACGACTTGTGATCAATGTCACAGGATTTCATGTCGCGTTTGCAGACGTCTTTATAGCAGAGACATGGACGGCCGGTGGGTCTGATACCAGTGGCGAGCTCGCTGTACAATGTATCTTTGGGGATCCTGCCATCTTCCATGCGGCTCACATGGCCAAGCCATCTCAAGCGCCGCTGACTCAGTAGTGTGTACAAGCTGGGGATGTTAGCCGCTTCGAGGACTTCTGTGTTAGACCATAACTTATATAAATTCATCCAACAGATAAAACATGGCAGATGCTAACCCTTTAATTCCTACTGTGGTTATGTTATTTGACTAGTAATCCAGAGGCAAGAGGATAACTGAGGAAAGAATAGGGCCTATTAGAGACCAAAAGGATAATTTGTGTGTGGTGATAGAAGACGTGGGCATGATTTTTAATGAATCACAAAAGAGAGGGACGATGCAGACGTTGTTGTTAAGGAGCAGTGTGAAATATTGGATGGTATAAATGCAGTGAGAGAGAAAATAATAAGAGGTTTAGCATCTTTGCATGTGGATAAATCTATAGACCTAGATGAAATATGTCCCAGACTGCTATGAGAAGTAAGGGAGGAAATAACGGAGGTTCTGATCATCATTTTCCAATTCTCTCTGGCTACAGGTGTGCTGCTGGAGGATTGGAGTACTGCCAACATTGCACCTTTGTGCAAAAGGGAAGGAAGAGATAGACCAAGTAATTACAGGCCAGTCAGCCTAACCTCAGTGATGGGCAAAATATTGGAAAAATTGCTGAGGGACAGTATAAATCGTCAGTTAGAAAGGCACAGATTAATCAAGAACAGCCAGCATGGATTTGTTAAGGGAAGGTCATGTCTGATTAACTTGACAAAATTTTTTGATAAGGTAACAAAGAGTTTGTTGTAATCTACATTGACTTTAGCAAGGCTTTTGACAAGGTCCCACATGGAAAACTAGTCAGGAAAGTAAAAGCCGATGGGATCAAAGGGCAAGTGTTAAGTTGAATCCAAAATTGGCTCAGTGGCAGGATGCAAAGTGTAATGGTCAATGGGTTGTTTTGGTGACTGGAAGGCTGTTTCCCGTGGGCTTCTGCGGGGCTCAGTATAAAGTCTCTTGCTTTTCATGATATTTTTATCAATGACTTAGACTTAAATGTAGGGAGCATGATTAAGAAGTTAGCAGATGATACAAAAATTGGCCATGTGATTGATAGGAGGAAAAGAGCTGTAAACTGCAGGAAGATATCAATGGACAGGGCAAGTGAGCAGAGAATGGCAAATGTAATTCAATCCAGAGAAGGGCGGCACAGTGGTGCAGTGGTTAGGGTGGCACAGTGGCGCAGTGGTTAGTACCGCAGCCTCACAGCTCCAGCGACCCAGATTCAGTTCTAGGTACTGCCTGTGTGGAGTTTGCAAGTTCTCCCTGTGACTGCGTGGGTTTCCGTCAGGTGCTCTGGTTTCCTCCCACAGCCAAAGACTTGCAGTTTGATAGGTAAATTGGCCATTGTAAATTGCCCCTACTGTAGGTAGGTGGTAAGAGAATGGTGGGGATGTGGTAGGGAATATGGGATTAATGTAGGATTAGTATAAATGGGTGGTTGTTGGTCGGCACAGACTTGGTGGGCCAAAGGGCCTGTTTCAGTGCTGTATCTCTAAATAAATAAAAGTGTTTAGCAATGCATTTGGGGAGGGAAAACAAGGCAAGGGAGTACCCAATAAAGAGTAGGATACTGAGTAGTGTAGAGGGACCTTGGAGTGCACAGATCCCTGAAGGTAACAGGACAGTTAGATAAGGTGGTTAAGAAGGCATAGGGGATACTTTCCTTCATTAGCCAAGGTATAAAATATAAGATCAGGGAAGTTCTGCTAGAACTGTAGAAAACACTAGTTTGGCAACAGCTTAAGTACTGCATATTGTTTTGGTCACTGCATTACAGTAAGGATGTGATTGCACTATATGGAGGGCACAGAGGAGATTTACAAGGATGCTGCCATGTGTGGAGAATTTTAGCTATGAGGAAAGATTGGATAGCCTGGGGTTATTTTCTTTGGAACAGAGAAGGCTGAGGGGAGATTTAATTGAGGAGTACAAAATTATGAGGGGCCTAGACAGAGTGGATAGGAAGCACCTATTCCCCTTAGCAGAGAGGTGAATAATAAGGGCACATAGATTTAAATAATTAGCAGAACTGTTAGAGGGAAATTGAGGAAAAATTATTTCACCCAGAGGGTGGTGGGGGTCTTGAACACGCTGCCTAAAAAGGTAGCAGAGGCAGAAACCCTCATCACTTTAAAAATTACTTGGATGTGTACTTGGAGGGTTGTAACTTACAGGGCTATGGATCAAGAGCCGGATTCGGCTGTATAGCTTTTCTGTTCAGCTGGCATAGACACGATGGGCCAAACGGCCTCCTTCTGTGTCATACATTTTCTATGCAATGCCATAGAGAATGGAGTTTAAATTCCAATATGGCAGTTTGAGAATATGATTTCAGTGTTTTTTTTAAATCTCAAAATTAATAAACCTGGTTTCAATAAAAAATAACCATGAATCTGATGGATTTTTTTAAAAACCCAACTGGTTTTCTAATGTCGTTTAGGGAAGGAAACCTGTCGTCTTTACCTGGTATAACCTATATGTGACTCCAGTCCCACATCAAAGTGGTTGATTCATAACTGCCCTCTGGAGTAGCCTAGCAGGCTGCACCAAAGCAATGTTCTGCAGGCATCTTCCCCACATGAACTGCAGTGATTCAAGAAGGCCCTCTATCACCTTCTCAAAGGCAACTAGGAATGGGAAATAAATGCTGTCCTTGCCAGAGAAACCACATCCAGAGAATTAATATAAATACATAAAGGCTTTATTCACAAAAGAAGCTGCTTTAGAATTTTTTTCAACTCTGTGCGATGTGGTGGCAGCTATTTGAAGAGATTGAGGCTGTGAGACAGTGGGCAAAGAGGCACAAAAAACTAAATAAAATGACAAGCAGGTTAACATGTTCAAGAACTGGAGTGGAAACAAAAAAGAATGAAAGTAATATGTTCAAGTGTGGCTCTGGCTGGTGGTATTCTATGACAACTCTTAATGAGTCCAGCAGGAAACATGTCTGGAGCTTTGTTTTGGGTTGCGTTGGCTGACAACCATTCCCCGCCCCCGCTGCTGCTACAGGCGATGCAGCAAGGAGCGATCAGCCAAAGGGAGAAGAGACGATGCCGGGAGTGAACAGTGGAGGGAGGGAAGAGCGAGGGCGGGAGCGAGTGACCAAGGGGGGAAACGACGAAGCCTGCAGCAAGTGGCCGGGAGGGGGGGAGAAAGCGGCGAGGGCGGGAGCGAGTGGCTGGGGTGGGTGGGGCGGTGGGGGCGGGGCAGTGGCGCCCAAGAAGTGAGCAACCGAGGGGGGTAGTGGCGAGGGCGAGAGTGAGTGGCTGAGGGAAGGCAGCTGCGAGGTGGAATGGAGCAGGAAATTGAAAGTGGCGATTGAAGCAGGAATGGCGGGATGGAGCGGGGTACTGTTCGGGAGAATGGAGTCGGCGATCGCAGCTATTGAGGGGTGATGACATAATTGCATGGTTACGCCAGCACGGACCGCAATTGTTGACAACGCGATCGGTAGGTGGCGCTGTTTTGGCACATGCGCAGATACAGCATGTGCCACGAAAACATCACAGCCTGCGACTGTAGCAGCTGCCAGGACTAAAGATGGCGCTGCTCAAAAAATCACAGAGATGAAACCTAACAAACACGTGGCAGAATACAATGGCCGGAGTGAGAGAGTGGAGCGGGCCGGGGAGAGCAGCGCGGGGAGACCAGCGGTAGCGGTGCCCGGGGGGGCGGGAGAAAGGGGGGGACCAGCAGTAGCGGTGCCGGGAGGGGAGTGGGAGACCAGCGGTAGCGGTGCCGGGGGGGTGGGGGGGGGGAGACCAGCGTAGCGGTGCCGGGGGGGGAGAAAGAGGGAGAGGGAGGGGGGGAGAAAGAGGGAGAGGGAGGGAGGGGGGGAGAAAGAGGGAGAGGGAGGGGGGGAGAAAGAGGGAGAGGGGGGAGAAAGAGGGAGGGGGGGAGAAAGAGGGAGAGGGAAGGGGGGGAGAAAGAGGGAGAGGGAGAGGGAGGGGGGAGAGGGAGGGGGGGAGAAAGAGGGAGAGGGAGGGGGGGAGAAAGAGGGAGAGGGAGGTGGGGAGAAAGAGGGAGAGGGAAGGGGGGAGAAAGAGGGAGAGGGAGGGGGGGAGAAAGAGGGAGAGGGAGGGGGGGAGAAAGAGGGAGAGGGAGGGGGGAGAAAGAGGGAGAGGGAGGGGGGAGAAAGAGGGAGGGGGGGAGAAAGAGGGAGAGGGGGGAGAGGGTGGGGGGGGTAGAAGGGGAGAGAGTGGGGGGGTAGAAGGGGAGAGAGTGGGGGGGGGAGCAGCGGAACGGAAGAGGAGTGCCTTTTTCTGTGCATGCGCTATAAACACAACAGCAAAAGACTTACTGGCCAGTCCCTGGACCCGGTGACACCAAGGTCTTCGCACGCTCGCTCCCCGCGGCTCTCTACGGCCTCTCGCTTCCGGCCCTCTCCATTCAGCCGTTCCCTGCAGCTGCGGATGCCCAATCCAGTTGCTTTCTCCCCTACCCAGTTGCTTTCTCTACTTCTCCACAGTACTTCAGGCATTGCAACTGTCTGGTCCCTGCATTTTGCATGCTCCCTCTCCCTACCCCTCCCCCTCTTCACCCACCCCCCCTTCACCCCCCTACCTCCACCCCTCCTTTACCCCCCTACCTCCACCCCTCCACCATAGTTGAATATCTGAAGTGCAGTTACAAAGTCGGGGAAATAGCATGCAAAACAAAACCTCAACAATTCTGGGTTTAATTATTGAAAAGTTTTATTAAGTTCATTAAGTATCCGAGGAACTGCTGTGCATGGATACATGAGTGTTGTGTCCAGCATTCCCGTTAGACAGACAGGCCGAGTCTCTGCTATGCACAGCTAAAGAGATTGTTCCTGGAGAGCCTTGTGGTGAATGAACGCTTGGCTCTCTATTCCACTACTGTATTGTCCATGTGTAGAAGGCAAAGTCACAAGAGTCTGAGCTCAGTCTATTCTTGGTGAATGTTCCCCAAGCGCATCCCAATGTGCATTCCCAATTCATCCATAAATGCAATGTTCCTTTCCACATCGTGATGAGCTCCGCAGCATGATCCAGTTGCCCTCGTTGCTTGAATGCTGACCGTAAGTCTCGAGGATTGTTTTCTCGATGGCATGTTTTACATGAAAAGAAGAAAAGCAAATCAGTGTCAGAGCTTCCCTCCCTCCAATGAAATTACTGTTGCGCATGCTTTATGCTCTGCAGTATAGGCCAATGAATCACTTAGTACCCACCTCAGCTGTAGGAGTCAGGATGATGTAACTGTCCCTATCTCGTGATGGTTCAATGCTGCTCTCAGGGAAAACATGAATGATGTGAGGGTGCTGGAAAAAGAAGCACATTTCTTTTTGACTATGAACATAAAGCAGGCCATTTAGCCCAGCTGTTCCCTGCTAGTGGTTATGCTACTCGTGCGTCTTCCCATCCATTCCCATTTAATCCTGCCTACTACTATCAGCATCATCTTCCATTTCTTTCACTCTTATCTACCTTTGCCTTAAAGCAACACTGAGGATGGAGAATGGTGTGGCTGCACTCCCACCTCACCAGTTGTGTACGCAGCAAGAGCATTCACATTTGTGCTACCACTGGACACGGCATGCTTGTTTCTTTTAGTGCTCAGTCTCTTCTTGCTGAATGTTCCCCAAGTGCTTGACCCCTTTGGACGCCTTCTCTGCTTGACAGGCAGCAGCTGGCAATTGCGGAGTCTCACAAGGCTCTGCATGGTTGTTTCAAGGGCGGATGGGGAAACATGTGGCTGTGTGTCCACGTGCACTGCTTGGATGGGTGCAAGAACAGGTGACTGTGTAACTGACCAGCAAGGAGAGGGTACCGCAGGTGGGGGAAGTGGAGCTTTGAACAGGCAGGCGTATGTATGGTCCATCATATCATTAGGCCAGGGGGTGAAATACTCAGGAGCCATGGATTGTGGCACGCGACTGATGTCCAGCACGTGGACACCTCCATCCGAAGGTGCTTCCGGGCAATTGTTGGGCAAATTAATTGGCTCCATCTCATCAGCCAGTCCTTGTGTTTATGGCGCATGCACAGAAAAAGGCACTCTCCTTCCGCTCCGCTGCTCCCCCCCCGACCTCCCTTCCTTCCCTCCCCCCCGTCCCTCCCTTCCCCCCGTCCCTCCTTTCCCCCCTCCCTCCCTTCCCTCCCTTTCCCCCCGTCCCTCCCTCCCTCCCTTCCCCCCGTCCCTCCCTCCCTTCCCTCCTTCCTTCTTCCCCCTTCCCTCCCTCCCTTCCCCCCCTCCCTTCCCCCTTCCCTTCCCTCCCTCCCTTCCTTCCCCCTTCTCTCCTCCCTTCCCCCCCTTCCTTCCCTCCCTCCCTTCCTTCCCCCTTCTCTCCTCCCTTCCCTCCCCTCCCTTCCCTTCCCTCCCTTGAAATGTATTTTCAGAGCAACTTACCTTGGAACAATCTCCTCTGTCTAATAAAAATGAAGCAAATGTCCAAAATGACTAAATAATTGAGATAAAATGCCCGACGAAACCTCTCCTCCTTCCATTTTCAAAAACTCGCACCGAAGCTTTCGGAAGATTGACGCACATGCGCACACGGGCTCCGGTCATCTGCGCATGTGCTGCGGTCCAGATTGCCAGGACCAGTCTGCGCATGCGCAATGGCCAACCTGGCGTGTTCCCCGAGGAAGATGACGTTACGCGATGACGTTGTCTGCGCATGCGCAAACTGGTTCTGGCAATCCGGATTGCAGCGCATGCGCAGAGGGCCCGAGACCTTGTGCGCATGTGCGCACCGCGGCGCATTTTGATGACGTAGCGTTGTCATCAATCACTTTGTAAAACAAAACACAAGCAGAAGACCCCTATAACAGCACCATCTACAGGTGCCATTGGTACTGCAGCTACAGGTGGACACTCACTGGGTTGAATTTTTACAGCGGCAGGCCAAAAGCAGGCGCTGATCCCACTTCTGCGGGCAGTGGGACCTATGACCCAGGGAGGTATGTCCCTGGCAGTGACCAATTAACTGATCACCAATGAGGCTGCCGTTCCTATTAAGGATGGCAGCCCATCCCCAAGAGCTGCCAGCTGAATCAGAGGGCCAGCAGCACAGCAACCTCAGCAGCACCACCGTTAGCAGTAGCCATTGCTGGGGCTGCATCTGCAGGATAAGGGCGCATTGATGGTTGTGCACCCTCGAAGGCAGGCAAGTTGGGTATGGGGCTCCGGGGCCAAGCAGGCAGGTCCCAGCCTTTGAGGGTTGGGTGGGGTGGATTGCTGATGGCAGGCAGCGCCGTCGCTATGGCGGGGGGTGGGGACAGCCATTGATGTCCCACTCCATGGGACATGGAGTGCTGAAAAAGGAGGGACACACCCCCCTTCCCCCCCACGAAAACTGCCAGGAGACCACCAGGTTGCACTGGATGGTCTCCCCATGCAGCGGCCTGCAATGATAGACTCAAATTTTCAAGCAAGCTCAATGATACAGTCTGCCAATTCAGCCTCTGTGAAGTCACACTTGCGACCATTAGCTTGACATTGAATGACAAACTGGTAGATAGATTCAGACGGCTGCTGTCAAAAAGACATGATCTCGAGCCGAAGGACCCAAGAATTAAGATTGACACGAAGTTGATCCTCTAATGTGGACCAGATTCTTGCAGGACCTTTCTGCTCTTCTTCGGTGAGACCAGAAGTGTTAAAGCGACATAAACCTTTATTGCCAATGGCATGGCGTATTTTCACTGCCTACTTCTGTGGATCCAGGACTACTAAGCATAGCTTGACTCCTTAATGAGAACAGAAAGTGCCAGAAATACTCAGCAGGTCTGGCAGCATCTGTGTCGAGAGAAACAGAGTTAACGTTTCAGGTCTGTGACCCTTCATCAGAACATTCTGATGAAAGGTCACTGACCGGAAACATTAGCTCTGTTTCTCTCTACACAGGTGCTGCTGGACTTGCTGATTAATTCCGGCACATTCTGTTCACATTTCAGAGTTCCAGAATCCACAGTATTTTGCTCTTATTTAAGCTCAATTCTTTGCTTGAAGAGCTGAAATTCTGACAGCAGGTCAGCTGCTTTCCAGTCGATGGTAGGAAACTGTGTTTTCATTCATTTAATGACTCACTGCCATTGCTTGGTGTGAAGTTAAAAGAAATCTCCTGCTGTACAGGTAAACAGAAATACAGCAACAGGAGCTGCCTGCAGTTCCACTAGGAGCGTGTGGTGCTGTCGCTGGATTCGCGCAGTTTTAACTTGGCCCCGCCCATGCAGGGTGGTTTGGACGCTAAAAATGTTGAAGACCCGAAACAACAATGATGATTTTTCCTCCATTCCATGCCTGAAATCTCACCCTTTCCTCACCCAGTTTGCTGTCGGATTGCGGTGCAACTGCTATTAAAGCTGGTCAATTTTCGTGCTCGATCCAGTAGCCCACTATTGCTATGGCGCTAATCTGACGCACCTCTCAATTGTGGATCCGACTAGGAACATAGGAGCAGGAGTAGGCCATTCAGCCCACTGAGCCTGCTCCGCCATTCAATACAATCATGGCTAATCATCCACTTCACTGCCTTTTCGCCACACTATCCCCATATCCCTTTATGTCATTTGTATTTAGAAATCTGTCAATCTCTACTTTAAACATACCCAATGACTGAGCTTCCACAGCCCTCTGGGGTGGAGAATTCCAAAGATTCACAACCCTCTGAGTAAAGAAATTTCCCCTCATCTCTGTCCTAAGTGGCTTCTTCCTTATTTTGAAATTGTGTTCCCTGGTTCTAGACTCCCCAACCAGGGGAACCATCTTACCTGCAACTACCCTGTCTATCCCTTTAAGTATTTTGTAAGTTTCAATGACATCACCTCTCATTCTTCAAAACTCTAGAGAATATAGGCCCAGCTTCCCCAATATAATGAGCAAAATACTGCAGGTCTGGCAGCATCTGTGGAGAGAGAAGCAGAGTTAACATTTCAGTTCAGTGACTCTTCATCAGAACTGACAAATATTAGAAATGTAAAAAGGTTTTAAGCAAGTAAAGCGGGGGTGGGGCAAGTGATAACAAAACAGAAGGTGTTGATAGGACAAGGTCACAGAGAATAACTGACCAGAAAGTCATGGAGCAAAGGCAAGGTATGTTAATAGTGTGGTGAAAGACAAAGCATTAGTACAGAGAGGGTGTCAATTGACATAAAAATGAACAGTCCTGGTCCAAGCATAAAACATGAAAAAAACAGTGGGTAGGCACAGTAGAAACAAACTAAAATAAAATAAACACATAAAAAAGAAAAAAGAAAAAATGACTAAAAATAAAAAGGGGTGTCCGTCATGCTCTGAAATTATTGAACTCAATGTTCAGTCCGGCAGGCTGTAACGTGCCTAATCGGTAAATGAGGTGCTATTCCTCGAGTTTGCATTGATGTTCACTGGAACACTGCAGCAATCCCAGGACAGAGATGTGGGCATGAGAGCAGGGGGGTGTGTTGAAATGGCAAACAACCGGAAGCTCGGGGTCATGCTTTCGGACTGAGCGGAGGTGTTCCGCAAAGCGGTCACCCAGTCTGTGTTTGGTCTCCCCATTGTAGAGTAGACCATATTGTGAGCAGCGAATACAGTATACTAAATTGAAAGAAGTACAAGTAAATCGCTGCTTCACCTGAAAGGAGTGTTTGGGGTCTTGGACAGTGAGGAAAGAGAAGGAAAATGGGCAAGTATTACACCTCCTGCAATTGCAGGGGAAGGTGCCGTGGGAAGAGGACGAGGTGGTGGGGGTAATGGAGGAGTGGACTAGGGTGTCGCGGAGGGAATGATCCCTTTGGATGCTAACAGGGGAGGGGAGGGGAAGATGCGTCTGGTAGTGGCATCATGCTGAATGTGACGGAAATGGCAGATGATGATCCATTGGATGTGGAGGCTGATGGGGTGGAAAGTGAGGAAAAGGGGAACCCTGTTACGGTTCTGGGAGGGAAGGGAAACGAGTAAGGGTAGAGGTGTGAGAAATGGGCAGACACGGTTGAGAGTCCTTTCAACAACAGTGGGGGGGCAATCTTCAGTTGAGGAAAAAGGAAGACATATCAGAAGTGCTGTCGTGGAAGGTAGTATCATCAGAGCAGATGAGTCAGAGACGGATAAACTGGGAGAATGGAATGGATTCCTTACAGGACTCAGGGTGTGAAGAAGTGTAGTCGAGGTAGCTGTGGGAGTCGGTGAGCTTATAGACAGCCTATCCCCAGAGATGGAGACAGAGAAGTCAAGGAAGGGAAAGGAAGTGTCAGAGATGGACCATGTAAAGGTGAGAGTAGGGTGGAAATTAGAAGCAAAGTTGATAACGTTTTCTAGTTCCGGGCAGGAGCAGGGAACGGCACCGATACAGTCATCAATGTACCGGAAAAAGAGTTGGGGGAGGGGGCCTGAGTAGGACTGGAACAAAGAATGCTCGACATATCCCACAAAAAGACAGGCATAACTAGGACCCATGTGGGTACCCATAGCAACATCTTTTACTTGAAGGAAGTGAGTGGAGTTGAAGGAGAAGTTGTTTAATGTGAGAACAGGTTCAGCCAGGTGGAGGAGGGTGGTAGTGGATAGGGACTGGTTGGGCCTCTGTTCAAGGAAGGAGTGGCGAGCCTTCAAACTGTCCTGGTGGGGGATTGAGGTGTAGAGAGTTTGGACGTCTATAGTGAAGAGGAGGCGGTTAGGGCCAGGAAACTGGAAATTGTCAAAATGACATAGGGCGTCAGAAGAGTCACGGAGGTAGGTGGGAAGAGACTGGACCAGTGGGGCAGGAACATGCTGAAACAATGGGTCTGCTGGGACAGTCCTGTTTGTGGATTTTGGGAAGGATGTAGAAGCGGGCTGTCTGGGGTTGCGGAACTATGAGGTTGGAGGCTGTAGAGGGAAGATCTCCAGAGGAGATGAGGACAGTGACAGTCCTGTGGACAGTAGCTTGAAGTTCGGTGGTGGGGTTATGGTCCAGGGGGAAGTAGGAAGAAGCGTCTAAGAATTGGCGCTGAGCCTCTGCAACGTAGAGGTACGCCAGACAACAACAGCACCACCATTGTCTGCAGGTTTGATGACAAGGTCGGGGTTAGGCCTGAGAGAACGGAGTACGGCAAGTTCAGAGGGGGACAGGTTAGAGTGAGTGAGGGGGCAGAGAAATTGAGATGGCCGATGTCTTGCCGACAGTTTTCCCAATCTCTTTTCATAGGACAGACAGTCCCACCATCCCAGGAACAAGTCTGGTGAATCTTTGTTGTACTCGCTCTCTGGCAATAATATCCTCCCTAAGGTAAGGGGACCAAAACTGCACACACTACTCCAGGTGCAGTCTAACCAAGATTCTATACAATTGAAGCAAGACTTCACTACTCCTGTACTCAAATCCTCTTGCAATAAAGGCAAACATACCATTAGCCTTCTTAATTGCTTGCTACACCTACATGTTAGCTTTCAGTGACTTATTGACGAGGATACCCAGGTCCCTTTGTACATCTACACTTTCTAATCTCTTACCATTTAAGAAATACTCTGAACATCTACTCCTCCTACCAATGTGGAAAACCTCACATTTTTCCACATTATATTCCATCTGCCATGTTCTTGCCCACTTACTAAGTCTGTCCAAATCCCCTTGAAGCCACTTTGCATCTTCCTCACAACACACATTCCCACCTAGTTTTGTGCCATCCGCGAACTTAGAAATATTACATTTGGTCCCTACATCCAAATCATTGATATATATTATGAACAGCTGGGGCCCAAGTACCGATCCTTACGGTACCCCACTAGTCACAGCCTGCCAATGGGAGAATGACTCATTTATTCCTACTCTCTGCCTTCTGCCTGTTAACCAATCCTTAATCCATGCCAGTATATTACCTCCTGTCCCCTGTGCTTTAATTTTGCTAACCAACCTCCTGTGGGGAACTTTATCAAAAGCCTTCTGAAAATCCAAGTATACTACATCCACTGACTCTCCTTTATAAATTCTATTAGTAACATCCTCAAAAAACTCCAACAGATTGGTCAAACATGATGTCCCATTCATAAGTGCATGTTGAATATGCCCAAGGAGATCATTATTATCCAAGTGTCTATTTATCACATCCTTTAGAATAGATTCTAACATTTTCCCTACTACTGATGTGAGGCTAAAAGTATGTAGTTCTCTGTTTTCTCTCTATCTCCCTTCTTAAATAATGGGGTGACATTTGTTACCTTCCAATCTCCAGGAACCGTTCCAGAATCTATAGAATTTTGGAAGATGATCACCATAGCTACCTCTTTCAACACTCTAGGATATAGAATATCTGGTCCTGGGGGCATAACAACCTTCAGCCCCATTAATTTCTCTAATACAACCTTCTTACTAATACTAATTTCCTTCAATTCCTCATTCTCTCTAGTCCCATGGATCTCTAATTCTGGGAGATTTCTTGTATCTTCCTCAGTGAAAACAGACACAAAGTAATCATTTAGCTTCTCTGCCATTTCTCTATTACCCATTATAAATTCTCCTGACTCTGCCTATAATGGACCCACATTTGACTTAGCCAAACCGTTCCTTTTTACATACCTATAGAAGCTTTTACAGTCCGTTTTTATGTTTTTTGCTAGTTTACATTCATATTCTATTCTCCTTTATCAGTTTCTTGATCCTCCTTTGCTATATTCTAAAATCCTCTCAATCTTCAGGTTTACTACTATTTCTGGTAACTTTATAGGCCTTTTCATTTAATCTTATAAAATCTAATCTGTACAGTGACCAGTACGTTCAGACCTTCCCTAGTTGCTCCTGACGCAAGAAATCTGACATTCAGAATCTCTGTGGATATTGAGTCTAACTGGAATCTGTAACTGCCCGACCTCACAGCCCCAAGTGCACACAAACTTACCCAGCTGCCTACACTGTGGCTGTTGTGAAAGCAATGAAACCATTATTCAGGCCCTTGAAGTTCCCATGGAGTTGACAATGGTTGTGGCTAGCACTTCTTCGAAGGTGTGGAAGAGAGCTCAAAAGGTTGAGATGTTGAAATTCCCACAAGTTGCCGCCATATTGTGTGTCCTTAGCCTCTGTGTTAGTGATTACTACACACAAGGCACTGACCACTCAAGACGGGATCGGTAACACAATAACGTGGGTTCTTTATTTAAGGCTGGTCTGCATGCAAACACAGGTCTTCACTGTACAGGTACTTACTTCAGACTGCCCTCACACCAGCAGTCACATAGTGTGTTACATCACAGCTCTTACACTGCTCTGCATTATAACATCGCCTCTTAAAGATGTACCACAACAGAAAAATGCTTGCGGAGGCAGGAAGAGTCCCTTAATTGGCCATGTTAGTGCTTATTTTGAGTCCCAGTGGGTGGTATGCCTGTCAGCTTTCTGACCACTGGCAAAATGGCATGGCAACAGGAAGACATCAGGCATGCCCCCCTGAGGTCTTCCTGCGCTATTCTGCCAGGCTTTCCACCTCCCGGCCCATCGCCAAGGGGCCGGTAAAGTTCCGGCCTCTTATTATGATGGATTTTCCTCCAAACAGCACATCACATATGAGTTTTCAACACATTTTGAAATAAAATGTTGTGACCTGCTCGGCTAATTTAACACATAATCAATGGGGGACTGGGTCTTCACCTTTATTATTTTTTTGTTTAGTGTCTGTTTTTATCATGATTTCTATAATATGTATAAAACTAATATTAAACTAATTTGTACTTTTCTTCACCAAATATCTCTGCAACAGTACTTAACATTCCAATACGTTCTGCTGAAACAAAAATGTTTCAAGTTTGGAGAGTTGTTTACAGTAGTCCCTCTCATTCTAAACTTGAATATAGGCAAGTACTGCCTTTCTAAAATTTCTGCTGTTTATGTTAATTATTTTGTTTGAGCTGTGTTTGCACTCAACATATGCATTCTAAATATAAAGGTTAATAAATAAGGCAAATTTCAAAGTGAAGAGTTTTCATTTGTTACACACTCAACTTAAATAAACAACCACTTAAATATAGTTGTTCGGAAAGGTACCTCGGAAAAGTTAGTTTATATTTTACCCTGCTTTGAAGTTTTATACAAAAAACTCAAATTGCTGTTACTTGTAAATGTTGCCTCTTTTCTTTCTCTAACAATAAAGTTTACTGTTTTTATTTTAATCTTGCAATATATCTTTCTTTTGTGTTATTTCTCCAATGTTGCCAAGGTTCCTCCATTCTTTCTCTTCCATTCTGTTTTCTTAATCCTGAGGCATGTCGTCCTGCATTGGTTTGACATTTCTCTTTTTTTGGCCAATGTCAATTACATTTTATAACATCATAGGTAAATTGGCCATTATAAGTTGTCACTAGTATAGGTAGGTGGTAGGGAAATATAGGGACAGGTGGGGATGTTTGGTAGGAATATGGGATTAGTGTAGGATTAGTATAAATGGGTGGTTGATGGTCGGCACAGACTCGTTGGGCCGAAGGGCCTGTTTCAGTGCTGTATCTCTAATCTAATCTAATCTAATCACCTTACCTCAAAAACATCTTAAGTATCCCTCTCAATTGCATCACAGCACCCTCTCTTCCCTTTTATACTTTATTTTATTTTCTCTTTGTTCTCTGTTCCGAGCATATTACCTATCTCAAGCTGCACTTTTTAAGCTTATGTCCCTTTCACTGATTTTGAGAGTATATTCCTTTTCACCTGCTATTTAATCTCTATCACATTGTGTAGGAGAAGGGTCTGAAAGGGTTAATGTTTGCGACAGAGAGAGTAGCCCCTCTCAATGTAGTCATGATGATGTAAGAGTCACATGGGGGTTAGGCTTGGAAGAAGCTAGAAGCATCATGAGAGGTGCTCACTAGACTTGATTAATGAGACTGTAAATAGTTATGAATATAAAATAAATGAGTTACTGCTTGGCTTTACAAAAACTCTGAGACATCTGTAAACAATGCTCGAACTGTGCTAACAACAATATACAATATGGTGGCAGCAGTGAAAACACCCAGAAATTATTGAATGACCTCACCTAGTACAGGAGCGCCAAGAAGACGGCAGATCTTGAAGGGAGATTGAGATGAGCTCCAGAGCTGCTCAAGAAGAGATGGGCAGTCAGTGAGTCAGCCGTGCAGGCATTCAGGCTGCACCACAAAAGCATGGTGGTCTGTGAGCAGAATCCAGTTTCAACGATTGGGCTGTGAGTCACAGTACCGAGCAATGGTCAGAGATTGGGTGAGAAACCTTTTGGAAAGGGTGTATTTAGTGTTTAATGGTGCATTGAGCAGGCAAGATTTTTAAAAAGTCGATCCCTTGTGAGGGTGAGTACGGAGTCAGCAGCAATTACTCGAGCAGACCGTGGAGAAAAAGTGCAGGAACACCTGAAAAGAGCAGGGACACCTCCAGTAAAGCAAAGAAAATTTTTTTAAAAGAAAAAGAAATCCTAAAGAGCTAGGAAAAAATTAATTTGAAATACATGATGCCTGAAAGCTTCCAGAATATGGAAGGACCCAATTAGATACAGAATTTGTCGATGTGGAAAAAAAGATTTCGAAGATTTAGAATAGCTTCTCAGTTACACACCAAATCCAAGGCTGAGCAAGTTAATAACTATTATATTCCATGAGTGTAACTACGGATGACATAATCGTAAGGCAAGGTATAAATGAGGCTTCAGACAAGTTTGATGATGTTTTACAAGATTTGACAAATACTTTAAGAAGTAATAAGATCCTAGAAGGAGCAATGTTTAATAGAGTCCAGAAGTTGGGCGAATCTGTGGACACTTTCAGGAACAATTTATACGTATTGGCTGAGGGATGTGACTATGAAAAACTGAAGTCTGAGTTGATCAGGGACCGAATAGTAGTGGGAATAGCTGATGAGTCTTTATCAGATCTCTTACAGTCAGAAGATGACCTCACTCTTGAGAAAGCGATTCAGATTGTGCGACAGGCAGAGGTCAGAAGACAAAATAGAGCCGTCCTGCAGGTTGAAGAGAAGCCTTGGATCAGAAAGAATTTGATGACGGTACAGTTCCTGAAGCCCAGGGTGGAGAAGCACTCTAAAGATAAGAAGGTACATTCAGGGGGAAAGGTGCAAGACGCTGTGAAACCCTGCTAGTGCTGCGGAGCCAGAAAGACCCACGGTGTCCTGCTAATAAAGCTGAATGCTTTAATTGCAATAAGACAGGCCATTTTGGAAAGATGTGCCAGAACAAGACCTCTTCTTACAAAAATGTCAAGCAAAATGCCTTCACACACACAGCTGTGAATGAAGGGTAACAACTTCCACTGGAAGACAAACCAGGAGACTTCCTAGGGGAAATTAATGACCCCAATCAGGCATTCTGGACAGCAGACATTTATGTTGATGGACATATTACTAATTTAAAAGTGGACACAGGAGCAAGTGTCACAGTTCTGTCAGACCAACAGCAATAGTTGTTGACACATTGCTTACAACCCATGGACACTCAGTTACAGTCCAGGAGGGATCGAACTGAAAGTCAAGGGAAAGCTACAAGCTACACTTCAATATAAGCAAAGACAGATAATGGAAACTCTATACATTGTAAAAAACCAAGAATTTCCTCTGTTAAGACCGACATTTAATCAAAAAGGTGGATGAAATCAAATAGCCAGAGTCCAACAGTCACTTTCAAACAGACTTTCCAAAGCTATTTTCGGGTCTAGGAAGACTGAAAACCGAGTATAGCATTATGTTAAAAGAAGATGCCAGATGGGTATGTATCTTTACACCAAGAAAGATGACACACCCATTGCTGCTCCAACAACAGTCAAGAAGCTCGACACCAGCTAGGACAAAACATCCCATTTGATTGACACCCCATATGCCACCTTCAACATTCACTCCCTCCACCACCAATGCACAATGGCAGCAGTGTGTACCATCTACAAGATACACTGCAGCAATGCACCAAGGTTCCTTCGAAAGCACTTTCCAAACCCATGATTTCTTCTACCTGGAAGGACAAGGGCAGCTGATGCATGGGAACACCACCACCTGCAAGTTTCCCTCCAAGCCACACACCATCCTGACTTGGAACTATATCGCCGTTCCTTCACTGTCGCTGGGTCAAAATCCTGGAACTCCCTTACTATCAGCACTGTTAGTCTACCTACACCCCAAGGTCTTCAGTGGTTCAAGACAGCTGCTCACCACCACCTTCTCAAGGGCAAATAGGGATGGACAAAAAAGTTCAAGACAGAGAGAAGTCTTACAGGAACCAACAAGCTCACAATTACACTAAGAAATTTAGCACCAAAAACCTACAAATGTTAAAGGATGGAGAGAAGGTATGGATACAAGGTCCAGAACGTGAAGGTAGAGTCATCCAGAGAGATGAAGTTCATCTGAGATCCAATGTAGTACACACTTCCGAGGGTACTATACGCTGAAATAGGAGAAACCTTATCCCTATTCCTCAAACGCAACAACCAGTTATATATCTGGAAGACTCAGATGATGATCAAGAAACCCAGAGACAACAGGATACCACACACATTGGTCAAGGCCATCCAAGTCGTCAAACAAAACTTTCAAGAAAGACTACTGATCTTCCGAGTCCAACAGGAACACGATCAGGGAGAGCCGTGAAGCCTCCTGGTAGACAGAATCTGTGATGGCAGAGACTTGGGGGGCAGATGAGGGTCTGAAAGGGTTAATGTCGGAGACAGTGAGAGTAACTCCTCTCACTGTAATTATGATGATTTAATAGTTCAGTGGGTGTTAGGCTTGGAAGAAGCGAGAACCATCATGAGAGGTGCTCACTGGACTTGATTGTGTAAATAGCTATGAATATAAAATAAATGAGTTACTGTTTAGCCTTACAAAGAATCTAAGACATCTGCAAACAACACTCGAACTACGCTAACATAATACAACATAGTGCATCTTCTCTATGCCACCAATAGATCTTCATTCTGTCCTTTACCTCTATCTATGTCCTTTACCTCTTTCTGTGTCCTCTTCCCTCTCCTACGATATCTACTTACTTTTATATGGTTCCTGACTACCACTTATCTTAGTAACAGGACATCCTTTTTTTATATAATCCAGCTCCCTATTTTCTCTCACAATATTATTTACTCTAAATCACATGATCTTCTTTTAGTTTTGTGGCATGCACCCCTTTAATTCCTGTGCCTTTTTCCTTTCTACCCTTTCTACTTCTCTGTTTCCAACATTCTCACGTAAGGTCATTAACTTGAAATGTTAACTCTGTTTTTCTCTCCACATATGCTGCCTGAATTGCTGAATGTTTTCCAACATTTTTGTTTTTCTTTCTTCACTTTTATTGTTGCTGCAACTTTCTTTTTTGTCTTGGTTTCCTGTAGTGTTGGTCCACTGGCACCCTCCCTGTATCTAAGTAACCTTTTATTAACCATGTTGCATCCTCTTCCAAACACCTTAAAATCTTCTTCTCAGTTGTACAGAAGACCACTGCTTAGGAGGCATTAAGAGATGCACTTGAAACAAGTGTGACCCATGTTTCCCTGATGACTCACTGAAAAACACAACATCTCGTATGGTACTCATTTAAACTGACCGGGAAAGCTCAAGCTTTGATGCCCTCTCCGTGCTGAATTACCTTATCTCTGATAATAAATGTTTCTCTCTGAATTTTGCAATGTTTCTTTCTTTGTCTTGTGCTATTCTACCCATGTTTTTGATGTTCTTCCATTCTTCCTATTATAGAATCATCGATTGGTTACGACACAGAAAACGTCCATTTGGCCCATCATGTCTGTGCCGGCACTCTGTAAGAGCAACTCACCTAATCCCAGTCCCCCACCTAATCCCAGTCCCCCACCTTTTCCCTGTAACCCTGCAAAAAAATTTCTCTTCAGATAATTATCCAATTCCCTTATGAAAGCCTTAATTGAATCTGCCTCCATCACACTCTCAGGCAGTGCATTCTAGATCCGAACCACTTGCTGAGTAAAAAAAAGTATTTCCTCATGTCGCCATTGCTTCTTTAGAGAAGAGAAGGCTGAGAGGAGATTTGTTAGAGGTATTCAAAATCACGAGGGGTCTAGACAGAGTAGAGAGAAACCATTCCCCTTGGTGGAAGGATCGAGAAACAGAGGGCAGCAATTTAGGGTGAATGGCAAAACAACCAAAGGCAACATGAGGGAAAACTTCAAGCAGTGAGTGGTTAAGGTCTGGAATGCACCGCCTGAGAGTGTGGTGGAGTCAGATTCAATCGTGGCTTTCAAAAGGGAATTAGATATTATCTGAAGAGAAAAAATTGCAGGGCTTTGGGGAAAGGGCAGGGAAGTGGGACTAGCTGAGTTGCTCTTGCAGAGAACTGGCACGGACACGAAGGGCTGAATGGTCTCCTTCTGTACTGTAACCATTCTATGATTCTGTGTTAGTGGTCGAGAGCTTTGGGAACCATTGGTCCAATGTCACCTTTTTCTTCCGAAGGATGCTACACCTACCACATAATGTCTCAAATTATTCATATACTGTATCCCAAATAGTTATGTCCTGAAATAAATCTATCTAACTTGCATTTGATAAAATCAAAACTAATTGCTTGCATTGTCTGCCTACAGAGTGTTCCATAGATTGACCACTCTCACCGAAATACTGTTCCCACAGATTAATTTTGGATTTGCCCCCACCCTCACCCCCTACCGCAGGCTGTGTCTTCTGGTTATACTTTCTGGACAAACCTGTCATAGGCTACATTATCTAGTTCCTTTTAGAATCCTAAAAACACCAATCATGCCACTTCTCAAACTTCTTTTCCAGTGAGAGCATTCTTCATATCCTGATGTTTTGAAAGGTGCTTTGTAATTGCAAGATCGTTCTTTCTTTACATTAAGCTGAAGGAAATTTTGGCTCATTTGAGACTACATATCAGACAGCCAGATACCATAGTAACAAGCTTAGAGTCAATGGTGGCACTGGATATTATCATACAACACCAATAAAATATGACAGCAACTCATTTTGCATAGTGCCTCTAATATGGAAAATATCCCAAGGTACTGTACACAGATAAAAATATAGGTAGATAAAAATAATAAAGGAATGGACAATGAGATGTGGTGCGACAGTTAAGAGTTGGGAAGGTGAAGGAGAAGTGGAGGGCTCTTGGAAGAGAATACCAAACAATAGGGTCCAGCTGGCTGGAGGATCTACCACCAGTGGTAGAAAGAAGGAGGGAATTGCACTGAAGGTCAGTGTTTGAGGGATGCAAGAACTGGAGGAGGTTGCCAAGTAAAGGTGGGGTTGGGGCAGGGGGAGGCTGTAGTTGGATTTGCAGACAAAGACAAGGAAAAGGGTTTTAAATTAAATGTGTTGGGGGCAGGGAGCCACTGTATATCAGGGAGAGTGAGTGTGATGGGCAAGTGGAACTTTGTGGGAGACAGGATATAGGCAGCTGAGTGAACAGGTTGAAGCTTATGCATGGTCAAAGTTAGGAGATCAACAAGGTCATTGGAAATTGAATCTAGATAAAGCATGGATGACAGCTTCAGTGCAAGTGTGGGTTACATGTGCCAGTTGTCTGTGATATTGTAGAGGTCATAGAGTCATTAAGGCATAGATGGAGGTCATTTGGCCCATCGAGTCCATGTCGGCTCTCTGTAGAGCAATCCAGTCAGTCCCATTCCCCCCCGCTCTCCTCATAGCCCTGTAAGTTTATTTCCCTCAAGTGCCTATACAACTTTCTTTTGAAATCATCGATGTCTCCACTTCCACAATCCTGGAGGCAGTGAGTTCCAGGTCATTTCCAATCACTGTGTAAAAAGTTTCTTCTTCACATCCCCACATATCTCTTGCCCAAAAAATTTAAATCTGTGTTCCCAGACCTTTACCATCAGCTAATGGGAACAGCTTTTCTTTGTCTACCTTATCTAAACCTGTCATAATCTTGTACACTTCTATCAAATCTCCCCTCAATCTCCTTTGCTCCAAGGAGAACGACCCCAACTTCTCCAACATAACCTTGTAGTTAAATTCCCTCATCCCTGGAACCATTTTGATAAATCTTCTCTGAACCCTCTCAAGGTCCTTCACATCCTTCCTAAGGTTTGATGACCAGAACTGGACTCAATACTCTAGTTTTGGCCTAACCAGAGCTTTATAAAGGTTCAGTATAACTTCCCTGCTTTTGTATCTAAATACCTCTATTTATGAAGCCCAAGATCCCAGAAGCTTTGTAACTGCTTTCTCAATATGTCCTGCCACCTTCAAAGATCTATGCAGATGAACCCCCAACTCCCTTTTTAAGAACAGTACCAGGAAGTCTATATTGCCTCTCCCTATCCATTCTGTCAAAATGCAACACCTCACACTTTTCTGCATTAAATTCCATGTACCACTTGTCTGTCCACTCTGCTAGCCTATCTATGTTGCGTTGCAGTCAGTTGGTATCATTATCATTGTCTGCCACACCTCCAAGTTTGCTATCGGCACATTTTGAAATTCCACTCTGTATTCCAACATACAAGTCATGTATATGTATCAAAAAAGCTTTGGTTCTAGCACTGACCCTTGGGAACATCACTGTCTAACATCCTCTAGTATGAAAAACAACCATTTACCACAACTTGCTGTTTTCTGTCCTTGAACCAATATTTTTATCCAAGCTGACACTGACTCACCTATTCCATGAGCCTCAATTTTGTTAACCAGCCTTTTGGAATCATAGCATAGTTACAGCACAGAAGGAGGCCATTCGGCCTGTTGTGTCTGTGCGGGCTTTCTCTAAGAACTATCCAGCCAGCCCCACTCCGTCGCCTTTTCCCATTAGCCCTGCAAGTTTTTCTCTCTTCAGATAATTATCCAATTCCCTTTTGAAAGCCATGATTTTATGTGGTACTTAGCCCAAAGCTTTACTAAAATCCAAACAGACAACAATCAATGCATTCCTTCCATCAACCTTCTCTGTTACTTCATAAAAAAATCAATTAGTCACGATCTGCCTTTTACAAATACACGTAGGCTTTCCTTAACTAAGCAAACCTTTCCAAGTATCTATTAATTTTGTCCCTGATTATTGTTTTTAAAAACTTAGCCACCACAGACGTTAAACTGATCGGTGTGCAGTTACTAGGAATGTCCTTACTCCCTTTCTTGAACGAGAGTGTCACATTTTGCATTTTACAATCCTCTGGCACCTTCCCCGTAACTAGGGAAGATTGGAAGATTATGGCATGCCCTTCCATAATCTTCACTCTCACTTCCCTTAGCAATTTAGAAAGTAAGCATCTGGATCAGGTGACTTATCCACTCTAAGCATCGCCAGCCTTTCCAGTACAAGAAAGGAGAAAGAAAGGAGGGAGAGAGTAAAAAGGGAACTACAGAACTGCTAGCCTGACATTAGTAGTAGGGAAAATGCTAGAATCTATGATAAAGGATGTGATAACTGGACACTTAGAAAATAGTGGTAGGATTGGGCAGAGTCAACATGGATTTATGAAAGGGAAATCATGTTTGACAAACCTGGTAGAGTTTTTTGAGGATGTCATCGTCAGCTGTCCCTCGATTTGAAGAGGAAATCTACACAAAGTCGCGAATTTCTACCATGGGTCTTTAGGTGACTGAACAGGCCAATTCTCAACCTGCAGATCTTTGGGCACATGGGACAGGATGTCCCACGAGGTAGTGAGGTCCGGAGTGCAGGATTTGCTTCCTTTTCTTTCCTTCTCTGCCGCCACTCTGCCTCATCATTAAGGCTTTTGGACTCAAAGCATGATGCAACTTGATGGACAAGTTGTTGCCATTTTGAACGATTGGTTCCTCCCACTCATCAATGTCAATGCTGCCGCACTTCAAAGAGAGATTCAGAGTGTCTCCGAAGTCTTTTCTTTGTCCTCCCCTGGAAGGTTGGCCATTTGAGAGTTGAGAAAACAGGACAGTTCTTGGCCAACCGGACACAGTGTCCAGTCCATCAAAGTTGATTTTGCAGTTTTGCCTGAATGTTTGTGGAGCTGGCTTCAAGACACTAGCGTTTGTTCGACGGTCCTCCCACTGAATCTGGAGGATGTGGCGGAGACATTGCTGATAGAATGTCGGGGGTTGTGGCGGGGGAACATGCCATTGGGAGAGGGCCGCCACGCACCCTGACGCAGAGAGGGATCAGCCTGATATTGCCGGCGGCGGCGAGGCCTCGTGCGGGCCCTTTGGCCCATCGCGTCCATGCCGACCATAATGCCTATCTATACAAATCCCACCTGCCTGCATTAATTCTATATCCCTCTATGCCTTGCTCATTCAAGTACCTTCCAGATGCCTCTTAAATGTCACTACTGTTCCTGCCTCCACCACCTCCTCAGGCAGCTCATTCCAGATACCCACTATTCTTTGTGTGAAACATTTACCCCTTTGATTCCCTTTAAACCTCCTCCCTCTCACCTTAAATTTATGCCCTCTAGTTTTAGTCACCCCTACCATGGGAAACAGAGTCTGGCTATCTATCCTATCTATGCCTCTCATAATTTTATATACCTCTATCATGTCCCCTCTCAGCCTCCTGCGCTCCAGGGAAAACAGACCCAGCCTATTCCAATCTCTCTTTATAACTCAAGCCCTCCAAACCAGGCAACATCCTTGTGAATCTTTTCAGCACCCTCTCTGGCTTCATCAAGGTCAGAATAGAAATTTTCCTTCACACCTTCATCGGAGACAAGGGATAGGGCATAAGCGCTGATGACGGTGGAATATTGTTATGGCTGAGTTGTAGGTGAAGTGTCATGAGTCTTTCATTTATGCAGTTGGGGAGTTCTGGCAGTGTATCCAAGATCCTATTCCGGATGGCAAGACCAACTCTGTGGTCGCTGTCAGCCTTTCCTTTCCAGTAGAAAGCGTATCTCCCTGCTTGTTCCTTCAGCTGCCCCTCCCCAGGACGGGTGGGGGGGGGGGGGGTGGTCTCACTGAGGTTGGCGATGTCAATTTGAAGTCTTGGTAGCTCACATGATATGATTGCAGTTCTTCTTTCCAGCCAGTCACTCTTGAGATTATCCTGAGTGCTCGAAAATTTCAAGATGCAAAATTTAAAGTTTTCTCTTTGACCACAAAGGTGGTGATCCTGTAGGGTGCGGTTCCCCAGCCAAGGGAAAGCGGGACAGCCTATTTTTGGGGCACCTTTTCTCATCCCCTCTCCATTTGGGTGAGCAGAGGGTATCCTGAAGAGCACTACTCAGTCACAGATGCTGCTGCCCAAAGACACCTCTGCCCCAACACAGGTGTCCAACGATCTTCATGCATCTGTCGCCTGTGTGCAGACTCTTGACTGGAGACTTCCAGGTTCACAGCTCTGTCCCGGCTGCCAATTCTCCATTGCCACAGGACTTCGCAAATGGACCCTGGTAGATGCCTGAAAGTGACTTTAATCTGGGGACCTTGGGGCGTCGTCATTGTCCACATGATCCTGATGGATTGGTGGTCAGATTTTGGTGACGTGTTGAACCACAATGACGGGGACCACATTGCCGCTGCAGCCTTCTTCCACCTTCACAGCCAGTCTTCCTTCGCCTGTTCTGCTGTTGAGGACTTTTTGGACTGCACTTTGTCTGGCACCTCCCCCCAACCTAGCCGTCATGGCTGGCCCTACCAGGAACAAGGAGCTCCCAAAGACATCGCTCAAGAGATCGTTGGAGCACATAAGCCTCTCCACCACATGGAGAATGTGGTGTATTTGGATTTTCAGAAGGCTTTCACTGCCTGAAAGGGTAGTTGAGGCAGAAACCCTCAACTCATTCACCTCAAGTGCTGTAATCTGCAGGGCTACAGACCAAATAGGATTAGAATAGGTGGATCGTTTTTCAGCCGGCACAGTCGCGATGGGCCAAGTGGCCTCTTTCTGTGCCTTAAACTTTCTATGATTCTAAGGTCCCATACAAAGGTTAGTAAACAAAACTAGAGCACATGGGATTGGGGTAATATACCGGCATGGATTGAGAATTGGTTAATGGACAGAAAACAGAGAGTAGGAATAAACAGGTCATTCTCAGGTTGGCAGGCTGTGACGAGTGGGGTACCACAAGGATCAGTGATTGGGCCCCAGCTATTCACAATCTATAACAATGATTTGAATGTGGGACCAAATGTAATATTTCCAAGTTTGCTGATGTCACAAAACTAGGTGGGAAAGTGAGTTGTGAGGAGGATGCAAAGAGGCTTCAGGGGGATTTAGACAGGCTAAGTGAGTGGGCAAGAACATGGCAGATGGAATATAATGTGGAAAAATGTGAAGTTATCCACTTTGGTCGGAAAAACAGAAATGCAGAGTATTTCTTAAATGGTGAGAGGTTGGGAAGTGTAGATGTATAAAAGGACCTGGGTGTCCTCATCAATAAGTCACTGAAAGCTAACATGCAGGTGCAACAAGCAATTAGGAAGGCAAATGGTATGTTGGCCTTTATTGCAAGAGGATTTGAGTACAGGAGTAAAGAAGTCTTGCTGCAATTGTGGCTTTGGTGAGACCGCATCTGGAGTATTGTGTACAATTTTGGTCTCCTTACCTAAGGAAGGATATACTTGCCATAGAGGGAGTCGAATGAAGGTTCACCAGACTAATTCCTGGGATGGCAGGACTGCCCTATGAGGAGAGATTGAGGAGACTGGGCCTGTATTCTCTAGAGTTTAGAAGAATGACAGGTGATCTCATTGAAGCATAAAAAATTCTTACAGGGCTCGGGCAGGATTAATGCAGGAAGGATGTTTCCCTGGCTGCAGGGTCTCGAACCAGAGGACATAGTCTCAGAATTAGAGCTAGGCCATTTAAGACTAAGATGAGGAGGAATTTCTGTGGAGACTCGGTCACTGAATACGTTCAAGTCAGAGATTGACAGATTTCTGGATACTAGACTAAAAGCACTGTTGGTGTACCTACACCCCAAGGACTGCAGTGGTTCAAGAAGGCAGCTCACCACCACCTTCTCAAGGACAATTAGGGATGGGCAATAAATGCTGGCTTAGCCAGCGACGCCTACATCCCCCAAATGAATAAAAAAAACTAAAGATATTTAGGGATATGGGGATAGTGTGGGAAAATGGCATTGAGGTAGAAGACCAGTCATGATCTAGTTGAATGGTGGAGCAGGCCTGAAGGGCTGAATGGCCTACTCCTGCTCCTATTTCCTATGTTCCTATCTAAGATTTTGAAGGTTTCATACTTAAAAAGCTGAATCTATGTTAGGGTATTGTGTTGCCATATATATAGTATATAGTACACAGGGGAATGGATCCCAGGGGCACTCACACATGATCATTGGGACTAGAAGCAAAAATGTTATAAAATCACTAATTATCAATCCATTATTATCTTTTAATTTTTTCATAAATATTGCAATAGCATTATTTAAAAGATATAGGAATGGCAGGCTCATAGCCAACACTGGATAGATTTTTATATTTCCACTATTTTGTGGGGCAACTCAGATTCCTGGAAACATTTAACTTGTGCATGGTTTAGGAAATTCACGATACTCGAAGCTGAAATGTACAGCAGTTCCTACAACAGGCGTCAATGTTCCACACAGGTGTGGACCTCCACCTGGGATCTATGATTTAAAGGCTTACATTTTCTCCTTACAGTCCTCCTGCATATTTTTCATGCCCCTTTCCATCAATTTGCAATATTTCCGTGCAGCGTGCCGTTCAGGTTCTGGTGGAGTAAACTTAGATTCATGAGGCCACTGGTGCATCTCTGGATGTTACTGCATGGCTGCGAGTGTTAGGCTGGGGAGCCTAGCGTGCCTGTCAGCCCTGGGCAGAGCAGCTCCAATCCCCCCTCCTCTCGGCGTGCGGGTGACGTCATTGCAAGCGAGTCCCAGCCCGAAGTGTGAACGAGAGTCATGGCGGCGGTGTCTGCCGGCAGGGACAGAGTATAGTGTGTACAAAATAAAACTGCTGTGTCGGCAGCCAAACTGAAAAGGAGAAGGGGGGAAAATACAGAGAGGACAAAAAAAAAGGAACAGGGGCACGAGACACGGCAAATAACACTCAAGGAGAAGAAAACAGAGGTGCCGGGTGAGAAATTTCCTTCCTTCCTGCTGGACTCCCCGTACAGGAGGACAGGGACCAGACGGGATCGAGTTGGGCAGCGGATAGTATCTTACAAGTGTGGGAGAATGTCGAGCGCGAGCTCCGGGCTGACGTTCGGCCGGGGGAGGGTGGGCGTTCGAATGGAATGCGCTGGGAGCCGGCGAGAGAACGCTGGCGGCTCTCGTGCTCCGCGCACATTCCATCAGCAGCAAGCGGTTAACTCACGGTGTGGAGAGGACACCCGGAGAGACAGGCGGACAGGCACCGACACAAACCCCTTTACAGCGTGCTAGGCCTCAGCCCAGGCCTGGGAATGGATTGTACACTGCAATCCCACTGTCCGACCCACAGGCGCTTTTGTTAGTCACCGAAGGCTCAGTGTACTACCGGGCCGAAATGATAACAGGCTGAATTAGAAGACTGCAGACATTTACAGAAACGATATTGTTTCTCGTTTCTCTCTTCCCCGCCCCCCCCCCTTTTTTGGGGGGGATTTCTCCCCCACACACCTCCTTTGTCTGGCTTATTCTCTTCCCGGGAATCGGGGAAGTCGTGCTTCTTCCCATGCGCGATGACGACCGAATGTTGCGGCTGGTATTCTTCAGCAAAAATGACTTTTCATTAGACGTTAATGGTGGAAGCGACATTACAATGTGGTCATTTGTTTCGATGATCAAGATTGTTTTTTACACCTACATTTATTCTGTAAGTAACAGTAGGAGTCCGCATGGTGATCCCACACAGTATAAAAATGAAACCTAGACAATCGAAATCGATTGAGAATCGAAAGCAGAACATTTTGCTTTCTATTTTTTTTAATGTTTAATGACATGTCCGTTCACAATCATTGACTTGGGTTTTGTCAGGCAGCGATAACTGTGTCATAATACGTGATCCGCGTTTATCTGTAATTTGAGATGGTGGTGAGACTCCTAAATACTTAAATTTCTTTTACTGCAGAAACGTGAAGTTCGCATTTGGAGACGAAGCAGAAGTTACAGAATCACCGTGGAACGATAAATAAGTTTTATTTCGGAGTAGGATCTTAGCAGTTTCAAGCTTGAGTAAAGGTTCTCATCTGATAGTTTCCTTTTCGAACCTGGAAATGGAGGGTCACGATGACGAGGACAGCGTCAGTAACAGTAGTGGAGACTCCAGGTATTAAAAGCTTTATTAACTCTGTACGCAATAGAAATGTACTGTGTTACTGCACTAGAACAGTAGGATGTTAACATGTTAAGGGATAAATCCTTATGGGTTGTGCATATAAAAATGGAAATGTATCTCTCCCCCTCAACCCCTTAATAATTTATACAATTTACACATGCGCAATACTACTGAAAAAATAATTTGGATAGTAATGCCAGCAGAAGATGCAAATTCTGGTATAATTCCCACCGAGAAAGCTCCAAAAATATATTTGTGTTCAAGGCTATAATGCTTTTTAAGGTTTTGTTTGCTTTTATAATTTGACAGCATGACCCTTCAAGTGTGTTGCAGCAAAACCAAGTTCTAGTAAGACACTAAAGTGAGTGGCGCAATCCATTGAATTTCCAGTACCTTGGGGTATCTTTATCTATCTGATTCGTCTCACACAGAGTTCCTATATCAGCCATTCCTGGTTGAAAATTGCTGACTAGGCTACCCAGAATACAGTCTTGCTGTCTTTCCATTGCAGCATCTGGCTACTTTGTTAAATGAGTCCTGAGTTCTGGCTTCGTCAATCCTCTGGCAACATGTTTCAGCTGCTAGTCATCGGAGAAAGAGGAATCGGAGGTGTGGCCTTGTGCATCTTCCAGTAGCCAGTGTAGATTCATGGTGTGGGAGACAACAGAATAGTGAAAATGGTTGAAACAAAAATGTTTTTTGTAGAAGTCATTTCTGATACCTTTCACTGGTGAATAAACCACAATTATAATCAAGCTACCAGGAGACGTGTTCAGTATGCACAGTGTTGTGAAATTTTGGGTAGGATGTAAAAGATCATATTGCTTTAGGCCACATCATACTAATTTATTAGTTTTGATTAACCCTATTTATTCTTTCAGTTATCACAAAAACTGGAAAGTGTCCCATACCCACAACATAATTTTATACTTAAAACAGAAAATGTGAGAAATAATTTGGCAGGAGCATCTGTGGAGAGAGAAACAGTTAATGTTTCAGGTCAATCATGTTTTATCATAACTATACTTGCCTAGGTAATATAGCTGCATGCACATATTTTGGTTTGGATTCAGGTTATCCTTATTTTAAAATGAAGGAGATTGGGCATTTAATTAAGGAGGGAGGGGGGGGTCTCAGCAAAACTAGTAGGGTGTCTGTTTCCCAACACGTGTATCATGATAAACTTCTACTTAAATTCTGCTGTCACTGGTTGAGTGAATTTTTGTTATCATTGCTTTTCAGTTCATGGAATGTGGCACAGTTACAAAATGTATTTTCTCAGAAGGGGGAAATAAAACCTGTAGCTCTTTAGTGTAAGCATGCTTCCTGGGGAAGCACTGGTGATACTGTGAAGAAGTATGTTCTCCATACCATCCAGTTTACAGAAGGCACCTCCCAAATAATGGTTGCTGCTAAAATGAGGAGAGAGAAAAAGCAAACATGTTTTTGTTCTTTTTTCCTATCTCAAACAAAAATCAAGCTGTACACATAATTAATGGCTATTTGGATTATGTACTGTAGGGACATGGATCTTGTGGACCCTAGCACGAAGTCAACATCTTGACGGAGAGGGAGAACATTCTCACAATAAATAACTTTGTTTTGTAAACATTGATATGATACCTCTAGATTCTGAAATAAAAAGATTTTGAATTAAAATTGTAGTTTTAGATCCCATTAAATCCTAACTTTATATAAAGTGAGCTTTGAACTGTGCTAAAGTGTACAAATACTCATTGGGTTTTAATGGATATGGACTAAACTACTGCCCCTCTGTTGAGAGGAGAGACATTTGCATGATATAGTACCCAAATATTGTACACTCTTTTCTTCTAATCCTTATTTTAGCATTATTGCCAGAATATTGTATTGCTTTAGAGATGCCCTTTGCCAGTGTCAATTCAGTAAATAATTTTGAGAGCAATGATTGGGGCATTACCTGATTTCTTGCCCCCCTGCACCCTTGCCCATCACATAAAGGCATTTGTTTTTCATGAGTCTGGCGCACCATTAATAACGCATCAAAGATTTATCTTTCCTTTAGTGCACAGTTGCCCAAAGAGATTAAACAAAGGGAATCACCGGAACTTATTTGTGAACAAATCATAGCATTACATAGAAATTACAGCATAGAAACATGCTATTTGGCACAACTGGACTATGCCTGTGTTTTTGCTGCACACGAGCCTCCTCTGTCATCTAACTCCAACAGCATAACGTTCTATTCCTTTCTCCCTCATGCGCCTGTCTAGCTTCCCCTTAAATGCATCTATGCTATTTGGCTCAAGTTTTACATTCTAACCAGTCTCTGGGTAAAGAAGCTTCTCCTGAATTTCTTGTAGGATTTACGAGTGACTATCTCATATTTACAATCCCTAGTTTTGGATTCCCACAGAAGCAAAAACACTTTCTTCATATTTACCCTATCAAACCTCTTCATAATTTAAAAGACCTCTATTAGGTCGCCCCACAGCATTTTATTTTCTTGAGAGAATTTTCAAAATTCTTTAAGAAAAAGGAATGTGGTGAGAGAATATAAATTGGGTAGGTGTGTATCAAGGTTTAGTGCAAAAGCAAAGTACTGTGGATGCTGTAAATCTGAACTAAAACACAAAATATTGGAGATACTCAGCAGGTCAGGCAATATGGAGAGAAAAAGAGTTTGCATTTCAGGTTAAAAACCTTTCGTCAGAATTGTTCTGATGAGATATCATTGCCCTGAAATGCAAACTCTGTTTTTCTGTCCATGCTGCCTGACCTGCTGTGTATTTCTAGCATTTTCTGTTTTTATCTAAGTTGAAGTCTGATGGGTGGGCAGGGTGATTATACTGAAAGCATATTTTAATGAGCTAATGAACTCAAGTTGCAATGCAGCCCATAACTTGTTGCATCACAAGATCTTTACAAAATGTGTAGTGGCTGGATTATTTTTGTAATTATAAATGATTATAGGGCTGTGGAGTCTTGTCAAAGATGTCTTCAGAAGATAGTGTTTCCTGGCTAATGGAGGAGGAAGGTACAGCTTCAATTCTGAAAGATTTCTGGTATATCCAATCGCATGATTGGATACCAGTAGTACAGGAAAATATTTCTGGATAATTGCAGTGCTACTATGTATTGAGAATGGATTGGCTTATTTAGCAAGTTAGTCGCCAATTTAGTTGTGTTTTGATTTTGACCACTGATGATCAGTAACTTGGCATTTGAAGTTTGGTCCAGAAGAGTAATAATCAGGATTACAGCTCTCTGAAGATCTTGCATAGCTGTTAATCATTGTGGCTAAAGAGCTAAAACGTGCATCATGTTCAGTGAAAATATGTTTTATGCGTATCGTGCATTGGGCTATAAAAATGTAATTTGCTAAATGTTACTACAGTTCTGCTTTGATGGTCCATGTACCCTTTATATATCTAAAGATTATGTGATATACTTGCATGCCGTAGTGTACTGGTTATGGTACTGGACTACCAACCCTCAGGCTGTGTTCCACCAGAGCAAGTTATGCAGTTGAGTTCAATAAATATGGTAACTGTGGGCTAAGAGCTTCAAAAAAAAGTTTTGTCGTAAAATCCCAACTTGTTCACTATGACCTTGAAGCAAGGGATTCTGGCACCCCTATCTAGTTTAGCCGATATGTGATTCCGGTCCCAAACCATGCTTGACTCTTAATGCTCCCCCAACTAACCCCTCAAGAAGTGTTGTTCAAAAGGTAGCCCATCACTTTCTCAGAACAACTAGGGATGGACAGGCACTTGGAGATGTTTGAGTTAATTAACGAGAGCCATTTGTAAAAGGCAGCTCGTTTTTGACTGACGGATTTTTTTTGATGAAGTAACAGAAGGTTGATGAGGAAAATGTGGTAGATGTTGTCTTTATGGATTTTAAGAAAGAGTTAGACAAAGTATCACATAAAAGGCTGATGAACAGAACGGAGGCTCAATGTATAGGAGGATAAGTGTCAGCTTGGATAATAAAAAAATTGCTTTAAGGACAGAAAACAGTGAGTCGTGGTAAATGGTTGTTTTTCAGATTGAAGGATGGTCGACAGTGGTGTTGCCCAAGAGTCAGTGCTGGGCCTACTGCTTTTTTTCGATATAGAGGTAAATGATACGGATATTGGAATACAGAGTAGAATTCCAAAACCTGCCAATGATACCAAACTTGGAGGTTTAGGAAACAGTGAGGGTGATATCAATTGACCGCAACAGGGTATAGATAGGCTAACAGAATGGGCAAACAAGTGGTAGATGGAATTTAATGCAGAGTAGTGTGAGGTGAGGCATTTTGGCAGAAGGGATAGGAAGAGGCAATATACATTTAATGGCATAGTTCTAAAGAATGTGCAGGGGCACAGGGACCTTGGGGGTTCATGTGCATAGATCTTTGAAGGTGGCAGGGCATATTGAGAGAGTAGTTAGCAAAGCATATGGGATCTTGGGCTACACAAATAGAGATGTTGAGTACAAAAGCAGTGATGTTATGCTGAACCTTTATAAAGCTCTGGTTAGACCACAGCTAGAGTATTGCACCCAGTTCTGGTAACACTTTTGGAAGGATGCAGAGGAGATTTATCAGAATGATTCTTGGGTTGAGTTGGATAGAAGTGTACAAGATTATGAAAGGTTTAGATAAGGTAGACAAAGAAAAGCTGTTCCCATTTGCTGATGGTACAAGGCCTCGGGGGCACAGATTGAAGGTTTTGGGCAAGAGATATGGGGGGATGTGAAGAAGAACATTTTTATGCAGCGGGTGGTGATGACCCAGAACTCGCTGCCTATGAGGCTGCTGGAAATGGAGATGATCAGTGATTTCAAAAGGAAATGGGATGGGCACTTCTGGGAAATAAATTTACAGGGCTATGGGGATTGAGCAGAAGAATGGGACTGACTGGATTGCTGTACAGAGAGCAGGCATGGACTCGATGGGCTGAATGGCAGCCTCCTGTGCCATAATGATTCTTTGAACAAGGCTGTTAATATAGCATATGGGATCCTTGGTTTTGGTAATAGTGGGATTGAATACAAAAGCAAGGAGGTTTATGTTAAACCTTCATAAAACACTGGTTAGGTCTCATCTGGAGTATTGTGTTCTGTTCTGGACATCACATTTTAGGAAACATGTTAAGGCTTTGGATAGGTTACAGAAGAGATTTACTAGAATGTTGCCTGGGATGAGGGACTTCATGTGGAGAGATTGGAGAAGCTGTGGTTCTCCTTGGCGCAGAGAAGGTTAAAGAGGAGATTTGATAGAGGTGTCCAAAAGTATGAATTATTTTGATGGAGTAAATAAAGAGAAACTGTTTCTAATGGCAGAAGGGTTGGTAACCAGAGGACATAGATTTAAGGTGAAACAAAAACAAGAAATGCTGGATTCACTCAGCAGGTCTGGCAGCATCTGTGGAAAGAGAAGCAGAGTTAACGTTTCGGGTCAGTGACCCTTCTTCGGAACCAGTTCCGAAACGTTAACTCTGCTTCTCTTTCCACAGATGCTGCCAGACCTGCTGAGTGAATCCAGCATTTCTTGTTTTTGTTTCAGATTTCCAGCATCCGCAGTATTTTGCTTTTATTATAGATTTAAGGTGATTGGCAAAAGGATAGCGATGACATGAAATTTTTTTTTTAAACAGTGAGTTGTTAAAATCTGGAATGCACTGCTTGAATGAATGGTGAACGCAGATATAAATTTCAAAAGAGAATTGGATAAGAACAAAGGACAGTACAGCATAAAAACAGGCCATTCGGCCCTCCAAGCCTGCGCCAATCTTGATGCCTGCCGAAACTAAAACCTTCTGTACTTCCGGGGACCGTATCCCTCTATTCCCATCCTATTCATGTATTTGTCAAGATGCCTCTTAAATTTCGCTATCGTACCTGCTTCCACCACCTCCCCCGGCAGCAAGTTCCAGGCATTCACCACCCTCTGTGCAAAAAACTTGCCTCGCACATCCCCTTGAAACTTTGCCCCTCTCACCTTAAACCTATGTCCCCTAGTAACTGACTCTTCCACCCTGGGAAATAGCTTCTGACGATCCACTCTGTCCATGCTGCTCATAACTTTGTAAACCTCTATCATGTCGCCGCTCCACCTCCGTCGTTCCAGTGAAAACAATCCGAGTTTATCCAACCTCTCCTCATAGCTAATGCCCTCCAGACCAGGCAACATCCTGGTAAACCTCTTCTGTACCCTCTCCAAAGCCTCCATGTCCTTCTGGTAGTGTGGCGACCAGAATTGCACGCAATATTTTAAGTGTGGCCTAACTAAAGTTCTGTACAGCTGCAGCATGACTTGCCAATTTTTATACTGTATGCCCCGACCGATGAAGGCAAGCATGCCGTATGCCTTCTTGACTACCTTATCCACCTGCGTTGCCACTTTCAGTGACCTGTGGACCTGTACGCCCAGATCTCTCTGCCTGTCAATACTCCGAAGGGTTCTGCCATTTACTGTATACTTCCCACCTGCATTAGACCTTCCAAAATGCATTACCTCACATTTGTCCAGATTAAATTCCATCTGTCATTTCTCCGCCCAAGTCTCCAACCGATCTATATCCTGCTGTATCCTCTGACAATCCTCATCACTATCCGCAACTCACCAACCTTTGTGTCGTCCGCAAACTTACTAATCAGACCAGCTACATTTTCCTCCAAATCATTTATATATCCTACAAACAGCAAAGGTCCCAGCACTGATGCCTGCGGAACACCATTAGTCACATCCCTCCACTCAGAAAAGCACCCTTCCACTGCTACCCTGTCTTCTATGACTGAGCCAGTTCTGTATCCATCTTGCCAGCTCACCTCTGATCCCGTGTGACTTCACCTTTTGTACCAGTTTGCCATGAGGGACCTTGTCAAAGGCTTTACTGAAGTCCATGTAGATAACATCTACTGCCCTTCCTTCATCAATCCTCTTTGTCGCTTCCTCAAAAAACTCAATCAAATTAGTAAGACATGACCTCCCCTTCACAAAACCATGCTGCCTCTCGCTAATAAGTTCGTTTGTTTCCAAATGGCAGTAAATCCTGTCCCGAAGAATCCTCTCTAATAATTTCCCTACCACTGACGTAAGGCTCACCGGCCTATAATTTCCTAGATTATCCTTGCTACCCTTCTTAAACAAAGGAACAACATTGGCTGTTCCCCAATCCTCTGGGACCTCACCTGTAGCCAATGAGGATGCAAAGATTTCTGTCAAGGCCCCAGCAATTTCTTCCCTTGCCTCCCTCCGTATTCTGGGGTAGATCCCATTAGGCCCTGGGGACTTATCTACCTTAATGCTTTGCAAGACACCCAACACCACTTCCTTTTTGATAATGAGATGACTGCGACTATCTACACTCCCTTCTCTAGGCTCATCATCCACCAAGTCCTTCTCTTTGGTAAATACTGATGCAAAGTACTCATTTAGTACCTCGCCCATTTCCTCAGGCTCCACACGTAGATTCCCTTCTCTGTCCTTCAGTGGGCCAACCCTTTCCCTAGTTACCCTCTTGCTCTTTATATACGTATAAAAAGCCTTGGGATTTTCCTTAATCCTGTTTGCCAATGACTTTTCATGATCCCTTTTAGCCCTCCTGACTCCTTGCTTAAGTTCCTTCCTACTGTCTTTATATTCCTCAAGGGACTCGTCTGTTCCTAGCCTTCCAGCGCTTACAAATGCTTCCTTTTTCTTTTTGACTAGGCTCACTATATCCCGCGTTATCCAAGGTTCCCAAAACTTGCCAAACGTATCCTTCTTCCTCGCAGGAACATGCTGGTCCTGGATACTAATCAACTGACGTTTGAAAGACTCCCACATGTCAGATGTTGATTTACCCTCAAACAGCTGCCCCCAATCTAAATTCTTCAGTTCCTGCCTAATATTGTTATAATTAGCCTTCCCCCAATTTAGCACCTTCATCCGAGGACTACTCTTATCCTTATCCACAAGTACCTTAAAACTTATGGAATTGTGGTCACTGTTCCCAAAATGCTCCCCTACTGAAACTTCGACCACCTGGCCGGGCTCATTCCCCAAAAGCAGGTCCAGTACAGCCCCATCCCTAGTTGGACTATCTACATATTGTTTCAAGAAGCCCTCCTGGATGCTCCTTACAAATTCTGCCCCATCCAAGCCCCTAGCACTAAGTGAGTCCCAGTCAATATAGGGGAAGTTAAAATCACCCACCAGTACAACCCTGTTACCTTTACACCTTTCCAAAATCTGTCTACATATCTGCTCCTCTACCTCCCACTGGCTGTTGGGAGGCCTGTAGTAAACCCCCAACATCGTGACTGCACCCTTCCTATTCCTGAGCTCCACCCATATTGCCTTGCTGCCCAACCCCTCCGAGGTGTCCTCCCACAGTACAGCTGTGATATTCTCCTTAACAGATAATGCAACACCCCCACCCCTTTTACATCCCCCTCTATCCCGCCTGAAGCTTCTAAATCCTGGAACATTTAGCTGCCAATCCTGTCCTTCCCTCAACCAAGTCTCTGTAATGGCAACAACATCATAGTTCCAAGTATTAATCCAAGCTCTAAGTTCATCTGCCTTACCTGTTCTCGCATTGAAACAAATGCACTTCAGACCACCAGTCCCGCTGTGCTCCGCAACATCTCTCTGCCTGCTCTTCCTCTCAGTGTTACTGGCCTTATTTACTAGTTCCCCCTCATTTATTTCACTTGCTGTCCTACTGCTCTGGTTCCCACCCCCCTGCCACACTAGTTTAAACCCTCCCGAGTGATGCTCGCAAACCTTGCAGCCAGGATATTTGTGCCTCTCCAGTTTAGATGCAACTCGTCCTTCTTGTACAGGTCCCATCTGTCCCTGAAGAGATCCCAATGGTCCAGATATCTGAAACCCTCCCTTCTACACCAGCTGTTCAGCCACGTGTTTAGCTGCACTATCCTCCTGTTTCTAGCCTCACTGGCACGTGGCACAGGGAGTAATCCAGAGATTACAACCCTTGAGGTCCTGTCTTTTAACTTTCTACCTAACTCCCCCTGCAGGACCTCATCACTCTTCCTGCCTATGTCATTGGTACCGATGTGTACCACAACCTCTGGCTGTTCACCCTCCCCCTTCAGAATGCCCCCTGTCCGTTCAGAGACATCTTGACCCTGGCACCAGGGAGGCAACATACCATCCTGGAGTCTCTTTCACGTCCACAGAAGCGCCAATCTGTGCCCCTGACTATAGAGTCCCCTATAACTATTGCCCTTCTGCACTTTGTCCCTCCCTGCTGAACAACAGTGCCAGCTGTGGTGCCACTGCTCTGGCTGCCGCTGTTTTCCCCTTATAGGCCATCCCCCCCAACAGTATCCAAAACGGTATACTTGTTAGAGAGGGGGATAGCCACAGGGGATTCCTGCACTGACTGCCTGCCCCTTCTAGTGGTCACCCATCTATCTGCCTGCACCTTGGGTGTAACAGGGAAGAACAGGGAAGTGGGATTAATTGAATAACTCTACCAAAGGGCTGGCACATGCAGAATGGGCTGAATAGTCTCCTTTTTGCTGTGTGATTCTATGAATAATCTCGCGATAGTTGGGCAGGGTGTACCTTGAGTAACAGATTAATTGTGAAGAATTGCTCTTTCGCCTTAACTTCAAGTTTCCTATTGAGTAATCCAGAAACACTTTCAAGAAATGGGCATTATATGTTTTGCCTGTAAACCTTTAGTTAAAATTCTCAGTTTGGATGAAAAATTTGTCCTATTTTTGTTTTGAATTATATTCATTTCATATTGCGTACCAATCTTGTGTGTTAAACAGATATGGTAATCTGCGCTGTTAAGGGAGATTTAATAGCATTAAACAACAGGCAAGTACCTTTTGCATTGTTCGCCACTTTTTTAGGAATGAGAAGTCACCCTGTTATTGATCAAACAATGGTCATAATATACTGCAATTACCCATTCTCTAACACACACAAATAGCAGAAAGTCTATGGCCTTAGTTGGATCACACACAATTCACTAATTTCTCATGCATTCTTTAATACAGGAAATAGACCAGGTTGTCTGATGATCAAAGTATTCAGCAGCTAGTGGTAGGATGTGGCTTTGAGTCTCTGATCCCTTATGCGATAGTGCCTTGCTTTCACCTATATCTGCAAGAAAAGTATCTCTCCAAATGCAGGGCTTTTAGGTTAGCAAGTTACTCCAGATTGACCTTCCTTATGTTACATTGGCTGAATTACCCCCTCAGTTGGGAAATGGGCACAGTTCAGGGAAACTCAGCGGTGGGTGAGAAGGGAAGAGAGGAGGAAACAAAATAGTAATGTACTTTTTACTAGGCCTTTCTGTCTATAATTGCGTTTTATTTTGTACTCCCTTACATGTATGCTTTCAGTATTGTCCTTTCATTATTGTATTATATGCTAAAAACCAAGCTATTGTCTTTGTAACTGCTAGTCAGCATGGTAGTTTTGTGTAGTTAATTTGTTACTGTTTAAATAAGACCATAAAAAGCCATGAAACAAGAAAACATATTCAACCTATCAATATAATAAAAGCAAAATACTGCAGATGCTGGAAATACTCAGCAGGTCTGGCAGCATCTGTGGAGAGAGAAGCAGAGTTCTGATGACCCTTCATCAGAACTGACAAATATTAGAAATGTAAAAGATTTTAAGCAAGTAAAGTGGGGGTGGGACAAGAGATAACAAAAGGGGTGTTGATAAGGTTCAACCTATCAAGCCCATTCCTTCCAATTTGCCATGCAATAGTATACTGTCATGGACTCCACATAAACTTATTCAGAATTTCTTGAAGGCTTTTTAAATCAGAAGAGACTCCCAGAAGAGCCCAAAATAAACCTCTTCAAATAGTCTTTGTGTATACTGAATAACACACATAAAGTGTTCCTTTTAAAGACCTGCTTGGGTCTGCAGATGAAACCCAACCCGAGCCCGACTGAACCACATCCGATCCGGCCCGAATCCTTACATTTTCTCCCGCGCCCAAGTCGACTGAACCACCGGAATAAAGTTGATTATATTAAAGAGGTTGTTGTCTACTTTGGATGGAATTGCTCACTGCAGACTAGTGCGGAGTGTTTCCCGCCTTGACTGGCTGTCCGTGTCCAACCCGACCGGAGCCCAAATGCTGGACCCGGAAGAGTGACCCGACCCGACCAGAACCCGACACATGTCGTCGGGTCCCGTCTGGTTCGGGTCAGGTAGCCATGCTCTTGTTCCATTAACTTTTTTTTAATTCATTCATGGGATGTGGGCGTTGCTGGCCAGGCCAGCATTTATTGCCCATCCCTAATTGCCCTCGAGAAGGTGGTGGTGAGCTTCCTTCTTGAACCGCTGTGGTCCATGGGAGGTAGGTATACCCACAGTGCTGTTAGGGAGGGAGTTCCAGGATTTTGACCCAGCAACGGTGAAGGAATGGCGATATAGTTCCAAGTCAGGGTGATGTGTGACTTGGAGGGGAACTTGCAGGCAGTGGTGTTCCCAGGCATCGGCTGCCCTTGTCCCTCTAGTTGGGAGAGGTCGTGGGTTTGGAAGGTGCTGTCTGAGGAGCATTGGTGCATTGCTGCAGTGCATCTTGTAGATGGTACACACTGTTGCCGCTGTGCGTCGGTGGTGGAGGGAGTGAATGTTTGTGGATAGGGTGCCAATCAAGCGGGCTGCTTTGTCTTGGATGATGCCGAGCTTCTTGAGTGTTGGAGCTGCACCCATCTAGGCAAGTGGAGAGTATTCCATCACACTCCTGACTTGTGCCTTGTAGATGGTGGAGAGGCTTTGGGGAGTCAGGAGGTGAGTTACTCGCCGCAGGATTCTAGCCTCTGACCTGCTCTTATAGCCACAGTATTTATCTGGCTACACCAGTTCAGTTTCTGGTTAATGGTCGCCCCTAGGATGTTGATAGTGGGGGATTCAGCGATGGTAATGCCATTGAATGTCTCGGAGAGTTGGTTAGATTCTTGTTGGAGATGGTCATTGCCTGGCACTTGTGTGGCCTGAATGTTACTTGCCACTTATCAACCCAAGCCTGGATATTGACCAGGTCTTGCTGCATTTCTACATGGATTGCTTTAGTATCTGAGGAGTTGCGAATGGTGCTGAACATTGTGCAATCATCAGCGAACCTGCCCACTTCTGACCTTATGATTGAAGTAAGGTCATTGATGAAACAGCTGAAGATGGTTGGGCCTCGGACGCTATCCTGAGGAACGCCTGCAGTGATGTCCTGGAGCTCAGATGATTGATCTCCAACAACCACAACCATCTTTCTTTGTGCTATGTATGACTCCAGCCAGCAGAGAGTTTTCCCCCTGATTCCAGTTTGACTTCAGTTTCGCTAGGGCCCCTTGATGCCATACTCAGTAAAATGATGCCTTGATGTCAAGGGCAGTCACTCTCACCTCTCCTCTTGATCACTTGTATGCCTAAATCTACCCTCATAATGGTCAGTCCTATTTCTTGCCAGGTGCTCATGCAGCTTATTTTTAAAAGATAATTGGATTAGCAATATATATTGGAAATGATCAAGAACCACATAAGTAAGAGTCAATTTTGGTGTTGTATTTCTTGTGAAGATCTGCAGAACCCTAAGATTCATACACTGTTTAAAACTCTCTGGAAGGCACTTGCTAGTAAAATGTCATTGTTTGCATTTTTTTGAAGTATATATTTTGACTTTTGTTATGTAGGTGCACTGAATACCATCGAGGTGAAATAATGTAGGTAATATAACAGGTGAAAAAGATAATTCTGAAACTGTCTTAAAAATTGAAGGTTTAGGCATCACATTACTTGTTTTGTAGTATTGAGGATTATTTTCTCGTGGCAGATGTGTAAACATTGAAGAGTTTGTACCTTCCTGCACGTTTTTATAATCGACAAACCTTATGAGTGCGGCTGGTATTATGGCTGGATGTCAAGTTGCAAGAGCAACATTGCAGTAATCCAGCTTATTGACTCGGATTTTGCTCTGTTCAGTGTGTTAATTTTAATGTATTAGCCCTTTTCTCCACTTGGCTTTGCCTTTCATCTCAACTTGGCTTTTTGTTAATTTTTGCATGAATCTGCTTTTATGTTCATTGCTTTGACGTTGAAAGTGTAGTAAAGTAGCTGTAAGTCATCCTTTAACAGTTCTTAAAAAATGCACTTACCTAGAACGAGAACAGTCTGCTCAGTGTGTGAATTTTGATAATTTGGAAAATCATACTACCAGTGAAGCTTGTTAAAGATTTGGCATTGGGAATTTCTGACATGCAAATCAGAAATTCTAATTTTTAAAAAAAATCTTCAGGCTTGTGTTCTGAGAACAGCTAGTTTATATTTTCAGTGGTGCCATCAGCTACTGGATTTAATTAAAGGCTTCCTCAGATAAAATCCATATGGAATTGTAAAAATGAATAGAGATCGTAAAGTTCATAAAAGGAAAGTGCCAAACTATAAACTAGACTGACTAGCTTTCTCCTTCTCACTGAAGAAGCTGATGGCTGAAATTTTCATAACTTTTCAAGCTTTATTGTACTCTGCAATGAGCAAAAGCAAGGAAACTGCACTTTAAAACTTTTTTTTTAAAAAAACAAAGAAACACAGACTTCGATAACACATACACAGTTTTAAACTTGAGCAAGTTAAATGAAAGCTAATTAAGCAATTGTTAGTCAGTTGCCAGCATTCGCCAGAGCTGGCGGGCAGCCATAAAGGCGGGGCTAAAGTTTGGCGAGTCGAAGAGACTTAGTAGTTGGCAGGAAAAACGACAGAGGCGCAAGGGGAGAGCCAACTGTGTAACAGCCCCGACAAACAAATTTTTCTGCAGCAGCTGTGGAAGAGCCTGTCACTCTAGAATTGGCCTTTATAGCCACTCCAGGCGCTGCTCCACACACCACTGACCACCTCCAGGTGCTTACCCATTGTCTCTCGAGATAAGGAGGCCAAAGAAGTATGCAAACTAAGTGGGGAGAAAGACATTGTTTTGCTCACCCAGACTTGTATCTGTATTGGAAAAACTGGAAATACTCAGCAGGTCAGGCAGCATCTATGGAGAGAGAAACCGAGTTAATGTTTTAGGTTGGTCGTCTTACACATTTGACTGCTACTTTTGCCTATCTGATATTAAAACTGAGATGATCCAAAACTTTCTGCAGTTTACTATCACAAAACTGAAGCCATCCTCTTCAGTTCCTGTGAGCGTTTGTGCGCCTTCATCTCCTTCCCCAACTGCAATGCAAGCTTAGCCAAAACCTGCAGAACCTAAGCACATTGCTTGAACCAGATCTCTGCCTCGTCACCCACGTCTGTTCTATCACCAGAACTACTTTCTTTTATCAACATAACATTGTTTGCCCATCTCACTCCTGATTGCCACCAAAGCCTCCTCTGATTTTTTTTAGCCTCACAGCAGGATTTCTACAAGGTTGTTTGCTGACAATGCAACCACTAGGTGGCGCGCTACTGACACATGCGCAAATGCAGCCTCATCGATTGAAACGTCACTGTCTGTGACGCCTCAGGCAGCTGCCAGTAATAAAGATGTCACTGCTCAATTGAGCACAAAAAAACCCCAAACCCCCTCACTCCTCAGTGGCCGCGATCGCCAACTTCATCCTCCGCAACAATACCCCGCTCCTTCCTGCACCCATCTGCTCGCTGCTTGCTCCTCCCCCTGCCCCCCCCCCCCCCCCCCGGGCTCCCTCACTGCATGGCTTCCCCCTCCCCCCATTGGCTGCCTGGTGCATGGTTATGTCAAAACGTGCAGATGTCATTACATGTGATGTCATTGCATGGTGAGGTCGGTGCATTCATGCGTGGATTTATGCTGGCAAATACTCGGATGCACTGATGATGTTGCCGATTGCTCTGCACATGCTCTGCGTTGTCAGGAGACGTTCAGTTTCTGCAATGCTTTTCGTGTCAGACACTTTGCAGTCTATGCTCAGTATAAGCAAGTTATTCAGAATATTGCAACCTGTATTCTCAACTGCACTTAGGCTTGTATTTATATCATTCTTGTCCTCACCAAACTCCAATGGCTTTCTGTACCACATAGAATTGACTTGAAGGTTATTTGCTTCATTTTCAAATCCCCCCCCCCATAGCTTCCATGATCATCTCTTTGTCCCTGTATGCCTGCACCTTCTTCCCTGCAACACCAACCTACTGCCTGTCCCACATTGCCTGTGCTTCACTTTAACCCAATCACTGGAACTTTCTCCCACAGTATCTTCACTTTGCACTTCCCTTTGCCTTCAAGAAGCTTACAACCTTCTTCTGTTTCTTGGCTTGCTGTCCACCACCTTATAAAGTACTCTGAGATGTATCTTTGCATATGATACAGATTTAAGTTGTACTTCAACCTAAGATGTGGTTAATATCCTTAATTGCCATAATCGTAAAATGCGGTGAGGGAATCGTATCTATGTGGTGCTCAGTAAATAAATTTTCATTATGGATGGAATAAACTAGTTTAGTTTATTGTGTAGGGGAGCATTGATGTTTCTCGTTGCATGCACAGATAGAATTTGTTTCTTTCACTGTTGGGACTGATTTGGAGTGTAAAATTCAGTTACTTTGCAGAGATGTTGAGGTTTCAGATTTAAGCAACCTGTAGGTGTTAACTGGGTATTGGACAGAGGCATTGAGATAGTTTTTGCTTTAAATGCTGGATGGAATTTTGAAAGTTGTTTCCATTTGTTGATGCCAAACCTGGGTTTCAGAAGCCTGAAGATGGAAAGACTGAGGGATTTGAATTGCTGGAAAAGAATGGTTTGATGTAGAACTAGTGCAATGAGCCCTTATTTCAACATATTGAGGATACAGGGAAGCAAAAGAGCATTTAAGGTGAAACACTTAGATCTCATAGCAATCAAAGAGAGAAGTTCAGAGAAGCACTGACCATAATAGTATACTTAATGATGTTACTCAACTGGCAGCTACATTGAATTACGATCAGATTTTCTGTGACATGTGGTCTGCCTGAATTGAATTGGTGAATTGCAAGAAGATTCTGTAATATGCCACTGAATACAGTGTACAGTATTAGCCCTGGTTCGCTGTACTTTGTGACCAGTGAATTTTGCTTAATGACGTGTGTGAAGCTCTTTGAAATATTTTGATGGCAAATTACTTTTGGAATATGTGTTTGTAGGCAAACATGGCAACCATTCTGTACCAATAAAATGCCACAAACACATGAGATAAATGATCTGTTAATTTGTTTTCTGTGATGCACTTTGGGAAAAGAATGTTGGCTATGATGCCTAAATTTTTTGCTCTTTTTTTAAATAGCTCCTTTTTAAGTTGCACCTCAGCATCCACTTTCAGAGACAGATGGAGGATAGTACCTATTACAGTGTAGTATTCACTTGTTATTGCATTAAAGTGTCAGCTAGATTATGTGTGCACGTCCTGATTTGTGACTGAAGCCCACAACCTTGTGACCCAGAAAGCTGTAGACAAGTGACAGCAGTATTGTTACTGGTGTAATGGACCAGTGCATTCCAGCAGCAGCACCAGATCATTCTGCTGTTCTCTCACACACCACTTCTTGTGAAGGTTTTTGTAAATTGCTTCAAACTGATGTGCAGTGAGGCTGTCTCTATCAGGTTAACGGTTCAGTGTTTTCTTTATTTGAAGACCAGTGGTGCTTTCAACAAGCAACTCTGCTTTTGTTTCAATCATTTTTTTTATTCTTTCATGGGATGTGGGCATCGCTGGCAAGGCCAGCATTTGTTGCCCATTCCTAATTGACCATCTCCAACAAGAGAGAATATAACCATCTCCCCATGACATTCAATGGCATTACCATTGCCAAATCCCCCACTGTCAGCATCCTAGGGGCTACCAATGACCAGAAACTGAACTGGAGTAACCATATAAATACCGTGGCTACAAGAGCAGGTCGGAGGCTAGGAATCCTGCGGTGAGTAACTCACCTCCTGACTCCCCAAAGCCTGTCTGCCATCTACAAGGCACAAGTCAGGAGTGTGAGGGAATACTCTCCACTTGCCTGGATGGGTGCAGCTCCAACAACACTCAAGAAGCTCGACACCACCAGGACAAAGCAGCCCGTTTGATTGGCACCCCATCCACAAACATTCACTCCCTCCAACACCAACGCACAGTGGCAGCAGTGAGTACCATCTACAAGATGCAACACACCAAGGCTCCTGCGACAGCACCTTCTAAACCCGCGACCTCTACCAACTAGAAGGACAAGGGCAGCAAATGCATGGGAACACCACCACCTGCAAGTTCTCCTCCAAGCCACACACCATCCTGACTTGGAACTATATCGCCGTTCCTTCACTGTTGCTGGTTCTAAATCCTGGAACTTCCTTCCTAACAGCACTGTGAGTATACCTACCCCAAATGGACTGCAGTGGTTCAAGAAGGCAGCTCACCACCACCATCTCGAGGGCAATTAGGGATGGGCAATAAATGCTGGCCTGGCCAGCGACGCCCACATTCCATGAATGAATTTTAAGAAAATATAGTCCATCAGTACATTTTGCCTATTTCTGTTCTCCATTTTGAACAATTTTTGGAATGTTAGTTTAATTCTATAGGATGCAGGTACCTGTGATAGCTTTCCCCTCAAGATAGTTTTTTCTAAATAGAAGGTAAATTCATTGCATAACACAGTTTGCACATTAGAAAATTAAGCAGTGGCCAAAAAGTTAATGGCAACTGAAGAATTCCAGTGACTCGAGGACGATGAACCACCCGTGGATAACAAAGGAAGTTAAGGAGTGTATCAAATCAAAAACAAAGGCATACAATGTGGCAAAAGCTAGTGGTAGGCCAGAGGATTGGGAATTGTTTCGAAACCAGTAGCGGATGACTAAAAAACTAATAAAGAGGGAGAAAATTGATTGAGAGTAAATTGGCAAGAAATGTAAAAACAAACAGTAAGAGAGCTTCTATGGGTATATAAAAAGGAAGAGAGTAGCTAAAGTAAGTGTGGGACCCTTAGAGGATGAGACTGGGGAATTAATAACAGGGAAATGGCAGATAATTTAAACCAAGTTAGTTGCATCGGTCTTCACGGTGGAGGACACTAAAAACATCCCAACAATAATAGATGAATGAGTTGTAAATGGGAGGGAGGAACTTGTAACCATCTCTATCACGAGGGAAAAGGTGCTGGACAAACTGATGGGATTAAAGGCAGACAAGTCGCAAGGACCCGATGGGCTGCATCCAAGGGTTTTAAAAGAAGTAGCTGCAGAGATAGTGGAGGCATTGGTCATACCAAAACTCACTGGATTCCAGTAGAGTACTAGCGAATTGGAAAACCGCTAATGTGACGCCCCTAGTCAAGAAAGGAAGGAGACAGAAAGCAGGAAACTATAGACCAGTTAGTTTAACATCTGTAATGGGAAAATGCTGGAGTCCATTATTAAGGAAGAAATAGCAGGACATTTAGAAAAACATAATGCAATCAAATAGAGTCAACATAGATTTATGAAAGGGAAATCATGTTTAACAAATTTGTTAGAGTTCTTTGAGGATATAACAAGCAGAGTAGATAAAGGGGAACCAGTAGATGTAGTGTATTTGGATTTTCAGAAGGCGTTCGAAAAGGTGCCACATAAAAGGTTATTGTACAAAATAAGAGCTCAGGGTATTGGGGGTAATGTGTTGGCGTGGATTGAGGATTGGCTAACACACAGAAGGCAGAGAGTCGGGATCAGTGGGTCTTTTTCAGGTTGGAAAGCCGTAACCAGTTGGGTGCCACAAGGATCGGTCCTAGGGGCTCAACTATTTACTGTCTACATTAATGACTTGGAGGAAGGGACAGAGTGCAGTGTATCCAGATTTGCTGACTATACAAAAATAGATGGGAAGGCGTGTTGTGATGAGGACACAAAGAATCTGCAAAGGGATATAGATAGGTTAAGTGAGTGGGCAAAAACTTGGCAGATGGTGTTCTTTGGAAAAGCGTGAGGTCATCCACTTTGGTAGGAAGAATAAAAAGGCAGATTATTATTAAGATGGAGAAAGACTACAGAATACTGCAGTACAGAGGGATCTGGGTGTTCTTGTACATGAAACACAAAAAGTTAGCATGCAGGTGCAGCAAGTAATTAGGAAGGCAAATGGAATTTTGGCCTTTATTGCTAGGGAGTTAGAGTTTAAAAATAGGGAAGTCTTGTTACAACTGTCCAGGTGTTGATCAGGCCACACCTGGAGTGCTGCGTGCAGTTTTGGTCCCTGTATTTAAGGAAGGACATACGAGCATTGGAGGCAGTTCAGAAAAGATTCACTTGGCTGATTCCTGGGATGAATGGATTGTCTTATCAAGAACGGCTAAACAGGTTAGGCCTTTATTCGTTGGAGTTTAGAAGAATGAGAGGTGATCTTATAGAAACATATAAGATTTTAAGGGGGCTTGACAGGGTAGGTGTTGAGAAGATGTTTCCACTAGGGGTGGCACAGTGGCTCAGTGGTTAGCACCACAGCCTCACAGCTCCAGTGACCCGGGTTCGGTTCTGGGTACTGCCTGTGTGGAGTTTGCAAGTTCTCCCTATGACCGCATGGCTTTCCGCCGGGTGCTTTGGTTTCCTCCCACAGCCAAAAACTTGCAGGTTGATGGGTAAATTGGCCATTGTAAATTGCCCCTAGTGTTGGTAGGTGGTAGGAGAATTGAGGGAAGGTGGGGATGTGGTAGGGAATATGGGATTAATGTAGGATTAATATAAATGGGTGGTTGATGGTCAGCACAGACTTGGTGGGCCGAAGGGCCTGTTTCAGTGCTGTATCTCTCTATGACTGTAGTGGGGGAATCTCGAATTTGGGGACATAGTTACAGAATAAGGGGGTACACATTTAAAACTGAGATGCGAGGGAATTTCTTCTCAGAGGGTAGTGAATCTCTGGAATCCTTTACCTCAGAGTTGTGGTGGCTAGGCCACTAAATGTATTTAAGGTGGAGCTAGATAGATTTTTGAAATCTCGGGGAGTAGAAGCTTATGCGGAGAGGCCCGAAAGAGGAGATAAGGCCTGGGACAGATCAGCCATGATCCTATTGAATGGCGGGGCAGGCTTGAGGGGCTGAATGGCCTACTGCTGCTCCTAGTTCTTATGTTCTTATTTTAATTCCCTAGCTGTTGTGTTCTCTACTCCCTCACAATGAGCCTGCTATTGAAATCCAGTAGCTATTGGAGAACATACAATTATGTTGGGAATAAAGTTAAATTAGGGAGACAGATGAATACCAATGATACAAAATGCTGATTGAGACTGTATTGCTTGCGATGTTTATCTACAGAGATTCCAAACTTGTTGCAAAGAAATTTCTGCTTCTGTGGTTAAGTAACCTATACACAGTTGTCTCAAGAAGTCTACACTTTGGCAAATCTTCCAGATTTTTATTACTCAGCATGAAGTTTTTTTTTTAGAGATACAGCACTGAAACAGGCCCTTCGGCCTACTGAGTCTGTGCCGACCAACAACCACCCATTTATACTAACCCTGCAGTAATCCCATAATCCCGACCACCTACCTATACTAGGGGCAATTTACAATGACCAATTTACCTATCAACCTGCAAGTCTTTGGCTGTGGGAGGAAACTGGAGCATCCGGTGAAAACCCACGCGGTCACAGGGAGAACTTGCAAACTCCGCACAGGCAGTACCCAGAATCAAACCCGGGTCCTTGGAGCTGTGAGGCTGCGGTGCTAACCACTGTGCCGCCCCAAGTTGGATGTTTACTAATGAATGGCTATTAATGATGAATAGATTAATTGCAGACCATTTTTGTTTAACAAGACATTAACTAGGATGAAGGAAATCTTGCCCATTCAAACCTAAGTACCCATTTAATGACTGCCAATCAACTCTGGCACTGAAAATTAACTATTACAAGTGTGGAGTCTCATTCCTTCAGGTTTTAATTGTTTCTTTTCCTTTTCATTTCTCTCAATCCAATCATTATTTCTCCCTCTCTTTGTACCAGATTTGACATTGAATTCACCCACTCTAATCTATGCTTCCTTAGCAGTCCTTGTACTGTTAATATCTCAGTCATTCAGTTTGGTTAAGGATATACACAGCTGTTTGCCTGTTCAGTTAGGTTCCCGATTACTTGTTTCACTCACTGATGCCATGCTATCAGCTTGTACTTTGAGCAATTTACTGTGCCAACATTTAAAAAAGTTAAATGTACTGTTCGGTGCCCTGCTTTTACTAATGTTTTTCATGTGTCAAAATGTTGGAGGCTCACATCGACTTGCATGCACTGATTTGACAGACCATAAATTTAATTGCCTTTCAACCAGGAAGTGGTATATGCTTTCAGGTTTTACTCTGAAGAATATTGTCTTTATTACAATTAAACACCAAAAGTTTATTTGAGTATGTACTTGACATGATTGTTCACAGTAACCTTAGCAATTATGTAAATTAGAAATAATCAAGATGAGGGATGTTGGTGCTGGGGAACAATCTTCCTATTTCAGGCACTCAGTGTCAGAATCAGGCATTCCCAGGTCTGGCTAGATACAGTACAGCCCGATGGAGTTTCCTGTGTTCTTCCCTAACAATGTTTCAGCACAACCTTAGAAGAGTAACCCCTGCTTGTACCAGTGTGATTTTTTTTTTTCCCTCACCAACCAATAGTGTGGAATTCAGATGTTTTGGTGCAGCCGGCTTGTAATGGCCTAAATTCATTTCACCAGATCCTTATTGACACTTTAGTCTGGGTTGGATTGGAACCCAGGTCCCAAAGACCAATAAAGAAACAAAATACTGTGGATGCTGGAAATCTGAAATAAAAACAGAAAATGCTGAAGATACCCAGCAGGTCCGGCAGCATCGGTGGAGAGAGAGAAACAGAGTTAACATTACAGGTCGGTGACCCTTCCTCAGAACTTCTATGCATAGCCCAGTTCTGATGAAGGGTCACTGACCTGAAACATTAACTCTTTCTCACTTCACAGATGCTGCCTGATTTGCTGAGTATTTCCAACATTTCCCGTTTTTATCCCAAAGACCAGTGTTCAACTAACTTCACTTAATGAACTTTGGAAAACCACTTTTAATTGGTTTCTCCCAGTACAATGTTGACGCGCAGCTCCATGACCACATGTTGAACCAGAAAATTGTATCATTATTATCTAATTAGCTCAATCAGCAGAACATTCAGTGACTTGGTTGACACAGCCTGTGTGACTTTACATGTGCAAGTAAACACTCATGAGTTTCAAAGATATTTTGATCAGGGCATTTTATATCACTCTGAAGTGCCTTCTGTGGAAATATTTTCCATACTTCATTGATCCCATGTGGTTGATTGGAGTTCTTAATAGTTTTCTCTTCTTTGTCAGGTTATCCATATCTCTGAAAACTGGAAAATATTGTAAGACATAAAGTTGTCTGTGTACCCTCAGAAATGTGATTTCCCCCTATGTGCCCTTCATAATCTGGCTATAATTTACTTTTTATGTTATTACTCACAAGCTATTGATTTAACTCACCTGTAGAAATGAGAATCCTTTTTAAAAGGCAGATATTTAGTGCTGTTTGCTGAATTACTGTTTTAATAATTGCAGAGCTAGGAGTTAGATTATCAACGCTGGTCTAGGGCAAGTAGATCAGAAGTGTTTCAGGGGACTGCTATTTTTCTTGGGCTTTCTTTGCATTTATGTGGAGATTAAAATGCAGCAAATAGAAATCTTCTCCCCCCTCTCATATATGAATGATGAGAGTTACTGTTGCAATTAATATGTAACATTAAAAGTAGCCATTTTTTGCATGTAATGTATGGAAGGAAATTCTTAACTTGTCATGTTCTCTGAAGAATGAGGGGTGATCTCACTGAAAAGTATAAAATTCTTAGAGGGTTTGACAGGGTGGATGCTGAGAAGCTGTTTCCCCTCCCGGGGTGGGGGGCATGTTCTAGAACTCAGGGTCAGAGTCTCAGAATAAGAGGTCAGCGATTTTGGACAGAGATGAGAAATTTCTTCACTGAGGGTGGTGAATCTTTGGAATTACCTACCCGACAGCGCTGTGGATGCTCAGTTATTGAGTATGTTCAAGGCACAGATTTTTGGGCACTAGGAAAGCAAGGGATGTTGGGATAGGACAGGAAAGTAGAGTTAATGTAGAAGTTCAACCATGATTTTATCGAATGACAGAGCAAGCGCGTGAGGCCGTATGGCCTACTCCTATTTTAACGTTGTGTCCTTTTGTTAAGATTGATTCCCCTCCCACCACCAACCCTCATGCTCAGTATCAAATAAGCTTCACGTCGAAATACAAAGGCCAGTACTCGAATATAAGTAAATTGTTGCTGTAATATCCTATTATTAATGTTATTGACAATTAGTGGTATAGTAAAGTAGCTGGATTTTTGCTGGATGGGAAGACCTTGACTGCTTCTGGGGGTTGATCATTCATGAGTGTGCATTGCAAGCAAGGGTGTCTCCTCTTAGTTGACCTGCTCACTTTCTATTTGGAGTTGATAGGCCAGTTGCACTTCATCATTTTCTGTTTGACTTCAGCTTGATCCCTAGGTTTCTGTAAAATTGAAATAAAAATAGAAAATGTCGGAAACATTCAGCAGGTCAGGTACCATCTATGGAGAGAGGAAGGTAGGGCTAATGATTCAGGTTCTGCTGAAATGTTAGTGCTACCTTTGTCACCACAGATGTTGCTTGACCTCCTGAATGTTTCCAGCTTTTTCTGCTTTTACCCCAGGTTTCTATATTCTCTCTCCCCCATTTTCTTGCATTTTCCTTAGGTCTCCCACTGCCTTAGTTAATAACGCGTCCTTGGTTTCTTTAATGTCTTTTATTTATTTTATGCTTTCTTTGTATTACTTAGCTCATGTACTAGATAGTTCAGCAATCATTACACTGTTACTTCCTGTCCATATTTTTCTCTCCTTCCTCATTTTCTGCTTCCATGAATATCCTTGTTCATCTCCTGTATATCAGTTCTACAGAAAGGTGAACCTGAATTGTTGACTCCATTCTCTCTGCAGTAGCTGACTGCCCTGCATGTTTGCAGCTTTGTCTGGTTTTGTTTCTCCTTTAGATAGTTGGTAGATACCAGAGGTTTACCTAAGTAGGCTTATTTTACATCATTTATCTATTCTTTCTAGTCTTGATACATTCTCAAAAGTAAAGTTGCCAACTGTTTGTTATCGACAGCAGTAAGCAGTTAAATAAAAACAGGAAGTGCTGGAAATACAAAGCATCTGTTGAAAGAGATGCTGCCAGACCTTTTGTGTATTTCCAGCACTTTGTTTTTATTTGATTTCCAGTATCCACAGTATTTTGCTTTTATTATAGTAAGGAGATGTTCTTGGCCGAACATATTTTCCTCTGGTTGGTTGTGAGGGTCAGGAAAAAGAAGAGATTCAAAAGCTAAGTTCAGCAGTGGTAAAGAAGTTGCAAGCTTGTTTGCTATTTTACTGCAGCACTTCCATTTCGCTGTTGCTGTCTTAACGGACACTTTGCTTCCACATCCAAAGGTGCTTGGATAGGGCATTGGGACTTTTGGTTTTCCATTCCTCGCCTAATTTAAAGTTCCATTTTGCTTCAGTTTGATCCATACTTTTGCTTGCTCTGAATTGTCTTTGGGAAGTCACAGTCATTAATTTTTATGAGAGGCTGGTGCATAATGATTATTCTGAGACCTGTTTGCGTCTTCCATGTTAGATGGCTCCTCATCATTTTCAATCCATCATGTAATGATGTAGGGTTACAACACCAACTGTCTTTGGAATCTTGAGACCACTCACCATTTTAATATGTAATAGATTAATTAGATAGGTATATAGTATTTGAGGCTATTGGTTACGATTAAATTCCTGTTAACTTGGAGGTTTCTTTTGCTATAATTAGTAAAAAAAAAGGTAGCTAGACAATATCTAGATAGGATTTGTTTTTAATATTTTTAGCTTTACCTCAATTCTGAAACAATTTGTATGATTCAACCTTAGTCTCGTGTTTGTCCCAATCATTTATTTCACTATCTGTAAAATTTAATTGATGAAAGTGAAGGATAATCAGCGCATTTTACTTCCTGGTTTGCTGTTTGAGAATACTTCCATGTGATTGACTGCTTAACTTGCTTGATGACATCACTGTTGCTTGATGTGTGGAGATCCCCTGGATTTAGCGCCAGATTCAAATTAACATTCGGAAAGGTGACACCCAAGACCTAGAGATCACTAGATCTTTGTGGGTCACTTTCTTTGATGTCGCCAGCAACGTTGTCTCTTCGCTGCTGACCTTGAAATCTGGTCTATTATCATCTCATCATCTCCAATATTGAAAATAACTATTTATATTATAAACTCTGCAGAATTCAATTCTAACAGAGCAGTTGTTTATTAAATAGTTAATTGGATATTTGAATACTTTAGCCTGTCCATATGTTGAAGTGTTCAGCTCAATAAATTATTATGGCTGCTCAATCACTACAGTAATCCGTTCAAGCAACCCTCATCGGAAAATTACATCGTGATTAATATCTCATAGTTTAATTTAAAGCATGGCAGAAATAACAATCTTGGTTATCTGTACATTTGTTGTATAGGACAGCTATATCTGTGTATCACTGAATGGAATGCAAGCTTGATTAAATAAACATTTTTTGCTAAGACGTGGCATGATTGCCTGATTAAGAACATAATAGGAACCGCCCATACAGCTGCTCGAGTTTGCTTTGCCATTCATTACAATCATGATTGATCTTCTGCCTCAACTCCATTTTCTTACCTGCTCCCCATATCCCTTGATTCCCTGAGAGACCAAAAAATCTGTCTGTCTCAGCCTTGACTCTACTCAATGATGGAGCATTTACAACCCTCTGGGGTAGAGAATTCCATAGATTCACCGCCCTCTGACTAAAGAAATTTCTCTGCTTATCCTGAGACTGTGCCCCCATGTTCTAGATTCCTCAGGCAGGGGAAACAGCTTCTGTTTACCCTGTCAAGCCCCTTCACAATCTTTCAACAAGATCACCTCTCATTCTTCTAAACTCCAGAGGATATAGGCCTAATTTTCTCAGCCTCTGATCACAGGACAACCCTCTCATATCAGGAACCAATCTAATGGACCTTTGTTGTACAACATCCAAGGCAAGTATATCTTTATCTAGGTTTGGAAACCAAAACTGTGCGTAGTACTCCAGGTGTGGTCTCACCAAAGCCCTATACAATGTTAGCAAGACTTCCTTATTCTTGTACTCCATTTCCCTTGCAATAAGGTCCAATATACCATTTGCCTTCCTAATTGTTTGCTGTACTTGCATGCTAATTTTGTGTTCTTTGTACGAGTATACCCAAGTCCCTCTGAACATCGTCTTTTAAAAGTTTTGTGCCTTTAAAAAAAAATCTGCTTTTCTACTCTTAGTACTAAAGTAAATAACCTCACACTTCCCCACATTATACTCAGTCTGCCACCTTTGTTGCCCACTCACTTAACCTGCCTACAACTTTTTGCTGCCTCTCTGTGTCCTCCCTTCAGCTTGCCTTTCCACCTATCTTTGTATCATCAGCAAACTTAGATACATTATTCTCTGTCTCTTCATCTAAGTCATTAATATAAGTTGTAAATAGCTGAGGCCCCAGCATTGATCCTTGCGGCACTGCACTAGTTGTAGCCTGCCAACTTAAAAGGCCCCATTTAAACCTGCTCTCTGCTTTCTGTCCCTGTACTCCATCCATGCTAATATATTATCCCAACTCCATGACCCCTAAACTTGTATATTAACCTTCTGCGTGGCACCTTATCGAATGCCTTTTGGAAATCCAAGGATATGGAAATCCATTTACTGGTTCTCCTTCATCTAATCTGCTAGTTACATCCTCAAAAAACTCTGGTAGATTTGTCAGACACAATTTCCCTTCCATAAAACCATGTTCACTCTGTCAGATTGTACTCTGATTTTCCTTAATAGAATCCTGCATTCTTCCGACAATTGATGTCAGACAACTGGCCTGTAGTTCCCTGTTTTCTCTCTTGCTCCTTTCTTGAATAGCGATGTTACATTTGCTAACTTCCAATCTGCTGGAACCCTTCTAGAATCTAGGGAATTCTGGAAAATCATAACCAATGCATCCACTATATTTGCAGATAACTCTTTTAGAACTCTAAGATATAGGTCATCAGGTCCTGGGGATTTGTCAGCTTTTAGTCCCTTAAGTTCCTCAAATCTTTTTCTCTGCTGATATTACTTTAAGTTCCTCACTCTTAGTAGCCCCTAGGTTACCCTCTATTTCTGGTATGTAATATGTGTCTTCTATTGTGGAGACAGACACAAAATATTTGTTCAATGTCGCTGCCATTTCTTCATTGTCCATGATAATTTCTCCTGTCCCTGCCGCTAAGTGACCAACATTTACTTTAGCTACTCTCCTTTTTATATGCTTGTAAAAGCTCTTGCAATCTGTTTTTGTATTCCTGGCTAGTTTACTCTCATTTTCTTCCCCCTTTTATCAACCTTTTGATTGCCCTTTGGTTTCTAAAACTCTCCCAATCCTCAGGCTTACTACTATTCAATACTATCCTCAACTTCCCTAGTGAGCCACAGATCTATCTTTCTCACCAAGCTTTTGTCTTTAATGGAATGTATTTTTGTTGAAAATTTTGAGTTGTTTAATTCTTTCCTACTGTTTATTTACCACCATACCTTGTAGTCTATTTCCCCAATCAGCCTAAGCCAGCTCTTCCCTCGTATCTGTGTAATTGGCATTACGTTTACAAAGTGATTACTGACAACGCAGGCAGCAGCTGATGTCATCAGACTGCGCCAGCAGCGTATGCGCTGCGTTCCGCATTGCCAGGACTGGTTGGCGCATGCACAGATGACGTCATCGACTAATGTGGGGAGAGAGTGGGGTTGGGGTAAGTGGGGAGAGAGCTTGGGGGTGGCGGGTGCACTCTTTTCCCCCCCACCACCCACCAGCTCTCTCCCTCCCTCCCCTCCCCTCGCTCGCTCGCTCTCTCCTTCCCCGGCCTGCTTGCTCGCTCCCTCCGGTCATTGTGTCCTGCCATGTGTTTAGGTTGTCTTTGTGTGATTATTTGAGCAGCACCATCTTGAGTCTTGGCAGCTGCCTGACGTCGCAGACTGTTACGTTTTAGTGGCACAGGCTGCATTTGCACATGTGCCACTGCAGCGCCACCTAGTGGTTGCGTTGTCAGCAAACGCAGCCTTGCGTTTAATGTTATTGTTTTGAACTTGAGTATGGCACGTTCAAACTTAATATGAAATTTAATTGTATTATCACTTTTTTTCTAGAGGATATTTTACTGTGAGATTACTAACTAATCCTGCCTCATTGCACAATACTAGATCTAAAATAGCTTTGTTCCTATTTAGTTCCATAATGTATTGTTCCAGGAAACTTGCGTAAACATTCCATGAATTCATCTTCCGGACTTCCTTTGCTAATTTGATTTTTCCAGTCTATATGAAGATTAAAGATCCCCACGATTATTAAATTGTGTTTGTTAGAAGCTCCAATTATTTCTTACTCAATGCTCTGGCTACTATCATTAGGGAGCCTATAAACTACTCCCACCAGCATTTTCTGACCCTTCTGATTCCAAACATCTTCTGTTACCAGCGAGGATGGAGGACTGTCTTTTCTAATTCAACTTCTCCACCGGTCACAACATATTTTTTTTAGATGTTTACCCAGTTACCGATGCAGTCAATCATATACTCTACTCTTTATCCCAGAATAAAATACACCAACCAGGTTTCTTTAATAAACAGCAACATTATCAGTGTATTATAAAACAAGACTTAACCAGTAATGAAGTAAAGCATTAACACACAGATTAAGATATGAAAGTTCCCTTTTTAAATTCCCCACACAAACTCTCTCACATACTAAAAAAAAAAATACAGAAATTCTCTGCAGAGGTCTGTTACACAAAAAAAAAAGACAAAAAAGAATACTTTGGCCAAGTACTTGATAATTCTTGAAGGCAAAAGGAGAAGATATGGAAAGATGTCAGTTGTCCCTTTTTGGTCTGGCGTCCTAAATATGCGCAGATGGCTGTCCCTAGGATCTTTCCAGAGCAGTTCTTCAGGTGATGGTGAGGATCAGTTTGGCAGGCTTTTCAGGAGAAATGCGGCATCAGTTTCTCTATTTCTTGCACTTGATTCTCAGTAAGTTCTCAAAGAGATGGAAGAGGGTGAGCTGATGGTGACTGCTGTCTTGGCAGGTTTTCTCCAACTGTCTTCAAAACAGTTCGCACCCCAATACACTGTCCAAAGCAAAACCAAAAACAGTATCATAAGAGTCAAATCTCCTGACCCCTATAAATCTTGACCTGTCATTTCTCTGAACATCTTCTCCAGGTTACCAAGGTTTCTGTTTATTGCTTAAAGCACATGACTTCCAGCAAAGTTGTTTTTGAAACAACATCTTGGTGTCCTTCCATTGAACTGTCAATAACAGCAAAGTCCAGCTTCTCTGAAATCTTCAGCCTTCCAATAAATCCACCTCCACAACTTAAATATAAGTCCTCAAAAACATATACTTAACAAAAAATTTGGAAGCACTTTCGTAACACCACCGATACTGATTCTACTTCCTGATCTTCTGAGCCAAGATCTTTTCTTACTCCTGTCCTTAAGCCATCTTTTACTATCAGGGCTACTCCTTTTCCTCCTTTTCCATTTTGCTGTCTTTTCAAACTGTTGTATATCCTGGAATATTTATTTCCCAACCTTGGTCACCTTGCAACAATGTCTCTGGAATGGTGATTATATCAAACCCATGTATCTCTATTTGTGCTGCTAGTCCATCTGTCTTATTATGAATGCTTTGTGCATTCTGATGAAGAGCCCATAATTTTATTTTTTTATCACCAGCTTTGTATGGATCTTATTCACTAATGCACTATTACTGCTAAACACTCTGCTCCTTCCTGTCCCACTGTCCATGTCTTTACCTATATCGCTACATTGCTCCATTGCCTCAACTTTTCTCTTTAGATTTCTAAATTGTCACCTGACATCTCTCTCCTCTTTTAGTTTAATGCCCTGTCTCAGGGGTCGGCAACCTGTGGCTTCGGAGCCGAATGCGGCTCTTTAACACCTCATTTCTGGCTCCCAAAAAGCCAAAAGAATTTGTCAAGGAAAGTAAGAGCTGTGTTTTATTGTGGGGGAGAAAAGGCTAATAATCGTTATACCCCACTTTGCAGTTTCAAATGATTATTTTAACCAGAAAAAATCATTGTACTCTAAATAAACCTGTTTGAGTGGTATAGTGACACCATGGTTACAGATAATGCCTTTAGTTCGAGGAACAGGCTTTAAGGTTGTGGCAATTATTGTTTCATATAGCTGAAACATTGGCCGGAATTTTACGCCACCCCAATGAGCCGGGTGGGGGTGGGTGGGGGAGGTGGCATTAAATGGAGTGGGAGGCTCCGGGAGGCCTTCCCGACCTCCTGCTGCCTCCACCCCACTTTACGTAGGTCAGGGGTGGCGGGGGCGAGAAACGGGCAGTCTGCCCCAGGCCAATCAAGGCCCTTAAGTTGCCAGTTAACAGCCACTTAAGGGCCTTCGCCTGCTTCCTCGCGGATTTTATGCGAGGCAAGTGGGTGTCCTGGAGCCGGGAAACACCACCAGCTAATAGCTGGCGGCCTGTCAGTTCCCCGGGGGCTTCCCCAACCACCCCCAGGACCCAACATTGATATAAATTTAATACATCTATTCTATTTATTATAGACAAAAATTATGTATTCTACCAGAGACACTTGGCAACTTGCAATGTGTTTGGTTTAGAAATGCCAAATCTTTGTCTTGCAGCTCCCAATAGTTTTTATTTTAGGCAATTTTTAAAAAAGACTCTTGGGTTAAAAAAAAAAGGTTGCTGACCCTTGCTTTATCCCCAATCCTAGTTATGTGATTTGCGAGGATGCTAATCCCAACCCGCTTTAAGTGGAGCCCATCTCAATGGTACAGTTCCCTCTTTTTCCAGTGCTGGTGCTAGTGCCCCATGAATTGAAACCCTTTCTTCCCACACCACTCTTTGCGTCATGTGTTTAATTCTGCAAACTGCTTACCCCTATGCCAATTTGCAAGTGACTCAGATAGTAATCCAGAGATTATTATCCTTGAGATTCTGCTTATTAATTTAGAAACAAGTTCCTCAAAATCTCTCTGCAGAACCTCATTCTTAGTTCTACCTATGTTGTTTGTTCCTACTTTCACCACAACAACTGGATCATCCTCCACCACCCCCCCCCCCCCACACACCCCACACACCCCCAGTTCTTGTGTAGTATTGAGGAGATATCCCGAACCCTGGGCAGACAACACAACCTTCGGAGGTCATGGCTGCAGAGAACAGTATCTATCCTCCTGACTATGCTTGCACCTACCACTACCACATTTTACTACCCCCCCCCCCCCCTTTGAATGGCCTCCTGCACCATGATGCCATGGTCAATTTGCCCATCCTCTCTGCATTCCTTGTTCTCATTTACACAGGCAGCAAGCACCTGTTGGTCAAAGACAAGGGCTGAGGCTCCTCCATCTTTCACCCTTGATTCCCGTACCTGCCTGAGTTGCAGTCACATCTTCCTGCCCATGATCATTGTCCACGACTACTTAACCCAAGAGGTGTGAATGCCTCCCGGAACAAGGTGTCCAGGTAACTCTTTCCCCCCCCCCCCCCCCCCCCCCAACCCCCCCTCTCCTGGATGCTCCACAATGTCTGCAGCTTGGACTCCGACCCGACAACTCTGAGCTCAAGTACCTTGAGTTGCAGACACTTAATGCAGATGTCGTTGTCTGCACCGCAGTGCTGTCCAGAAACTCGCATAGTCTGCAGCTACTCCACACCGCATGCTCTTCTATGTCTATCTAAACTGTTTAATTATATAAAAACAGAAAGTGCTGGAAGTACTGAGCAGGTCAGCCAGCATCTGTAGAGAGAGAAAGAGTTAACCTTTCAGGTCCGCGTCTGAGTCTCCTGCGTTCATCAGTGAAGATCAAAAGTCCAATTCAGTGTTTGCCAGTAATGCATTGCAATCTTTTATAGAAATGACCAAAATTCTTGTCTGTAATGTCTTTCCCAACTGGATTTTTAAAAAAAATTCCTTCAGTGGATGCACTGAGTTAGGAATGACAGTTATACCTCAGTTATGATCAGCCTCAAGAGGAGATGTCCTATCCAATGGTTGGATTGAAGATCCATCCAACTATTTTTCTACTTTTCTCACCTTCTGAAAACATGGATTCTTGCAGTGGTTTAGTTTCATGGGCATGACAGCCCTCTTGCTACGTTGGCTAAATGACTATTGGTGGGAGATTTGACCATATGGCGCATGACTGCCAATCCCAATGCTAGAGTAATTTCAAGTAAGCTAATTACAGTGTTCAAACTGCAAAAATAAGTTCAATCAACAACTGCAACTTGTATTGATGTGTTTTTAATTTACAAAAACCTCCCAAAGCACGTCACAGAAGCCTAATCAAATGAAAGTTGACGCTGATCCAAAGGAAAGTTGGGTTTTAAGGAGGGTATGAAAGGCAGGTCCCAAGGCATAATTAAAATTTTGTAAATCAAAAGCAAGAAAAAGACCTCAGAACTGTTTGTATGGATGGGCTTGAAGTTTGCCTTTTCACACCAATGGTGTGATAATACAGGATTATTGTGCAAGTGGCTAACTCATATGGAACCCATATGTAAACTAATATTTTTCAAATGGTTTTATTCTGGTCACGTAGTCTATTAAAATAATCAGTGTGTTTGTCAGACTTAATATAAATGAGGTAGAGATCCGTTCATACAATTTCTGATCTGAGGTTCCATTGCTTAGTACATATCTCTGATGAATATCGCAGAACTATGCCATAGTATTCCCATGGCACTGTTGGGAGTACCAGGATCTAAATGCACATAACTGGTACACTCTCCCCATCAAAGATGGTTTCCCCTTTTCCTTCTAGATAGCTGTGTAGGCTGCAGAACCATTAGACAGTAGGTCAATGGTGGTTCTAGCCTTCAAACTAAGTAGTGTTTGTGTGTATGTGTATATAAAAGTTTATAGTTAATTGGTATGGCTAGGAATTAGTCTGTGGTCTTGCATCTGCTATGCCCTCAATGTTATTTTATTATTTAGTATAGGGAAAATGATATCAAAGAAGAATAGTTTTTTTTTTTGCTGGGTACTCTGGTTTCCTCCCACCACCAAAAGACTTGAAGGTTGATGGGTAAATTGGCCATTATAAATTGCCCCTAGTATAGGTAGGTGGTAGGAGAATATAGGGACAGGTGGGGATGTGATAGGGATATGGGATTAGTATAAATGGGTGGTTGATGGTCGGCACAGACTCGGTGGGCTGAAGGGCCTGTTTCAGTGCTGTATCTCTAAATAAATAAATAAATAGGGTTTTTAAATAGTTTTGAACTAATTTATGGCCTGAAAAATTAAATGAAAAGCATTCTACTAATCTCATTCGTATTCTGTACATCACAAAGGCTGGCGACTTCAATGTCTAATATTGCCCATCTCCACCCTGCCTTGGACTATTAGCTGCTGAAACCCTCCTCCATGCATTTGTCAGCTCCAGACTCAAATACTCCAATGCTCGCCTGGCCACTGTCCCATTCTCCACCCTCCATAAACTTCAGCCCTTCCAAAACTCTGCTGCCCCTCCCTAACTCTGTAACATTCTTCAGCCCTGCAACTCTGTATAAGCTCTGCATTCCTCTGGCTATAGCCTCTTATCAGGTAGCCTAGATGAGGAGTACATAGAATGTTTTTGGGATAATGTCTTGGAACAGTATGTTCTGGAGCCAACCAGAGAGCAGGCTGTACTAGACCTGGTATTGTGCAACGAGATATGATTAATTAATGACCTTATAGTTAAGGTGCCCCTAGGTAGCAGTGATCATAATATGATTGAATATTATATTCAATTTGAGGGAGAGAAGAGTGGGTCCAAGACTAGTATTTTAAACTTAAATAAGGGCAATTATGAGGGCATGGAAGCAGAGCTAGCTAAAGTGAACTGGCAAATTAGGTTAAGGGATAGGTCAATAGAGATGCAGTGGCAGACATTTAAGGGGATATTTCAGAATACACAGTGGGGCGGCACAGTGGCGCAGTGGTTAGCACCGCCGCCTCACAGCTCCAGCGACCCGGGTTCAATTCTGGGCACTGCCTGTGTGGAGTTTGCAAGTTCTCCCTGTGTCTGCGTGGGTTTCCTCCGGGTGCTCCGGTTTCCTCCCACAAGCCAAAAGACTTGCAGGTTGGTAGGTAAATTGGCCATTATAAATTGCCCCTAGTATAGGTAGGTGGTAGGGAAATATAGGGACAGGTGGGGATGTGGTAGGAATATGGGATTAGTGTAGGATTAGTATAAATGGGTGGTTGATGGTCGGCACAGACTCGGTGGGCCGAAGGGCCTATTTCAGTGCTGTATCTCTCAATAGATACATTTCAATGAGAAAGAAAAATTCCAAGGGTGGGACCTGCCATCTGTGGTTAACTAAAACAGTTAAAGATAGTATCAAACTCAAAGAAAAAGCCTATAATTGCGCAAAGATGGGAGGCAGGTCAGAAGATTGGACAGAATATAAAAAACAGCAAAGAATGACGAGGAAGGTAAAATTAGAGTATGAGAGAAAGCTAGCTAGAAATATAAAGACAGATAGTAAGAGTTTCTATAGATATTTAAAAAATAAAAGTTAACAGTGAGCGTTGGGCCTAAAGAAAGTGAGTTTGGGGAATTAATAATGGATAATGAGATGGCAGATGAATTGAACAGGTATTTTGCATTGGTCTTCACTATTTGAGGATACAAGTAACATCCCAGTATTAGCTGTAAGTCAGGAGATGGAAGGGAGGGAGGAACTCGAGCAAATTACAATCACCAGGGAAGTGGTACTGAAAAAATGGTTGGAGCTGCGGGCTGACAAGTCCCCGGGTCCTGATGGACTTCATCCTAGGATGTTAAAAGAAGTGGCGAGTGAGCCAGTTGATGCGTTAGTTTTAATTTTCCAAAATTCCCTAGATTCGGGGAAGGTTCCATTAGATTGGAAAATAGCGAATGCAACTCCTTTCTTCAAAAAGGGAGGGAGACAGAAAGCAGGAAACTGCAGGCCAGTTAACTTAACATCTGTCTTAGGGAAAATGTTAGATATTAAATTATAACAGTGCATTTAGAAAAAATCAAGGTAATCAGGCAGTCAACATGGTTTTGTGAAAAGGAAATCATGTTTAATCAATTTATTGGAGTTCTTTGAGGGAGTTACATGTGCTGTGGATAAAGGGATGTACTGTACTTAGATTTCCAGAAGGCATTTGATAAGGTCACATCAAAGTTTATTGCAGAAAATCAAAGCTCATGGTGTAGGGGGTAACATATTGACATGGATAGAGGATTGGCTAGCTAACAGGAAACAGAGAGTAGGCATAAGTTGGTCATTTTCTGGTTGGCAAGATGTGATAAGTGGTGTGCCACAGGGATCTGTGCTGGGGTCTCAACTTTTTTACAATTTATATAAATGACTTAGATGAAGAGACGGAAGGTATGGTTGCTAATTTTGCTTATGACACAAAGATAGGTAGGAAAGTAAGGTGTGAAGAGGACATAAGGGGGCTACAAAGGGATATAGATAGGTTAAGTGAGTGGGCAAAGATCTGGCAAATGGAGTGTAATGTGGGAAAGTGGGAAATTGTCCACTTTGGGAAGAAGAATAAAAAAGAAGCATATTATCTCAATGGTGAGAGAGTGCAGAGCTCTGAGATGCAGAGGGATCTGGATGTCGTAGTGCATGAATCGCAAATGTTAGTATGCAGGTAAAGCATGTAATCAGGAAAGCTAATAGAATGTTATTGTTTATTGCGCGGGGAATTGAATACAAAAGTAGGAGGTTATGCTTCAGCTATACATTGCATTGGTGAGACCACATCTGAAGTACTGTGTACAGAGGGGGTGGGGGGCTGTGGGGTGGGGGGGGGGGCGAGAGCGGGCGGGGGGAGAGCGGGTCGGGGGGGTGGGGGGGGGGGTGAGGAGAGTGCACCTGCCGCCACCACCAAGGTCTTCAACTGCTCTGTCCCTCAATCCCCCCGCGCTCACCCCAACTTCCCCCCCGCATTGCGCGATGGCATCATCTGCGCATGCACCAACCAGTCCTGGCAATGCGGAATGCCATGCACGCGTAGAGAGCAGGAGCCCATTTGCCCATTTGCGCATGTGCGCAGTTTGGCGCAGTCTGATGACGTTAGCGGCTGACTGCGTTGTCAAGAATCACTGTTAAAAATAATGGGTTGCCCATTTAAGACAGAGATGAGGAGAAATTTTTTCTCTGATGGTCGTGAGTTTTTGGAATTCTGTTCCTCAAAAGGCAGTGGAAGCAGAGTCTTTGAATATTTTTAAGGCAGAGGGAGATTCTTGATGAACAAGGGGGTGAAAGGTTATCGGGGGTAGGTGGAAATGTGGAGTAATCAGTTCAGCCATGAACTTATTGAATGGTGGCGCAGGCACGAAGGGCTGAGTAGCCTACTCCTGCTCATAAGTTTGTATGCTAAAATCTCCGTAAAATCCACCAATCTGACCAATCGTTTTTTCCCTATCTCCTTTGGCCCTGTGTTGATGGTCATCTGATCGCATTTCTGTGAAGCACCATGGGACCTTTTTGTATTCTACATTCAGTACTGTATGAGCAGAAATTTCCTCCAATTAAATATAGGGAAGACCAAAGCCATTATATTTGGTCCCTGCCACAAACTCCATTCCCTAGCCACCGACTCAATTCCTCTCCCTGGCTAACTGTCTGGGGCTGAACCAGACTCTTTGCAACCTTGATGTTGTACTTGACCCCAAGATAAACTTCTGACCAGAAATCCATGCCATCACTTAAGACACCTATTCACAGCTCCAGCATTGCATGATTCCATCCCTGCCTCATCTCAACTCATCTACTGAAACTTTCATCCATGCCTTTGTCACCTCGAGACTTGACTGTTGTAATGCATTCCTGGCCAGCCTCCCACATTCTACCCTCTGTGAACTTGAGGCCATCCAGAACTCTACTCTTCTCTCCTAACTTGCACCAAATCCTGTTGACCTCCATTGTCACCCCAGTTAAGCAACATCTCAATTTCAAAATTCCTATCCTTGTTTTCAAATCCCTGCATGGCCTTGTCCCTCCCTATCACTGAAATCTCCTACAACCCTCCGAGATAATGTTTTCTCCTTCAGTTCTGGGCTCTTGTGCATCCTGATTTTAATCGTTCTACCATTGGTGGCTGTGCCTTCAGCGGCCTGAGCTTTGGAATTCCCTCCCCAAACCTCTCCGCCTCTCTACCTCTCTCTCCTCCTTTAAGATGCTCCTTAAAACCTACCTCTCTGACCAAGCATTTGGTCATCTGCCCTAATGTCTCCTAATATGGCTCAGTGTCAAATTTTGTTTGATAATGCTCTTGTGAAGCACCTTGTTACCTTCACTACATTAAAGGCAATATATAAATACAAATTTTTGTCAAAGGTGCTATATAAATACAAATTGTCAAAGGCAGTATATAAATGCAGATTGTTGTAATACTAATTCCGATTATATCCTTATAAGCTCACTCCATACCTACAACTTGTCTCAAATATTGGAGAGAAGCAGATGGTCTTGAACATATGTACATATCCCAGATGGAAATATTCAGTTTATTCTATTGTCATTGTATGTTTTGTTCAGTTCATGGCCTGTTGCTTTAATAGAAATCTTCCAATTGAAAAATAAATTCTGCCACTGATCAAGTTATGGCTAAATATTGGCATCTCAGTTACATTAATGAACCGATTGTAGAGTTAATCATCATGTGACTAATTTGCATTGAACTCTGGTGATTGTTCTTTCAAGCACAAACTGCAATTAAGAGGCATGCTTATAATCCTAAAGAAATACGAGACTTCTATAGCCTAGATTGCTCTTGGCATTTCTTCGTGGACAAAGATTTTGGGAAGGTTGTAGTCATCGGTTGCAGGCCTGCTGGTGGCTAGTCAGGCCTATCCGTGACTGGCATATTCTCCCACAGCGGGTACAAATGAAGATGTAGTTGCTGCTGGGGGCAATTTGATCTATTCTTCTTCTCCTTTTCTCTTTCATTCTAGTTCTTCACTCAGTCTCAAAGGTGTCTGTAGCCCTCCTAATATAGCCTCTCCAGGCATCACGATCTATGGCCTGTGCTTCCCACTGCCGATGTTCGATGTGGCACACAGAAAGAGACTTCTTCAGGGAGTCCTTGAAATGTTTGCATGTGGCCCCTCTGTTCCCTTTACCCATGGTCAGCTTTCCATACAACACGATTTTGGGCAGGCAACTGTTGTCCATCTGGGTAACATGACCCGCCCAACGCAGTTGGTTTTTCAGGAGGATGGCCTCGATGCTGGTGATGTTGGCTGTTTCTAGGACTTCAATGTTTGTGATGCAGTCCTGCCAACAGATCTTGAGGATGCTGCGGAGGCAACGCTGATGGAAACGCTCTAGAAGGCGTACATGACGGCGGTATGGGACCCATGACTTGGAGCGATACAGAAGGGTGGTGAAGACTATGGCTTTGTACACGCTTTGTACAGTGAATGAAATTGCCAACCTCGCTGCCTACCTCTGCAGTGACTATGCCAACTGGGTTTCAGGAGCAGTAAGTTAACATTTGGAGTAAAGGCAGAAAATGCTGGAAATACTCAGCAGGTGTGGCAGCATCTGAACGATGGAAATTCATCAACTTGAAACAACTGTTTCTCGCTGCACAGATGCTGACAGACCTACTGAGTATTTCCAGCATTTTCTATTTTTACTTCAGATTTCCAGCATCCATAGTATTTTACTTCAACACTTGGAGTAGTCTTGTTTGTTAAAAACATTTGTTCTTAATAATAAACCCACAATTACCAGACAATGATAATCTCCAACAAGAGAAAGCTTAACTTGGGCGGCAAAGTGGTGCAGTGGTTAGCACCACAGCCTCACAGCTCCAGTGACCCGGGTTCAGTTCTGGGTACTGCCTGTGCGGAGTTTGCAAGTTCTCCCTGTGACCGCGTGGGTTTCCTCCCACATGCCAAAGACTTGCAGGTTGATAGGTAAATTGGCCATTGTAAATTGCCCCTAGTGTAGGTAGGTGGTAGGAGAATTGAGGGAAGGTGGGGATGTGCGAGGGAAAATGTGATTAATGTAGGATTAGTATAAATGGGTGGTTGATGGTCGGCATGGGCTCGGTGGGCCAAAGGGCCTGTTTCGGTGCTGTATCTCTCCATGACTTTGAGTTTGGTCTGTGCTCTGAGGCTGTGGTTGCTTCACGCACGTTTGTAGAGTCTGCCGAATGTACTTTTTGCTTTTGAGAGCCTGTTGTCCATTTCCTTGTCTATGGTGGCATCAAACGTGATGACGCTCCCAAATAAGTAAATTGCTTAACGGCATTCAGTTTGGTCCCCTCGATGACGATGCTTGGTGTCCATATTCTTCTTGGGGTGTAGGCTGATGCAGGACTTCAGTTTTCTTTAAACTGATTTTTAGTCCCAAGAGTTGTGCTGCCTCGGAAAAATGTGTTGTTATATGTTGCAGGTCTGACTGAAAAGAAGTTCACGGATTAGTTTTTCTTGTGTCTTTGTGTGAGCCTGAAGGCGCCTGAGGTTGAAAAGGCCTCCCTGAGTCTGAAAGCGTACATAAACTCCCTCCTTAATCCTGGCTGGAATACTTCTGAACAGGCTTGTGCCTACCATTGCAGAAGAAAACTTCCTAGAGAGCCAGCGTGGTTTCAGAGAAAGCAGAGGCACCGCAGACATGGCATTTGCACTCAGACAATTACAAGAAAAGTGTCGTGAGCAAAACAATGGCCTGTACATCACTTTCGTAGACCTCGCCAAGGCATTCGACACTGTGGGCAGAGATGGACTTTGGAAAATCCTTGAAAAACTTGGATGCCCACCCAGGTTCCTGGCCATGGTGAAGCAGTTTCATGAAAATCAGTAGAGACAAGTCAAGCAAAACAGCGACCACTCAAGTCCTTGCCGTATCTCCAATGGCATGAAGCATGGATGTGTGCTGGCCCTGACCCTATGCACCATCTTTTTCAGCATGATGCTGCAGCAGGCAACGGAAGACCTGAAGGAGGGAGTTTACATATAGCCTAGATGCTGCTTTATAAAAAGATAGATAAATTTGTTAACAGTTCATAATTGAGTGTGGAGCAGTGCTTCAGTGGAAGGGCCTGATTATCATTCTTAAGCTACATTAGTCGGTGATCATCCAGAATGCTTAAAAAAATCTTTAGTTTTACATTATTGTATATTGCAAGTGTTAATTTTATTTGATGCAGTAAAGCTATTGTGTCGCTGTTTTACAAGTATTATAGAGTCCTGTAGAGTCAGCTGGCATGATGGCTGTCTTTTTATAAATTTTTATATATATATTTTATATATTGCCTTTTGTTGTATGGATGTGCTCTTGGGCTATGATTCATTCCTTTTCTTGAAATGTGCAGAATCGTTCCTCTCAATGTGTGTTAAGTAAAATCATAAATATTGAATATCTAGAAATTTTGTGCTGTTTTAACACAACATACTGTAATTTTGAGATAGTGACCAAGCTGCATATACTTTTTAAGACATGGCCTCACATGATTTGGTGTCTGTTTTTATCTGATTATGCTCCTGTGAAGCGCCTTCAGGCATTTCATTATCTTAAAGGCGTGCTATAAATGGTGTTATCGTTTTTATAATTAACGACATCAGCTTGGCCCTAACTCTCCAGACACTTCCAAATCTTTTGGTTCAGCACATATTTAAACAAAGGTGACTGCAGTCTCAATAACATCATTACAGTTCTCTCTTATTATTGAATATGAAGTTTGAAGATATAGGCTACAGATGTCGGGTGGGAGCGGATTTATGTTAAAATGTCTTGTATATAGCACGCGCCTCCGTTTTTAGTTTGTTCTTGAGACGTGGACATATCTAGCAAGGCCACATTTATTATCCATCCCTCTCGCTAGCCTTATTCCTGTTACTGAGTTCTTTCAACTTTTCTTATGTCAATAACAAAACATTTAAAATGAGAATTCCTATGCAAAAGTGCTTGTGGTGTGAATCACCTAGTTTTGTTCACCATTTTGTTTTTCAACTATGTAGGTTTTCTTGAATTTTTCTTTAATCTTCTGGCCCTGGTATCCTGCCCACTGCTGTTTCTGCTGTGCTGCCCTATCTTGAGCCATTTAAAAACACTTTCCTCCAGCCGACTGCCCTCTTTCCACAGCAACAGTTATGTCAGGTATGAGACTGCAAACACAGATGGCCTTGCGCAAAGAACTCGGTCAGCAAACAAATGTCTTGAGGACGGTGTCTCAGTTGTGACCAGGAAAAAAAACACTCGTGCATACAGACAGAAGTTAAGAGCTATAGCGTTCCTAGATGAACAGATAGAGACTCGAGCATATTGCCAGCCAGTTCAAATTACTTCGGTCATGTGACAATATCCTGTTTTTCAAGCTCATCATTTTAAAGCCGATTAGTTTCCTTTTCTTGTGAATGTGGCCTTTTCCCCCTTTTCTTTGCTCCATTCCTTATGAGCAATTCTCATGAAGGTTTATTTTTTTTATTTTATTTCGAGATACAGCACTGAAACAGGCCCTTCGGCCCACCGAGTCTGTGCCGACCATCAACCACCCATTTATACTAATCCTACATTAATCCCATATTCCTACCACATCCCCACCTTCCCTCAATTCCCCTACCACCTACCTATACTAGGGGCAATTTATAATGGCCAATTTACCTATCAACCTACAAGTCTTTGGCTGTGGGAGGAAACCGGAGCACCCGGCGAAAACCCACGCAGTCACAGGGTGAACTTGCAAACTCCGCACAGGCAGTACCCAGAATTGAACCCGGGTCGCTGGAGCTGTGAGGCTGTGGTGCTAACCAGTGCACCACTGTGCCGCACGTTTTGTCGTGCAGATTTTAACCTTATGGTAGTATTTTCTTTTATAGACTGATGGAGCTGGCAATTTGAGCCTTCAAAGTAACTTATTAAGCTGCAGTTTTGTGGTTTGCTTACAGCAAGAGTAATACTTTATAATTTCTGACAATTGGTAAATTTATGAAGAATAGCACATTGTTTTTAGAAATTGAGAAATTTCAAAAAAATGCTAGAAGTACTTGGTATCTGTGGATAGATTAGATGTTAATGCTTAGAAGGGCTGAGCATATGCATCTGTCTCTATACATCAGCTTTTCTGATCACTTAGCAGGGCTTGAAATTAAGACTGCAGAGCTGGTGGCTGACTTTTTAAAAAAAAAATTGCTCTAACTCTATTGAGTGTGCTCCACTTATAGTGGACATAGTTAGTTCACACAGAATTATCTGTGTGTCCAGACATGCCAATGTTGTGTGTATTATTCTGAGGGCTTTGGATCAGTCCCTCTCACTAATAATGTATTCCAAATACCCACTGGTGTCCTTCTCAGGTCACTTGTAAGTAGTGCATGTTCCACCCATCACTCTTAATTATTTTTATACCAGGTTTTTTTCAATAGCAATGCAGTATCTTGCTGTGTGCAAGGTGTTCAGCCAGTCGCTCCCTCTAGTGTTTGGACATACAAATAATTCAACTTGACCTGTCTGTTTTAAGGCAAACTTTTACATAGAACAGAAGTTGTATTTCAAATTCCAGCATGCATTTAAGTCTTTTCAGTCACTGCAGGTGAAAATATGGTGCACTGGATTGCCTAATGTTTGTCTACACCAGTGGTTCTCAATCGTTTTCCTTCATGCACCACTTAGGCTGGGCAAAGACCAAATGGACCACGGTCCGATCCGCTTGATCTCAGCGGTATTAATGGAAACTCTAAATATTTTGCTGCTTTTTGCTACTAAATGTAACAAATTTATATGCATTAATTTTTTATTAAATAATGTATAAATATAAGTAAATTAATTCATGCCATAATCAAAAGTAGACATTTTCATATAAACGTTAATACTAGAAGAGAATGTTTATTTGAAACATTCTGATATAATATAAAATCATCATAATCTCCTTCTGAGAAACTAATACTTACATTATATCCATATTAATCAATCAATATCAGCAGTAACATAAATCTTGCTTATAAAATTAAATTGTTGTTGCTTGTGCTTATGATGACTTGTGCCGTGCACGCGGGAGCCGGTCTAGTTGTGTGACGTCAAGCGAGTTTTGGGATGAGGGTTCTGGCCTGTTCTCCATAATGGCCTCGGCCGTAGCATTGTGCATCAGTGACATGCATTTTGAACCAGCCGTGGGCCACCTGGAGGACCATCATGGGCCCACGCTTTGAGAACAGCTGATCTACACGTAAAAGTTTCAAAGAACCTGATGTGCTCTGGCTGTGGTTAGACTGTAGCAGTTGTGCATCACTTGTGATTTTTTTTGGGGGGGACTGCCCTTTCGAAGCAGTGTTCCAAATTCTACGGCAATGCCAGATCAGCAGAATCTTTAGTGCATGTCTTACATTGGAGCATTTTGAAAGAATGTAGTACTTCAGTGCAAGGCCTGCAGTATAAATATAGTTTTTTTTGTAAGCGTGCAGATGGAATGTTGAGAGGAAAATGAAGGAGATTGAAGCCTTCTATGTAACAATTGTTTTTTAAAGCAGGCTTGTCAGTGCTTGCTTTGTTTCAGAAATTCAGCTTCAGTGGAATGAATAAAAATCTACAATTGGCAACCGGAAAAGGAACATGTTATAACTACACACTTTATTTTGTGGTGCTACTTTCAACTATTCGCTAAAGAAGGGCCCAGTAAATATTTTGTTTTTTTTTTGTTTGTACATATCTCAGTGAACTTTGAAAATCTGAATCTGTTCAGTTTAAATTAGTCTTTCAAATCTGACAATGGTATGTTCTCGTTTTCTATTGTCATACTTGTGCGAGCTGAAATATTTTCAGCTGTGATAAAGTGAGATGATACTGGTTTTATCTGCTCCCTCCCCACTCTCTTTCCCCCCCCAACCCAACCAACAACAACTTACAATGTATTCACATCAATAGAATCATTTTGGAAGCCATCATACTGTATAAAAATATAGATATATGTTTGCCAGTGTATTTGTAAGTGCACTGCTTTCAACAATTTCAGAAGTGTCCACTTGTGTATCCTCCCATGCTAAAGGGATGGGCGCCAAAGCCACAATATTGTCATTGTGACATCAGCAGAGAGCCTGCATGTTGAAATGTGTTCTTATGCCGATGAGTCGGAGAATGTGCTTCTTTAAAATTTATTCTTTCTTGGGATATGGGCGACACTGTCATGGCCAGCATTTTTATTGCTAATTCCTTGTTGTGTTTGAGACGGTGTTGGTTATATATGCCTATGTCAGAATGGTGTGTGACTTGGAGGTAATGGTGTTTCCATTACATAGCTGCTGTCTTCCTTCTCCATGATAGAGGTTGCAGAGCTGGAAGTTGCTGGCAGAGTAAGCTTGGTGAGTTGCATTCCATAGATGGTACATACTCCAACCACAGTGTGGAGCTGGGGTGTATATCGAGTTCAGTGGTGAGGGTGCTAATCATGGCGACATGCTTTGTCCCGGATGGTGTTGAACTGCTTGAGTATTGCTTTTTCTGAAGCAGCGATATTGTGAGCGAGGTGTCAGCTGGGAAGCTTTTTCTGAAGCAGCGATAGTGCGAGCGAGGTGTCAGCTGGGAAGGTGAGTTTCAGTTTAAAGTAACTTGCTTTTTGTTTTGGCGGACACGGGGACTGCTGGGTAAGTAAACTTATATATTTGGGCAGTGGCTAAACCCGAAACACTGCACGTGTAGTGTCTTCCACCCATCCTCCTCCTCTAACCAAAAAAAAAAAGCCTCGTGTGGAGGGTTTGGTAGGGTAAGGTTTTCATTTTTAAAAAAATCTCTGTTGTCAATTTAGTGCAGAGGGGATGGAAGCTAGGGCAGTTGCATGCTCCTCTTGCAGGATGTGGGAGGTGAGGGTCACCACTGGTGTCCCTGCTGACTTCACCTGTGAGAAGTGCACCCAACTCCAGCTCCTTGCAGACCGCGTTAGGGAACTGGAGCTGGATGAACTTCGGATCATTCAGGATGCTGAGGGGATGATAGAGAGCAGTTATAGGGAAGTAGTGACACCTAAGTTACAGGATAAAGGTAGCTGGGTAACCGTCAGGGGAGGGAAAGGGAATAGGCGCACAGTGCAGGATCCCCTGTGGCCGTCCCCCTCAATAATAAGTATACCGTTTTGGATACGGTTGGGGGGGTGGGGAACACCTACCAGGGGAAAGTCACAGGGGCCAGGTTTCTGGAACTGAGCCAGGGGGGAGAATAGGAGAGCGATAGTGATAGGAGATTCAGTGATTAGAGGAACAGACAGGAGATTCTGTGGTCGCGAACGAGACTCCCGGATGGTGTGTTGCCTCCCGGGTGCCAGGGTCAGGGATGTCTTGGATCGAGTCTACAGGATTCTTAAGGGGGAGGGGAAGCAGCCAGAGGTCGTGGTACATATCGGTACCAATGACATAGCTAGGAAAAGGGATGAGGACCTGAAAAGCGAATATACGGAGTTAGGCTAGAAGCTGAAAGGCAGGACGAGCAGAGTAGTATTCTCAGGATTGTTACCGGTGCCACGTGCTAGTGAGGCTAGAAACAGAGAGCGAGTGCAGCTGAACATGTGGCTACAGAACTGGTGCAGGAGGGAGGGATTCAGATGTGTAGATCATTGCGATACCTTCTGGGGAAGGTGGGACCTGTACAAGAGGGATGGGTTGCATCTGAACTGGAGGGGCACCAGTATCCTGGGCGGGAGGTTTGCTAGAGCTCTTCGGGAGGGTTTAAACTAGTTTGGCAGGGGGATGGGAACCTGAGCTACGGATCAGTGGATGGGGTAGCTGTTGAACAGGCGCAGTGGTTAGCACCGCAGCCTCACAGCTCCAGGGACCCGGGTTCGATTCTGGGTACTGCCTGTGCGGAGTTTGCAAGTTCTCCCTGTGTCTGCGTGGGTTTTCGCTGGGTGCTCCGGTTTCCTCCCACATCCAAAAGACTTGCAGGTGATAGGTAAATTGGCCGTTGTAAATTACCCCTAGTGTAGGGAGGTGATAGGGAATATGGGATTACTGTAGGGTTAGTATAAATGGGTGGTTTTTGGTCGGCACAGACTTGGGCCGAAGGGCCTGTTTCAGTGCTGTATCTCTAAATAAAAATTTTTAAAAAATTTTAAAAAATAAAAAAATACCGAGTGCAGAGAGTCTGCGAGGAAGGTGAGACAGTTGACAGGGCGAAGTTGCAGCCAGTATGATGGGTTGAAGTGTGTCTATTTTAACCATAAGTGTCAGGAATAGGGGTGATGAACTTAGAGCATGGATCAGTACTTGGAGCTACGATGTTGTGGCCATTACGGAGACGTGGATATCACAGGGGCAGGAATGGATGTTGGATGTTCCGGGGTTTAGATGTTTCAAAAGGAATAGGGAGGGAGGTAAAAGAGGTGGGGGAGTGGCATTGCTAATCAGGGATAGTATCACAGCTGCAGAAAAGGAGGTCGTCGAGGAGGGTTTGTCTACTGAGTCATTATGGGTGGAAGTCAGAAACAGGAAAGGAGCAGTCGCTTTGTTGGGAGTTTTCTATAGACCCCCCAAGAGCAACAGAGACATGGAGGAACAGATTGGGAGGCAGATTTTGGAAAGGTGCAGAAGTAACAGGGTTGTTGTCATGGGTGACTTCAACTACCCGAATATTGATTGGAACCTCCTTAGTGCAAATAGTTTGGATGGAGCAGTTTTTGTCAGGTGTGTCCAGGAAGGTTTCCTGACTCAATATGTAGATAGGCCGACAAGAGGGGACATTATGTTGGACTTGGACTTGGTGCCAGGTGGCAGATCTCTCGGTGGGAGAGCATTTCGGTGATAGTGATCACAACTCCCTGACCTTTCCTATAGTCATGGAGAGGGACAGGAGCAGACGGGATGGGAAAATATTGAATTGGGGGAGGGGGAATTACAATGCTATTAGGCAGAAACTGGGGAGCATAAATTGGGAACAGATATTCTCAGGGAAATGCACGACAGAAATGTGGAGGTTGTTTAGGGAGCACTTGCTGCGACTGCTGGATAGATTTGTCCCGATGAGGCAGGGAAGGGATGGTAGAGTGAAGGAACCTTGGATGACAAGAGATGTGGAACAGCTAGTCGAGGAAGAAGGAAGCTTACTTAAGGTTGAGGAAGCAAGGATCAGACAGGGCTCTAGAGGGTTACAAGGTAGCCAGAAAGGAACTGAAGAATGGACTTAGGAGAGCTAGAAGAGGACATGAAAAAGTCTTGGCGGGTAGGATTAAGGAAAATCCCAAGGCGTTCTGCACTTATGTGAGGAACAAGAGGATGGCCAGAGTGAGGGTAGGGCCGATCAGGGATAGTGGAGGGAACTTGTGCCTGGAGTCGGAGGAGGTAGGGGAGGTCCTAAATGAATACTTTGCTTCAGTATTCACTAGTGAGAGGGACCTGGTCGTTTGTGAGGACAGCGTGGAACAGGCTGATATGCTCGAACAGGTTGAGGTTAAGAGGGAGGATGCACTGGAAATTTTGAATGATATGAGGACAGATAAGTCCCCGGGGCCAGACGGGATATACCCAAGGATATTACGGGAAGCGAGGGAAGAGATGCTGCGCCTTTGGTGATGATCTTTGCATCTTCACTGTCCACTGGAGTAGTACCGGATGATTGGAGGGTGGCAAATGTTGTTCCCTTGTTCAAGAAAGGGAATAGGGATAACCCTGGGAATTATAGACCAGTCAGTCTTACGTCGGTAGTGGGCAAATTATTGGAGAGGATTCTGAGAGACAGGATTTATGATTATTTGGAAAAGCATGGTTTGATTAGAGACAGTCAGCATGGCTTTGTAAGGGGCAGGTCATGCCTCACAAGCCTTATTGAATTCTTTGAAGATGTGACAAAACACATTGATGAAGGAAGAGCAGTGGATGTGGTGTATATGGATTTTAGCAAGGCGTTTGATAAGGTTCCCCATGGTAGGCTCATTCAGAAAGTAAGGAGGCATGGGATTCAGGGAAAGTTGGCTGTCTGGATACAAAATTGGCTGGCCCGTAGAAGTCAGAGGGTGGTAGTAGATGGAAAGTATTCAGCATGGAGCTCGGTGACCAGTGGTGTTCCACAAGGATCTGTTCTGGGACCTCTGCTCTTTGTGATTTTTATAAATTACTTGGATGAGGAAGTGGAAGGCTGGGTTAGCAAGTTTGCCGATGACACGAAGGTTGCTGGAGTTGTGGATAGTGTGGAAGGCTGTTGTAGGTTGCAACGGGACATTGACAGGATGCAAAGCTGGGCTGAGAAGTGGCAGATGGAGTTCAACCTGGTAAAGTGTGAAGTGATTCATTTTGGAAGGTGGAATTTGAATGTAGAAGACAGGCTTAAAGACAGGATTCTTGGTAGTGTGGAGGAACAGAGGGATCTTGGGGTCCATATCCATAGATCGCTCAAAGTTGCCACCCAAGTTGATAGGGTTGTTAAGAAGGCGTATGGTGTGTTGGCTTTCATTAACAGGGGGATTGAGTTTAAGAGCCGCGAGGTTATGCTGCAGCTCTATAAGGCCCTGGTTCGACCACACTTGGAATATTGTGTTCAGTTCTGGTCGCCTCATTATAGGAAGGATGTGGAAGCTTTAGAGAGGGTGCAGAGGAGATTTACCAGGATGCTGCCTGGACTGGAGGGCATGTCCTATGAAGAAAGATTGAGGGAGCTAGGGCTTTTCTTATTGGAGCGAAGAAGGATGAGAGGTGACTTGATAGAGGGGTACAAGATGATGAGAGGCATAGATAGAGTGGATAGTCAGAGACTTTTTCCCAGGGTGGAAAGGGCTATCACCAGGGGGCATAATTTTAAGGTGATTGGAGGAAGGTTTCGGGGAGATGTCAGAGGTAGGTTCTTTACACAGAGAGTGGTGGGTGCATGGAATGCGCTGCCGGCGGTGGTGGTAGAAGCAGATACATTAGGGGCATTTAAGCGACTCTTGGATAGGTATATGGATGATAGTAGAATGAAGGGTAGGTAGTTAGTTTGATCTTAGAGTAGGTTAAAGGTTCGGCACAACATCGTGGGCCGAAGGGCCTGTACTGTGCTGTACTGTTCTATGTTGTTGTATTCATTATTATTTGGCACTTAGCCCAGGCCTGGATGTTCAGGTTTTGCTGCATGCGGGTATGGCAGGGTATACCTGGGCCATGTTCCACAATGTCTGGTGGATGCCAGTGTTGTAGCTGTTATGGAATTAGGAGCTGCAGATTTATCTGGAGTACATGTCTTCGGGCTACAGCTGGGGTATTGTCGGGGCCTGAAGCCTTTACTATTCCCAGTGCACTCAGCCATTTCTTTTTACTATGTGGAGTGAATAGAGCTGGCGAAAGGCTGGCATCTGTGATACCTACATACGAACATACGAAGTAGGAGCAGGAATAGGCCACTCAGCCCCTCAAACCTGCTCTGCCATTCAACAAGATCTTGGCTGATCTGATTGTAACCTCAACTCCACATTCCCTACCCCCAATAACATTTCACCCCCTTGCTTATCAAGAATCTATCAACCTGTGCCTTAAAAATATTCAAGACCCTGCTTCCACTGCCTTTTGAGGAAGAGAGTTCCAAAGACTTATGACCCTCAGAGAAAGAAATTCTCCTCATCTCTGTCTTAAATGGGCGACCTCTTATTTTTAAACCGTGATCCCTAGTTCTAGATTCGCCCACAAGAGGGAACATCCTTTCCCCATCCACCCTGTCAAGCCCCTTCAGAATCTTATATGTTTCAATCAAGTTGCCTCTTACTCTTCTAAACTCCAGCGGATACAAGCCTAGCCTGTCCAGTCTTTCCTCATAAGACAACCTGTCCATTCCAGGTATTAGTCCAGTAAACCTCCTTTGAACTGCTTCCAATGCATTTACATCCTTCCTTAAATAAGGAGACCAATACTGTGCATAGTACTCCAGATGTGGTCTCACAATGCCCTGTATAACTGAAGCATAACTTCTCTACTTTTATATTCAATTCCCCTTGCAATAATTGATTCTATTAGCTTTCCTGATTACTTGCTATACCTGCATACTAACTTTTTGCGATTCATGCACTAGGACACCCAGATCCCTCTGCAATCTCTCACCATTTAGATAATATGCTTTTTTATTCTTCCTGCCAAAATGGACAGTTTCACATTTTCCCACATTGCACTCTATTTGCCAGATCTTTGCCCACTCACTTAACCTATCTATACCTCTTTGTAGCCTCCTTAGTCCTCTTCACAAGTTACTTTCCTACCTATCTTAATGTCATAAGCAAATGTAGCAACCATACCTTCAGTCTCTTCATCCAAGTCATTTAAATAAATTGTAAAAAGTTGAGGCCCCAGCACTGATCCCTGCAGCGCACCACTCGTTACACCTTGCCAACCAGAAAATGACTCATTTATGCCTACTCTCTGTTTCCTGTTAGCTAGCTAATCTTCTATCCATGTCAATATGTTACCCTTTACACCATGAGCTTTTATTTTCTTTGGTGTGGCACCTTATCAGATGCCTTCTGGAAATCTAAGTACAGTGTATCCACTGGTTCCCCTTTATTCACAGCACATGTTACTTCTTCGAAGAACTCCAATAAATTGGTTAAACATGATTTCACAAAACCAAGTTGACTCTGCCTATTTACCTTGAATTTTTCTAAGTGCCCTGCTATAACCTCTTTAATAATAGCTTCTAACATTTTCCCTAAGACAGCTGTTAAGCTAACTGGCCTGTAGTTTCCTGCTTTCTGTCTCCCTTTTTGAATAAAGGAGTTACATTGGCTATTTTCGAATTCAATGGAACCTTCCCCAAATCTAGGGAATTTTGGAAAATTAAAACCAACGCATCAACTATCTCACTAGCCACTTTTTTAACACTCCAGGATGAAGTCCATCAGGACCTGAGGACTTGTCAGCCTGCAGTTCCAACAATTTGTTCAGTACCACTTCCCTGGTGATTGTAATTTTTGAGTTCCTCCCTCCCTTCCATTTCCTGATTTACAGCTATTTCTGGCATGGTGGAGCCCACAGGAGGAGGTGAAGAAGGATCAATCATTTGACACTTCGCGCTGAAGATGGTTGTAAACGGTTCAGCCGTGTCTTTTGCACTTGTGCTGGCTCTGCCATTGTTAAGGATGAGGATGTTCATGCACCTCTTCCTACCATTAGTCGCTTAATTATCCAACTCCATTCGTGATTGATATAGCAAGATTAGAGAAATTTAACCTGATCTGGTTGCTTACCTCTCTGGTTGCTTAGTTCTTTCGATAGCATTCAGCTTTTGCTGTTTACCATCCCTGTAATCCTGTGTTGTAGCTTCACCAGGTTGAATTTCATTTTTAGGTAAACCTGGTGCTGCTCTTGGCATGCTTTTCTACACTGGCGCTACCTTTGATCCTGAAAGTGTGAATGTGTGAGGCTGTTGATTGCCTAGTACATGGAACAGCTGCCCAAAATTTGGAATCTGTCCCCAGATGTTGGTGAGGAGTACTTTGCAGGGCCGACTGAGCTGGTTGTGCCTTTATCATGTCCTAATTCACTGCCGAGATCACAGCTGACTCAGTCGTCTGGTTTTATTCTTATTCTTTGTACTAATTTGATATGGTTGATTGGCTTGCTAGGCTGCTTCAGAGGGCAGTTAAGAGTAAACTATATTGGTGTTGGGCAGGAATTGCAGGCCTGACTGTGGAAGAACAGCAGGTTGCTTTCCCTCATTAATGGAGGACATCAGTGGAATTGAACGTTACCTGTTCCAGGAACAGCTGATGCTGCCAGAAGCAGAGGAAAGGAGGCAGGCAGATAAGAAAAGGTATTCAAAATTCAGAGCAGCAAGTGGCAATATACCTTGGAGACTTGGCTTTCATTACCATGTTGAGGGGTTGCGTTATGGCAAATAATTGAGGTTCATGGAAGGTCGATAAGTACATGATGGAGAAAGGAATAGAAGGATTTGCTGATGGGGTTAAATGAAGTAGGGTGGGAGGAGGCTTATGTGCAGCATAAACATTGGCATCGAGCAATTGTGCTAAATGGCTTGTTTCTGTGTTGTATATTCTGTTATTAATTGACTTTTAAAATATGACTGCATGGTCATTTTAGTCTGTTTGAGTGCTATATAGTTATGCTATATTTTGTATATGGAATTTGAAAGTGATGCTATAGAGTTGGGAATTAGGATCAAATGATGTGAACAGGAAATGTGCACAGTCTTTATTCGCAAAGGTAGAGAAGGAAGAATCGCTAAATATGATTACTATTAGAAAGAACTGTTGACCTATCCTTTATTATTCCCCAGGCCTTTTTCTGAGTCATACTGGCTAATTCTATTTTATTCATTTAGTGCTTATGTTGTATGCTATTTAACCTAGTGTGCAATACTTTCTATTAAATTTCATCTGCCATCTGTCCAATTTCATAAATGATCAAAATCTTTCTGTGCATCTTTTGCTGTTCTTATTATTTAGTGATCTATAAATCTGACAGCATTACAATTTGTTTAGAGAGAGTGAAGCTGTTATTGACTAGGTCAATCAGATTTCTTGGTGCATCTACAAGGGCTTTTGACTGTTTCTTTTCTTTTTCTTTCTTTTGGGCCTCCTTATCTCGAGAGACAATGGATACGCGCCTGGAGGTGGTCAGTGGTTTGTGAAGCAGCGCCTGGAGTGGCTATAAAGGCCAATTCTGGAGTGACAGGCTCTTCCACAGGTGCTGCAGAGAAATTTGTTTGTTGGGGCTGTTGCACAGTTGGCTCTCCCCTTGCGCCTCTGTCTTTTTTCCTGCCAACTACTAAGTCTCTTCGACTCGCCACAATTTAGCCCTGTCTTTATGGCTGCCCGCCAGCTCTGGCGAATGCTGGCAACTGACTCCCACGACTTGTGATCAATGTCACACGATTTCATGTCGCGTTTGCAGACGTCTTTATAACGGAGACATGGACGGCCGGTGGGTCTGATACCAGTGGCGAGCTCGCTGTACAATGTGTCTTTGGGGATCCTGCCATCTTCCATGCGGCTCACATGGCCAAGCCATCTCAAGCGCCGCTGACTCAGTAGTGTGTATAAGCTGGGGGTGTTGGCCGCTTCAAGGACTTCTGTGTTGGAGATATAGTCCTGCCACCTGATGCCAAGTATTCTCCGAAGGCAGCGAAGATGGAATGAATTGAGACGTCGCTCTTGGCTGGCATACGTTGTCCAGGCCTCGCTGCCGTAGAGCAAGGTACTGAGGACACAGGCCTGATACACTCGGACTTTTGTGTTCCGTGTCAGTGCGCCATTTTCCCACACTCTCTTGGCCAGTCTGGACATAGCAGTGGAAGCCTTACCCATGCGCTTGTTGATTTCTGCATCTAGAGACAGGTTACTGGTGATAGTTGAGCCTAGGTAGGTGAACTCTTGAACCACTTCCAGAGCGTGGTCGCCAATATTGATGGATGGAGCATTTCTGACATCCTGCCCCATGATGTTCGTTTTCTTGAGGCTGATGGTTAGGCCAAATTCATTGCAGGCAGACGCAAACCTGTCGATGAGACTCTGCAGGCATTCTTCAGTGTGAGATGTTAAAGCAGCATCGTCAGCAAAGAGGAGTTCTCTGATGAGGACTTTCCGTACTTTGGACTTCGCTCTTAGACGGGCAAGGTTGAACAACCTGCCCCCTGATCTTGTGTGGAGGAAAATTCCTTCTTCAGAGGATTTGAACGCATGTGAAAGCAGCAGGGAGAAGAAAATCCCAAAAAGTGTGGGTGCGAGAACACAGCCCTGTTTCACACCACTCAGGATAGGAAAGGGCTCTGATGAGGAGCCACCATGTTGAATTGTGCCTTTCATATTGTCATGGAATGAGGTGATGATACTTAGTAGCTTTGGTGGACATCCGATCTTTTCTAGTAGTCTGAAGAGACCACGTCTGCTGACGAGGTCAAAGGCTTTGGTGAGATCAATGAAAGCAATGTAGAGGGGCATCTGTTGTTCACGGCATTTCTCCTGTATCTGACGAAGGGAGAACAGCATGTCAATAGTCGATCTCTCTGCACGAAAGCTACACTGTGCCTCAGGGTAGACGTGCTCGGCCAGCTTCTGGAGCCTGTTCAGAGCGACTCGAGCAAAGACTTTCCCCACTATGCTGAGCAGGGAGATTCCACGGTAGTTGTTGCAGTCACCGCGGTCACCTTTGTTTTTATAGAGGGTGATGATGTTGGCATCGCGCATGTCCTGGGGTACTGCTCCCTCGTCCCAGCACAGGCATAGCAGTTCATGTAGTGCTGAGAGTATAGCAGGCTTGGCACTCTTGATTATTTCAGGGGTAATGCTGTCCTTCCCAGGGGCTTTTCCACTGGCTAGGGAATCAATGGCATCACTGAGTTCCGATTTGGTTGGCTGTATGTCCAGCTCATCCATGACTGGTAGAAGCTGGGCTGCATTGAGGGCAGTCTCAGTGACAGCATTCTCCCTGGAGTACAGTTCTAGGTAGTGCTCAACCCAGCGGTCCATCTGTTTGCGTTGGTCAGTGATTATGTCCCCCGATTTAGATTTGAGGGGGGTGATCTTCGACTGTATGTCATAAGTTACTCTAACTTTAAATGAAGCCTTATTTTGGAATGTTGTGTGTAGTTTGACACCTTGTCTTTAACAATTTACTCATGCTGAAGAGGGTTCCCAAAAAGAATGGAAAATTTCTGGAACTTTGGACTTTACCTTGAATTTTCTTCACTCGAAAGGAAACAAGTTCAGTTCTAAGTCCCTCTAACTCAAAGGTAGGCATGCTTTTAGAAGTATATAGTTGACATAGGTGTAAGCAGGCTGTTTGACCTGGATGGTGAACTGAGAGCTAGAGAAGCAAGTTTGGAGCAAAACTGAAGATTTGGTGCTTTTTTTTTTATATGGAATAGAATCTCAGCCAAAGCCTGTAAAATGGCTGGATGTATATCTGTTTAGAAACTAAATTATGGATTGTAAGAATGGATAATTAAATACATATAAATATCAAATGTTGTGTTGACTGTGACAGTTCTTGAACCGCTGGGACCATGAAAATATGCCAAGAAAGGCAACAATCAAATGTGTATCTCCCCATAACTTTTCACTGTCCCAGAATGATTTCTGTCTCTGTTCTCTGAACCCTCTTCAATACATCAGTAAAGTATTGAAGGCATGGTGTCAAACTATACACAATATTTCCAGTCTGGCAGGGGTGTCCACCCGTCTGGAAAGGTGGCTGGATCCTTAAGTGGGTTAAGTGATTAAGGATCTATTTAAACTATAGAATTAGAATTAGAACATTACAGCGCAGTACAGGCCCTTCGGCCCTCGATGTTGCGCCGACCTGTGAAACCAGCTGACCTACACTATTCCATTTTCATCCATATGTCTATCCAATGACCACTTAAATGCCCTTAAAGTTGGCGAGTCTACTACTGTTGCAGGCAGGGCGTTCCACGCCCCTACTACTCTCTGAGTAAAGAAACTACCTCTAACATCTGTCCTATATCTATCACCCCTCAACTTAAAGCTATGTCCCCTCGTGTTTGCCATCATCATCCGAGGAAAAAGACTCTCACTATCCACCCTATCTAACCCTCTGATTATCTTATATGTCTCTATTAAATCACCTCTCCTCCTCCTTCTCTCCAACGAAAACAACCTCAAGTCCCTCAGCCTTTCCTCGTAAGACCTTCCCTCCATACCAGGCAACATCCTAGTAAATCTCCTCTGCACCTTTTCCAAAGCTTCCACATCCTTCCTATAATGCGGTGACCAGAACTGCACGCAATATAACTTGCTGGTGGGAGAGAAACAAAAACCACTTTATCTTGATGCTCCAATTGTACTGTAAATGTGTGCAAAATTGCTCTCTTACTTGTCTCATCCCCTCCTTCCTTGCTTTTGTTTCTCAATCTGATCCTAAGACACCCACAAGGAATTATTTACTGTCCATCCCTCATTGCCGTAAGGAGGTTAAGAATCAACCATATAGCTTGAGCCTGGAATTGCATGTAAACCAGTCTGGGTAGGGATGCCAGATCCCTTCCCTGAGGGACATTAGTGAGGGAGTTGTGTTTTAAGACAATATGCCAGCTTTTGAGATCATTTCTTTGTGATGCCAGCCGACAAATTACTAAATTTAATTCAATTTTGCAATTTCTAGGCTGGTGGTCTAGTACCATAATCACGAGATTCTATGTTTTCCCATCTTCGTTTGTCCCTCTCCCTAAGTCCATTTAACTATGTCTCTGCCTCCTATTTGCACTTTTACTTTTCCTTTTCTTATTCTTGTAATTTTACACCTTTTTCTTTATCTCTGAATGGCTGATTTAGAGGCAAATGCAGGGAGCAACTTAAGGGATAAAAGCAGCAGCATTGGAACTTGGGTGGGTGAGTACATTAGGAAACCACTGTCTGGTGCTTGATGGAATGGAATAGTAGTTATGTTGGCTTGGCAAGGAAAAGACAAAGTACAGGGGAAAACTTTCACGCCGTTTTTCTCTTGAATGGCTGTGAAGAGTCTTGTGTTGTCTAATGCACTAACTTGATCTGAAAATCCTTTCTCTTTCCATTCTCTAATTAAAGTTACTTGCTGCAGTTGTAAACTTGCAATCTGAAGTGTGCAGTCGGTGCTTCTAAATGTCTCTTTTGTACCACACATATGAAAATGAAGTTATTTTCAGCTAGCTCCTTCTGAAGGCTGGTGGTATCCTAGTTTCTTATTGAATAAACAGATATAGAATTTGAGGTGTATAAGGGCTAATCCTGCACTCACAAGAACATAGCACAAGAAATAGGAGCAGGAGTAGACCATATGGCCCATTGAGCCTGCACCGCCATTCAGTACGATCGTGGCTGATCTTAGGCTTCAACTCCTCTTTCCTGCCCTCTCGTCATATTCCTTGATCCCCTGAAAGGCCAAAAGTCTGTCCAAGCCAGCCTTAAATGTATTCAACAATGGAACATCTACAACCCTCTAGGGGAAAGAATTTCAAACATTCACAACCCTTTGAGTGAAGTAATTTCTCCTCATCTCAGTCCCAGTAGGAAATTGTGCTTGCAGGAAGTGTATTGATGTAATTTGTGAGCTGTATGCTGGCAATGTGCTCCATTGTGACTTCCCACAGGAATTTCCAAATTGGGCCCTGTAGCTTGGTTAGGTGACTCTTATGCAATTAGATAATTTCAGAATGACTGTTCTGTACTGCTGTTTCACAATACTCTATGCCATGCAACAGGGAAGTGATCTCAATCCTTCATTAGAAGTTTATATGTGGGGGAATGAGTATTCTCTTGGAAGGTTTGTTCAGTTGCTACATTCACATTTGCCCTTTTAAAAATTATTATGACATTGTGTGCAAATGGGCAAAAAAAACCTTTAAACATTTTATCTGAAAAACAGTAAATTGTTTATTTTGTTATATGCAAAGGGAATAAAATGATAGTTTGAACAGTGTATGCATTCAAAGCAACAACATTAAGTAATTCAGTTTGTTGAAAATTTCCCTGAAATTAAAATTTTAAAGCTGAAGAACACTTTTATTTCCCTCCAACTGTTGTCGAATCCTGTCAGTGTAGCAAAACATTTAATTCTAAAATGTGTTCATTTGCCACCAGCAAAATTATGCTGCTTAAATCTTTCGGCTTTTGAATGGCACACAAAATTGAAGCTCCATTTGGTTGTTCAAGTTACCATTAAAATGGATGAATCTTGGATTATGGATTCAGAGAAAAGAAGGGAATTCTTCTTGTGTTCCTGCCAATTGTTGCGACTCAACCAACACCACCAAACAAAGTTGTTATTCATCTCATTTATTGTTTGTGGTACCTTGGTGAGTGAAAATTGGCTACTGCATTACTTGAAAATAGTAACTGCACTTCAAAATAAGTAGTTGGCTGTGAAGCACTTTGGGACATGATCAGTAAAGGAGCATACAAGTGAGCACCGGGGAAGTGAAAAAGGAAATCTGCGAGGCAGAGTATGAGAAAAGACTGGCAGTTAACATAAAAGAGCATCTAAAATATAGGCATTTAAATAATAAAAGGGTTGTAAGAGGAGTGGTGGGGCTGATTAGGGATTGAAAAGGGGATCTACACATAGAGGCAGAGGGCATGGCTGAGGTACTAAGTGAGTGCTTTGCATCTGTCTTTATCAAGGGAGAAGATGCTGCCAAAGTCATAGTGAAAGAAGAGGTAGCTGAGGTACTGGATGGGCTAAGAATTGATAAAGAGGAGGCATTAGAAAGGCTGGCTGTACTTTAAATTGATAAGTCACCAGGACTGGATACGATGCATCCGATGATACTGAGGGAAGTAAGGGAGGAAATTGCAGAGTCACTGGCCATAATCTTCCAATCCTCCTTAGATACAAGAGTGGAATGGAAAATTGCAAATGTTGTAAAAGGATAAACCCAGCAACTACAGGCCAGTCAGTTTATCTCAGTGGTGGGTAAACTTTTAGAAGCAATAATCTGGGACAAAATTAATAGTCGCATGGATTAATTAAGGAAAGCCAGCACAGATTTGTTAAAGGCAAATCGTGCTTAACTTGATTGAGTTTTATTATGAGGTAACAGCAAGGGTAATGTGGTTTATGTGGTGTTAATGGGCTTCCAAAAGGCGTTTTGATAAAGTGCCACATAATAGACTATTCAGCATAGTTGAAGCCCTTGGCATAAAAGGGACAGTGGCAGGATGGATATGAAGTTGGCTGAGTGACAAAAAACAGAGCGTAGTGGTGAATGGTTGTTTTTTGGCTTGAAAAAAGGTATATCGTGGCGTTCCCCAGAGGTCAGTATTCGGACCCCGCTTCTCTTGATCTGTATTAATGACCTGGACTTGGTGTGCAGGGCGCAATTCTAAAATTTACAGATGACCCAATAATTAGAAGTATTGTGAACTGTGAGGAGGATAGTGATAGACTTCAAGTAGACGTAGACAGGCTGAGGAATGGGTGGACATGTGGCAGAGAATGCAAAGAAGTATGAAGTGATGCATATTGGTAGGAAGTACGAGGAAAAGCAATATTAAATAAAGGTTACAATTCTGAAGGGGGTGCAGAAGCAGAGAGACCTGGGTGGGGGGGGGGGTACAAATTGTTGAAGGTGGCAGGGCAGGTTGAGAAAGCAGTTAAAAAGGCATGCCAGATACTGGACTTTATAAATAGAGGCATAGAGCACAAAAGCAAGAAAGTTCCAATGAATCTTTATAAAACTCTGGTTCAACCACAACTGGAGTATGTGAAGGCATTGAAGAGGGAGCAGAAAAGATTTATGAGTATGGTTCTAAGGATGAGGGACTTCAGTTACATGGATAGATTGGAAAAGCGGGGGTTGTTTTCCTTCGAGAAGGGAAGGTTGAGAGGAGATTTGATAGAGGTGCTCAAAATCATGAGTGGTCTGAACATAGAGCGAAACTGTTCCATTGGCTTATGCAGTGAGTGGTTAGCATTTGGAATGCACTGTTGGAGAGCATGGTGGAGATAAATGCAATCATGGCTTTCAAAAGGGAATCGGATAAGCATAAAAGAGAAATTTGCAGGGCTATAGCGAAAGGGTGGGGAAATGGGACTAGCTGAGTTGCTCTTGCAGAGAGCCAGCATGGACACAATGGGCTGAATGGCCTCTTTCTGTGCTGTAACCATTTAATGAGATCATGGAAATTTTTTGAGCTGTTTTGTTAGTTACCTGAAAACTGGTGATGTCCTTGTGTATTAAGTTGTACAAAAGATCACTCTGATGTAAAGCGACTTTTAGGCTTTTACTTTGTTGGACACTTTGTTTATATTTAATTCTATGTATATTTTGTTCTATCATTGGATGAAATGGAAATGCATTCTTCATTTGAATCTATTTGTTCAGCACTATGAAATGAATTCTCAATTCCAAGTCACATCGCTTTGCAAGGAGGTCTAGGAACAGAGTCACTGTTGCCCAAGGATGATCATACCTTCCAACTACTTTATTGTAATAAACTAGAAGCGAGCTGGGGGAGGAATAGAAGGAGTATGTCTATAAACTACATGCCTAAGAAATGAATCTTTTGTTTTCCTATTGAGGAAAAAAAAAACTTGCATTTATATAGCGTTTTTCATGACCACCAGATATCTCAAAGCACTTTACAGCTAATGAAGTACTTTTTGAAAGAAATGCTGTTGTGTTCTTATGTTGAGGTGCAACATACACAGTGGGTTAGAACAGGGATTTGTCTCCCGAGGTGCTGCATCGGTGTATAATATTGTCTCGGATGACACATATAAAGCTTAAATTCATGTTCCTATTAATTAGCATAGTTTCAAATTGCTAGTATTATCAGGCCTAATTTTCTGATTTAGGAGGTAACACACTGAAAAAAATTATTTTCCTAACCTACAGGCCCCCAAATTGACAGAACAAACCAGCAAATAAAAAACATAAGTATTGATAGGACTGATTTCCAGGGCTCAGGAATTGCAGGTCGAACGTGGTCATTTCACCTCTGCTTTTAACTTCACCTCACTGATGAGATGAATGCCCCTGTTGGCTGTGAGAAACCTACTGCTATCCAAGATGAAGGAGGAAACTCCGTTTTGATGGATGAAGTTATCGCGGAAGTATTGAATAAATATTAGTATAAATGGGTGGTTGTTGGTCGGCACAGGCTCGGTGGGCCGAAGGGCCTGTTTCAGTACTGTATCACTCTATGACACCTGTTTTCACAAGTGATGCTGGAAATGAGAATGCAGCAATACTAGAGGAGGATGTGGAAGAATTATTAAAGATAACTTTAAAAAAGAAATTTGTTCTAGATAAATTAGCAGAGTTCAAGGTGGATAAATCCCGGGGTCTTGTTGGCATACACTCTAGGCTGTTGAAGGAAGTCATAGAGGAGCGAGCAGAGGCTTTAATCACAGTTTTCCAATTTGATTACAACATGTATGTATTGAAGAGCCATTTTGCTCAAAGCATTTACATGGTTAGCACTGATATCTCTCCTCATCTTTATTCAAAAGATGTGGTAGAGTAGCATTTCTGTCTTTCAGTGAGACAAGAAAGAGCAGTATAGGAGCAATGAGAAGACGTGAGGAGGGGCAATGAGAAGAAAGGGAAGTGAGGAAGGAATCTTATTTCGAAAGCAAATTAATTTGTGGTGGGTACTAAATTGCACTTCCTGGTTTAGACTCTGGTGTGCCTCAGTAAGGATTCTTCAAGCTGATTGGTTAAGGAGGCACACTTTGTCCTGCTCACTCAGGTCCCTGATCCCTTGTAGAGGGTACCATGTTGTTTTGGCTCTCTGATAACCACAAATTCTAGTGTAAAAGCCTACATAAAGATTGTGTAAGTGTAATAAACAGCAAATGCTGTTTGTTCGACGCTGACTGGAAAATCTGGGTCATTATTTCTCTGCATAATACATTGAGTCTAAACCAGAAAGTGCAAGTTAGAATATATAATTCAATGTCAATCATGTACAGAAACCAAAATAAGGAGGGAAAGAAATGTGAGATTGAGAGAGAGTGATAAAAGAGAAAGTTAAAAAAATTAAATTGTTAAAAATCTCCCAACAACTATAATCTGAAGAAATGAGATTTCACATTTGTAAAAGTTAATTCAGATTTATGTCTATTGCTCAACTGAAGAGAATACAGGGCAGTATTCCTTTGAGTTCTGTACTTGGTTTTATACAGAAAGCTAGGCCAAAGAGCAAAGCAACTCCGAGAGCCACAGCCTCATTGTCTGCTGTAGTCTCGTCAGTGTTGCAGCTGGACATCTATCAACGCCTGCCAGTTGTTAGACTTGCCCCTGCACCCTTTCGCCAAAAACATTTTTGCCCACTATATTGCTCAAAGTGTCAGCTAATAACATTGCAGCAAAGGAAATGGGGCATTTGAAACCTGTGTGAATAGGGCAAGAAATATCGTATCTCTTTAACCCAAGAGATTTAAGGATTGAGAAATGGACAGCAAAATGTTGTTTTTGCAGTGCTAGCGGTGGCACCTTGAATAGCAACTTTTGGATATTTGCATTTAACTGCCTATCTGTACCTCACCTGAAGTTGCTATACCATTTAAGTGTAAATGAAGTTAGCACCTTTAACCTCACCACTATTATGACAGCAAAATCTGGATCAATATGTAAAAAAAAAACTTGCATTTATATAGTGCCTTTCATGACCACAGGATGTCCCAAAGCACTTGCAGCCAATGAAGTACTTTTGAAGTGTAGTCACTGTTGTAGGAAATCGGCCAATTTGTGCACAGCAAGTTCCCACAACCAGCAATGCGATAATGATCAGATAATCTGTTTTTGTGGTGTGGATTGAAGAATAAATATTGGCCAGGGCACAGAAGATAATTCCCCTATTCTTAAAATAGTGCCATGGGACTTATTTAATGTCTTATCTGAAAGATTTCATGTCGCGTTTGCAGACGTCTGCAGCCATAAAGACAGGGCTAAATTGTGGCGAGTCGAAGAGACTTAGTAGTTGGCAGGAAAAAAGACAGAGGCGCAAGGGGAGAGCCAACTGTGCAACAGCCCCAACAAACAAATTTCTCTGCAGCACCTGTGGAAGAGCCTGTCACTCCAGAATTGGCCTTTATAGCCACTCCAGGCGCTGCTTCACAAACCACTGACCACCTCCAGGCGCGTATCCATTGTCTCTCGAGATAAGGAGGCCCAAAAGAAAAGAATATCTGAAAGATAACACCTCCAACAGTGCAGCACTCCTCCTGTACTGCACTGGAATGTCAGCTTTGAATTTAAATCTGGGAGTAGGATTTGAACCTGGAACCTTGTAACTCAAGTGAGTGTGCTACCAACTGAACCATGGCTGACAGTTATACAAGAACTTCAGTCTGGAGCTTCTTCTCACTTGTATCTGACAGAGCCGGATCTTTACTCTGCTGTAACAAATGCCTCTCAATCCCCATTTTGAACACCAATTAATGCCATGATTGCTCCAGCGTTTATGAGCTGGCTATTTTGTGCACACTACTGGTACCAGTAAAATCTCAAAGCTTGCATCATTCTTGATCTTGTCTTTTCTTTTTGTTCCATTTCTCTATGTTGCATATCAATTATGAAAGACTGAAGCAACACTTGATAGATTTTAAAAATTTATTCATTGGATGTGGACGTCGCTGGCAAGGCCAGCATTTATTGCCCACCCCTAATTGTGGAGGTGGTGGCGAGCCACCTCCTTGAACTGTTGCAATTCGTGTGATGTAGGTACACCCACAGTGTTGTTGGGAGGGAGTTCCATAATTTTGAACCAGCAATGGTGATGGAATGGCAATATATTTCCAAGTCAAAATGGTGCGTGACTTGGGGAATTTGCAGGTGGTGGTGGTCCCATACGCCTGCTGCCCTTGTTCTTCCGGGTGGTTTAGGTCTTGGATTTGGAAGGCGTTGTTGAAGAAAAGATACAGTACATTTGATATTTTGCTCACCTGTAATATAATTGGATCACCATGCTAATTTTTCCTAATTATTTTTTCCTCAGCAAACAACTATGCTCTTTTTCTCCATGCGCAGCCCACACAAATATGCCATTTCTTTTTTAACAAACTATTGTTCAGTTATGTACACTTGCACTACTATGATCTGGTTTCAACCACTTCAGTACATTTTGCTTACACACTTCCAGCCAACAGAGGTAAGCCTTTCATTTCTCTGTCTTTGCTGGTTTGGAACTCATTTCCTGAAGGTAAAAGAATACTTCACCCTTTCAGGCATTTAGTGTCAGCTTGCTCAGTGATAACACTGACTCCTGAGTCAGAAGGTTGTGGGTTCGTACCCTACTGTAGACTTGAGCGCATAATCTAGACTTGCACTTCGGTGCAGCATTAAGGGAGCGTACAACTGTCTGAGGCGCCAACTTCTGTATGAGACATTAAATTGATGCCCTTTGAGCCTGTTTAGTTGGATGTAAAATATCTTGTGGTACTATTCAAAGAACAGCACAGGATGCAACCTGAATCTCTGAGAACCATTTCCAGCACAGAAGGAGGCCATTCGGCCCATCAAGTCCATGCCAGCTCTTCGCGAAGCTGTCCAGTCAGTCTCACTCTCCCGCTCGATCTCCGTAGCCCTGCAAGTTTATGTCCCTCAAGTGGCCATCCAACTTCCTCTTGAAGTCATTGTCTGCGCTTCTGCCAGCCTTGTGGGCAGCGAGTTCCAGGTCAATATCACCTGCTGTGTAAAAAAAAAAATTGCTTCCTCATATTCCCCCCTGCATCTCTTGCCCAAAACTTTCAATCTGTGTCTTGTAGTCCTTGTACCATTAGTAAATGGGAACAGTTTTTCCAGTCTAACTTATCTAAGCCTGTCATAATTTTATACATGTCTATTAAATCTCCCCTCAATCTCCTTTATTCTAAGGGGAATAAACCCAGCTTTTTCAGCCTAACCTTGTAACTAAAATCCTCCATCTCTGGAATCATTCTGGTAAATCTCCTCTGCACCCTCTCAAGGACCCTCACATCCTTCCTAAAGTGTGGTGACTAGAACTGGATGCGGTACTCCAATTGGGGCCTAACCAGAGCTTAATAAAGGTTCAGCATAACTTCCCTGCTTTTGTACTCAATACCTCTGTTTATGGAGATCCCATATACTATACTAACCACTCTCTCAATATGTTTGCCACCTTCAAAAATTTGTGCACATGCACCCCCAGGCCCCTCTGTTCCTGCACACTCTCCAGATATGTGCCTGAAGTATATATTGCCTCTCCGTATTCCTTCTGTCAAAATGCATCACCTCACACTTGTCAGTATTAAATTCCATCTGCCACCTATCCGCCCACACCACTAACCTATCTATATCCTCTTGCAGGTGGTTCATTTCATCCTTACTGTTGCTACACCTCCAAGTTTGGTGTCATCGGCAAAGTTTGAGAATTTACTCTGTATTCCAAGATCTAAGTCATGTGTATGTATATATATATATATATATATATATAAAAAAATGTGGTCCTAGCACTGACCCTTGGGGAACACTACTGTCTACCATCCTCCAGTCTGAAAAATAACCATTTGCTACAACTCGCAGTTTTCTGTTCTTCAACCAATTTTCTTTATCCATTTGGATGCTGATGCTCCTGTTCTATGTGTCTCAGTTTTGTTAACCAGCCTTTTATATGGTGCCTTATCGAAAGCTTTTGTAAAATCCATATAAATAATATCCACCGCATTCCCTTCATCAACCTTCACTGTTACTTATCGAAAAATTTAATTAGATTCATCAAGCATGGTCTGCCCTTTCCAAATTGGTGCTGGCTATTCATAATTAACTTAAACCTCTCTAAGCATGTGTTGATATATTCCCTGATTATTGTTTTGAAAACCTTGCCCACCTCTAATGTTAAACTAACTGGCCTCTAGTTGCTAGGACTGTCCTTACACCCTTCCTTGAATAAGGGTGTTACAATTTCCACTCTCCAATCCTTTGGAATCTCATCCCCCATACCCTTTAGCAACCTGGGATTCAAGCCATCCGGACCAGGTGACTTATTTACTCTAAGTATAGCCAGCCTTTTTAGTACCTCCCCCTCTCAATTTTTATCCTATCCATTGCCTCTACTTCTCTGCTTCTACTGATATTTTGTCAGATTCCATTTCCTTAGTGAACACTGATACAAGGCATTCTTAAGTATTCTAGCCTTGCCTTGCGCCTGCAAGCATATATCACCCTCTTTGTCCCTTATAGGCCCCACTCCACCTCTTACTATTTACATGCTGGTAGGAGATCTTTGGGTTCCATTTTATGTTGACTGCCATTCTATTCTCATGTTCTCTCTTTGCCAGTCTTATTTTCCTCTTCACCTTCCCTCTCAACCTGTTGTATATGGCCTGGTTCTCACTTGATGAGTTCACCTGACATGCATCATTTTTTTTTTGTTTCAACATAATCTCTATCTCCCTTGTCATCCAAGGAGCCCTGACTTTTTTTCCCCTACCTTTTGCCCTTGTTGGAATGTACCTAGCCTGTACCTGAAGCATCTCTTCCTTAAAGATAACCATTGGTCCGATACAGCTCTTCCTGTCAGTCTTTGGTTCCATTTTACCCTAGCTAGATCACTTCTCATCGTGTTGAAATTAGCCCTGTTCCAATCTAGACATTCTACCTTAATTTGTTCCTTGCTTTTCTGCATCAACACCACAAAAACAGTTTTGCAGGTCATTTATCTCATTTGTTGTTGTGGGACCTTGTGTGCAAATTGACCCATGTTTGGCTACATAATAACGGTGAGTACACTTCAAAAATACTTAATTGATTTTGAAACACTTTGGAATGTTCTGAGGATTTGAAAAGCGCAACATGAATGAAGGTCTTTATTGTCACCTGTGCTACACCAGCTCCTTGATCTGCTTTGCTGATACATTTGTGCTAAATTGTTTTCATTGACTAAAGACAGCCATTTTAATTTTGTGTGAGTTTTGCTAAATAAGCAGGTTAACTTTGTGGCAGCTTATCTTGCTAAATCAATTGTGCTGCAATAGTGTCAAGTTGATGTAGTGTAAGTAGCAAGCTTTTCCTGTTTGGGCACATGATTTAATTTGGAAACTAGTTATATTTTATTTGTTTTGCACTTTTTTAAACAAAATCTGTTGATATAATAATATCATATGTGTTCTTATCTACTTAACCTTTACTATTAAAACATTGAAGTCGCATCCTGTATATTAAGATCAGAAACTGTCAAGACAGTTTTGTAATGTAGGAGTGAGCTCCAAAGGTACACATTTGAAAAGAGTATGTGTACCTTAACACCTTAACATGATGTAGAAACAGACATTGTTCAGGAAATTAAAGGACAACATTTCTCCTTCAATGGACATCAGCAAGTGGATGAACTGACCATTTATCTTTCTCACTGCTTGAGGGACTTTGCTGCATGCAAATTGGCTGCTGTTATTGTCTGCAAAACCGTAGATGACCATAGTCCTTTTTTAAAAAGAAGTAATAAAGTAGATGTGAAGCAGTTTGGGACATCCTAAGGAATGTGGTAAGGTGTTGTATAAATGCAAATTTGTTAATTCTTTTCACATTGTACCATATAAGAATGATGTTGATCGATGGAGCAAAGGCAATGTATTTATTTTTTTACTGTATTACTGCATATAACTGCTAAAACATGCTGATTTGGGGGCTGCAGAAGGAAGTTAACTGGCAGAAAGAAAATATTCTACAGGAAAATGATGCATGTGAATCTAAAGTTGGTATAATATGTGCCCAGGGTGAGTAAAGATATCAGTTTAAAGATAAATAATGTCATGCGAATTTAATATTGGCGGGTGGAGGTGGCAGGGGTCATGTACATGAGTGATTCAAGGCAAATATACAATTCATGAGGTGGTATTGAAAGCAACGATAAAGCTTACAAAGATAAGCATTCATCAGCGTGCCTGGATGAGTTTACTACCTTAAAACCACTCTCCTTTATTATTGTATATTTTAAGATCAGTTTTAATTTGTGGGAATGATAGACACTGATCTAGAAACTTCATGCACTTAATGTGTGACATGGGCATGAGAGGAACCTATACCATCAGAAGCAAAGCAGGGTGGCTCAATGTTGAAGAAAGTCCACTTTTAAAAATAATTTTTTTTTAAAAAAGGCATAAGGACTATGTTGAGAGTATAGGAGGAAAGACCTGGAACAACTTTAATATTTAAAAACTATGCATTACTGGTATCCAGAGGCAGGTATTAGTAACAAAAAATAAGATCAAAAGGCCGAGAAGGGGGGAAAGCATATATACATAAGGATTTAAAAATTATTTGATATAAACTACTAAAATATTAATGTAAATAGGTAAAATGTATTTTTGCCATATAACTTCAGTATTACCTATTCTATGGGACACCAGAATGGTTGAATCTGTGACAAGCAGGCTGCCACATCCTTGGCATTTAAAGCTTCTGTTACAGTGTTGTCTATAGACATAATAGGTACCACAAGCGCTATAATGTGTTTTATCCTTAGGAAGAAGCTAGACATGACTGCTTATGATGAAACATGGCAAGTGGTGGTGTAGTGGCAATGTCATTGGACTAATAATCCCAGAGGCCCAGGCTAATTATCTGCAGCCATGGGTTCGACTTCCACCACGGCAGATGGTGAAATTTGAATTCAATTAATAAATGGCTGTGTTTGCTGACAACGCAACCATGTACTTGCACATGCGCAAATGCAGGCTGTTCAACTGGAATGTCAGTGTCTGTGATGTTCAGGCAGCTGCCAGGATTAAAGATGGTGCGGCTCAACTTATCACAGGAAATGCTTATGGCTAGATCGTTCCAGCAAACTAACCTTACATTAAGTTGGTTGGAAGCCCAGTAATATGCTACCATGTAGGTATAGGGTACTAAATGTATTTCTCAGATCCATTTAATATTCCAGTAATCCTAGAAATCCTACAAAAGGAATTTTATGATTGAATTTCCATTGGAAGATAGTGAATTGGCACCCCAATCGATGGAAAAGAAAATCGGGCAGAGTATAAAATGTACTGCCAATCTGTTATCGAGATTCATTTATATGACTGACCAGGTCTGATTTCACCTGAACGCAGCTACTAGCTCCCGCCCCACTGGCCGCTATCCCCCCTCAGCAACTCGCCTTCTCCCCCTCCTCCCCACCAGCTGCGCCAACCCCCGCAACCCCCACCCCCCTCGCCACTCGCTGTAGACCTCACTGCTCCCCCTCACTTCCCTGGCCGATTGTTTCCCGCTCGCGCAACCCCGCTCTCTGGTCGCTCGCTCCCTGCCCCCTCCCCCCCCCCCACTTCAGCCACCAGCACCGCTTCCCTCCTGTTGGCCACTCTCTCCCATGTTTGATCGTTCTCCATGCGCCACCTGAAGAAGCAAGGTGGGCCGCAAGAGGTAATGGGGCAATGTAGGAGCGAGTGGCTGAGAGGAGGGAAGCTGCGCGGTCTAGAACTAGCGGTTGGACAGGGAAGGGGGAGGTGGGGGGGCATTGGGGAGCGAGTGGCCGGGAGCGGGGTGGTGCGAAGCGAGGAACAATTGGTGGGGGGAGGGGATGGGGGGGGGAGCAGCAAGGTCTGGAGCGAGCGGCTGAGAAGAAGAAGCGTCGAGGCTTGGAGCGAGTTGCCAAGGGGGGAGGGTGGCACCCTCAAAGTCTCCCATTCAGCCGCTTTCTCCAGCCGAGTGGGGGACTGGATACCCGATGACGCTTTACTGCACATGTGCGAAGATGGGCCAGGCGCGGATACGCGATGACGTCATCCCGCGCATGCACCACTTCGTCCTGGCAATATGTAGCTGTGCACGGTTTGGCGCACTCTGGCCGCTACGTTGTCAGGAGTCACTTTGTTAATAAAGATGGGATTAAAATCTATTCTAATGGTGACCATGAAACCATTGTCAATTGTTGTAAAAACCCATTTGGTTCAGCCATCCTTAGCTGGTCTGGCCTGCATGTGACTCCAGACCCACAGCAATGTGGTTGAGTCTTAAATGCCTAGCAAACCACTCAGTTGTATCAAATCACTACGAAGTCTAAGAAAAGTAACGAAACCGGACGATCCACTTGGCATCAACCTAGGCACTGGAAACGACAACGGCAAACCCAGCCCTGTTGACCCTGCAGAGTCCTCCTTACAAACATCTGGGGGGTTGTGTCAAATTCGGGAGAGCTGTCCCACAGACGAGTCAAGCAGCAGCCTGACATAGTCATACTCACGGAATCATGCCTTACATACAATGTCCCAGACACCTCCATCACCATCCCTGGGCATGCCCTGTACCACTGGCAGGACAGCTCCACCAGAGGTGGCAGCACGGTGGAGGGAGTTAGGGAGTTGACCTGGGAGTCCTCAACATTGGCAGCGGACCCCATGAAGTCCCGTGGCATCAGGTCAAACACTGGCAAGAAAACCTCCTGCTGTTTACCAACCCCCGCCGCCAGTCCTTTGTCTGAGAATCTGTGCTTCTCCATGTTGAACACCAATTTCCTGAAGCACTGAGGCCAGCAAGGGCACAGAATGTACTCTGGGTGGGGGACTTCAATGTCCATCAGCAAGAGTGGCTCAGTAGCACCACTATTGACCGAGCTGGCCAAGTTCGAAAGGACATAGCTGCCAGACTGGGTCTGCGGCAGGTGGTGAGGGAACCAACAAGAGGGAAAAACCGACTTCATCTCGTCCTAACCAATGTACCTGTCGCAGATGCATCTGTCCATGACAGTATTGAGAGGAGTGATCACCACACAGGCCTTGTGGAGACGAAGTCTGTCTTCACATTGAGGGTATCCACCATCGTGTTGTATGGCATTACCGCTGTGCTAAGTGGGATAGATTTCAAACAGATCTAGCAACTCAAAACTGGGCATCCATGAGGTGCTGTGGGCTATCAGCAGCAGAATTGTATTCAGCCACAATCTGTAACCGCATGGTACGGCATATCCCCCACTCTACTATTACCATCAAGTCGGGATCAATGCTGGTTCAATGAAGAGTGCAGGAGAGCGTGCCAGCAGCAGCACCAGGCATACCTAAAAATGAGGTGTCAGTCTGGTGAAGCTGCAACACAGGACAACTTGCATGTCAAACAACAGACGCAGCGTGTAATAGACAGGGTTAAGTGATCCCACAACCAACAGATCAGATCTGAGCTCTGCAGTCCTGCCACATCTAGTCGTGAATGGTGGTGGACAATTAAGCAACTAACAGGAGGAAGCTCCACAAATATCCCCAACTTCAACGATGGGGGAGCCCAGCACATCAGTGCAAAAGACAAGGCTGATGCATTTGCAACAATCTTCAGCCATAAGTGCCGAGTGGATGATCCATCCCTGCTTCCTCCTGAGGTCCCCAACATCACAGATGCCAGTCTTCAGCCAATCCCAATCACTCCATCCAGTATCAAGAAGCAGCTTGAAGGCACTGGATGCTGCAAAGGCTGTGAGCCCAGACAACATTCCGGCAATAGTACCGAAGACCTGTGCTCCAGAACTAGCTGCGGCCCTAGCCAAGCTGTTCCAGTACAGCGACAACACTGGAATCTACCCAGCAATGTGGAAAATTGCCCAGGTATGTCCTGTCCACAAAAAGCAGGACAAATCCAACCCTGCCACTTACCGTCCTATCAGCGTACTCTCGATCATTAGCAAAGAGATGGAAGGTGTCATCGACAGTGCTATCAAGTGGCACTTGCTCAGCAATAACCTGCTCACTGATGCTCAGTTTGGGTTCCACCAGGGCCACTCAGCTCCTGACCTCATTACAGCCTTGGTCCAAACATGAACAAAGAGCTGAACTCAAGAGGTGAGGTGAGTGTGAATGCGCTTGACATCAAGGCAGCATTTGACCGAGGAGGACATCAAGGAGCCCTAGCAAAACTGGAGTCAATAGTAATTTACGGACATCAGATAGTGTGGGAAAAAGGCATTGAAGTGGATGATCAACCATAAGCATATTGAATGGCGGAGCAGGCTCGATAGGTTGAATGACCTACTCCTGCTCCTAAATTAGGGGGAAAACTCTCCGCTGGCTGGAGTCGTACCTAGCACAAAGGATGATGGTTGTGGTTGTTGGATGTCGATCATCTCAGTCCCAGGGCATCACTGCAGGAGTTTCTCAGGGTAGTGTCCGAGGCCCGACCATATTCAGCTGCTTCATCAATGACCTTTCCTCTGTTATAAGTTCAGAAGTTGGGATGTTCGCTGATGATTGCACATTGTTCACCATTCACAATGACTCAGATACTGAAGCAGCCCATGTCCATATGCAGCAAGACCTGGACAACATCCAGGCTTGGGCTGATAAGCGGCAAGTAACATTCGAGCCAGGCAATGACCATCTCAAACAAGAGAGAATCTAACCATCTCTCCTTGATGTTTAATGGCATTACCATCACTGAATCCCCCACTATCAACATCCTGGGGGTTACCATTGACCAGAAACTCAACTGGACCAGCCACGCAAATGCTGTGGCTACAAGAGCAAGTCAGAGGCTGGGAATTCTTTGGTGAGTAACTCACCTCCTGACTCCCCAAAGCTTGTCCACCATCTACAGTGCACAAGTCAGAAGTGTGATGGTATACTCTCCACTTGCCTGGTTGGGTGCAGCCCCAACAACACTCAAGAAGCTCGACACCATTCAGGATGAAGCAACCCGCTTGATTGGCACCCCATCCACCACCTTCAACATTGACTTCCTCCATCACCGACTCACAGTGGCAGCATTGTGTACCATCTACAAGATGCACTGCAGCAACTCACCAACTTCGACAGCACCTTCCAAACCCATGACCTCTATCACCTAGAAGGACAAGGGCAGCAGATTCGTGGGAGCACCACCATCTGCAAGTTCCCCTCCAAGCCACACACCATTCTGACTTTGAATTATATTGCCGTTCTTTCACAGTTGCTGGATCAAAATCCTGGAACTCCCTTTCTGACAGCACTGTTGGTGTACCTATGTCCCAAGGACTGCAGCAGTTCAAGAAGGCAGCTCACCACCACCTTCTCAAAGGCAATGAGGGATGGACAATAAATGCTGGTCCAGCCAGTGTTGCCCAGATTCCACAAACAAATTTTAAAAAACAGTCAGAATGTGGCCATTTTTTTTGTCTGGGGTATCTACATTTGCTGTTATGGTATCCGTTCTACTTGTCGAAGTTGCTTTTTGTTTCTCTTTGCCCACCTCCATTTCTCTCCTCCACTTCCTTTCCTTTTGGATGGAAAGTAATGAGTGATGTGGTGGGGAAAGGAGTTGCCACCCACTGGGGGTATAGGCTGTGCAAAGAATGTGACCTTCAGCTCCCATTTCATCCCTTCCCCGATCATATGTGAATCCCTCCCCCCACCCTTCATCTATCAACTACCCGTTACCATTCCTGCCATCCCTTCACTCCCACTACAATCTCACTCCCTTCCCCTATTTTACCCTCTCCGCCCTCCATGGAGGTTCTACCCTCGAATCTTGCTGCAATCTCCTCTTGCATTCACTTTCCCCAGTTTGGATGTCCACCTTGTTCCCTCCAATTCCCTCTCTCCTTCCCCTCTCCCATCTCCCCTCTCCCTTCCCCTTCCCCTCTGCTTATCCAGCCCATTCTCTCTCCCTCTCACCAGACTGTAGAGTTCAAATTCAGCTTGCAGTGTCACGGCACTGGGCAAAGGTATCCACTCCAAACCCAGGTTTTTGGGAGAGCTTGTGGCTTTCAAATAACAACTTATATTTATATTGCGCCTTTAACATAATGAAATGTCCTCAGATGCTTTACAGGAGCATTATAAAACAAAGTATGACACAAGCCACAAAAGGAGATATTAGGTCAGATGACCAAAAGCTTGGTCAAAGAGCTAGGCTTTAAGCAGCGTCTTGTAGGAGGAAAGTGAGGCGGAGTGGTCTCGGGAATGTATTCCAGAGCTTGGGGCCTAGGCATCTGCAGGTGCGGTCACCAGTGGTGGAGAGATTAAATTCAGGGATGCACAAAAGGCCAGAATTAGAAGAATGCAGATATCCTGGAGAGTTGTGATGTTGTAGGGGATAAGAGGGAGGGTCAAGACCATGGAGGGATTTGAAAACAAGGGGCGAATTTTAAAATCAAGATGGAAAAAATGACAAAACTTTAGTGAAACTGAAGATTTAATCATGTCATGAAATATGCAGTTTTCAAACTTTTTCTCTTTTGTTTAAACCTTTATTTTGGTAAATGGCATTTCTGAGGGACTTGTGGGAACCTGATGGCCAGATTGCGCAGACTTCAGGTGACTCATTAGAAAATAGCAACTATTGTCTGTCACAGTCTTTAACAATAAAAATACCCATCGCAACTCCAACTCCAGCAGTATCAGGGGTCAGTATGGTGGTCTAGTGGTTATAATTCTGGACTAACAACTCAGAGATCCCACCGTGGCAAGTTGAGAATCTGCATTTGGTAAATATGTTAATTTGTGTTTTGGCAGCTGTTAACAATTATCATGAAAGCTGCCAAATTCTATTAAGAAACCAGCTGGTTCACCTCTGCCTGGTCTGTCCTACATATGACCCAAGTCCCACACTATGTAGTTTGTAGTTGACTCTTAATGCCTCCAGGGTGACCAGGATTGGACAATAAATGCTACCTTGCTGGTGTTAACCATATTCCAAGAACAAACAAAAAAAAAAGTGTTTCTGAAGAAGCAAGTGCCCCAGGTCCCAAATATAATATAAAATTGTATCTATGGTATCTGCATTTGAATGGGTAGCTAAGAAATCAGAACATGTTGAGGAAAGTGTTGATCCACAGGTTTTTTTTCTATGTATTGAAAGAGTGCTTGTGCATTTGTGAATGCGTTGGAGGCAGAAGAGGGTTCTTAAAAAAAAAAAATCTGAAATATCCCCCCCATCTTAACATGTAAAAGTGGGCAATGTATTAGTGGTATCCTGAACATGAAAAATGAGTGGTTCCTTATAGTTGTGGTCCTTTGCAAACTGAGTGATTCCCATTTCTCCTACAGTTTGGTATGCAACAGGCACCATTACCAAATGAGTCTCTTGTTCCCTTATCAGTGTCCAGTATGTTGATTTGTGCCTGTGCCCACCCCCCTCCCCATTCTCTGCCACCCCCCACACCAAGTACAGCTTGGGCTGTTTTGAAACCAGCAATTGAAACTCAAATTTTAGTTTAGCTTGTAATTTCAAACATATTTAATGTGAATTTCCACAGTGCCAATTTTCAAAAAGAAAATCCTTGATTCTGTTTTGGCTTTGATAATAGTTTTACTGATCTTCATTCAAAATTGGCACATCACAAAATATTTTGACATCAAAAGATTTGGTTCTGTGCAGTTCAGACATCAGCCCTGGCTTTCCTCCCCATCAGATGTTTGTGGGTTCAAGTGTTCCCTCAAGAGTCTTGATTGCTACGCTTTCAGTGGTGCCTCTTTTGAGTAAGATGTTAAACCAATGCCTCGCCTGCCCTCTCAGGTGAATATAAAAAACCCCGTGACACTATTTAAAGTAGTATTCTCTCACTGTCCTGACCAATATTTATCCCTCAATCAACATCAATAAGCTAGATTATCTGGTTATCTCATTGCTGTTTGTGATTTTGCTGTGTGCAAGTGAGTTGCTACGTTTTCTACATTACTGTATTGATTGCCAAAAGTCTATCATTTGCAGTAAAGGGCTTTGAGATGCCGTGAGGTTGTGAAAGGTTAATTTCTTTTTCTTGATAACAATACCGCTATAATGGAAAATAGTTATCCTATGTACTCATTATGTTAGGTTATTTTTGATAGGTTGTACTCTGGAAAAAGTGAGGTGAGTAGGCTTAAGTAGTTCGGTAAGCTTAGATTAATAGTTATAATGAGCTTCTACTCTACTAACAGTTTGATTGGAATATTTGTCACATATTTGAAATGACCTGTGGCAGCATCAGAAATACAGATAGTTTTCTGCAGTTTATATTGACTCATTGGAGTCATGTATGCATTATTCTTTAGAATTGTGAATGGTTTGCACAGAATAGATGTGGAGAGAATGTTTCTACTTGTATGAGAATACAAGATCAATGCTAACAAATTCAATAGGGAAATAGGGAGAAATGTGTTCACTCAGACTGGTTAGAATGTGGAACACCCTACCACAAAAGTGGTTGAGGCAAATAGCTTAGGCGCTTTCAAAAAGGAAACTAGCTGAGTACATGAGAGAAAAGGGAATAGAATGATGCACTGAAAAGCTGAGGTGATCGAGATGGAATGGGAGGAGAGTTGTGTTTCGTATAAACACCAATGCAGCCTAATTGGGCCAGATAACCTGTTTCTGTGCTGTTTATTCTATGTAATTCTCTGTATTCTGGTACTGGTGATTTCACCCCATCATCAGCTGTCGGATTGGTCCTATTGGTAAGAAAGAAATATCTTGCATTTATGTAGTGTCTTATCACATCCTTGGGTGTCGCACCACTGCATAACCAGCTAATTACTTTTAAAGTAGCCTCTGTTGTTATGTAGGCAATGGTAGCAGCAAATGTGCACACAGCAAAGGCACACAAGCATTGAGATGAACAACAACAACTCCCATTTATATAGCACCTTTAATATAGCGCTCATGTGACATATCTTGGGGCATTTTACTATCAGACAATGTTTGACATGGAGCCACATAAGGAGATAGGGCAGATGAAGAGAAAGGTTTTAAGGAGAATTAAGAAGGATTTGAGAGAGAGGAGTAGAGGTTTAGGGAGGGCATTAGAGTTTAGTATCTCAGCAGCTGAAGGCATGCTGCCAGTCGTGGAGCAATTAAAATCGGGGATGCTCGGGGCCAGAATTGGAGGACCGCAGGTATCTTGGAGAGTTGTAGGACTGTTGGAGATTGTGGAGATAGAGGGGGCTGTGGCCATGGAGGGATTTGAAAACAAGGATGAGAATTTTAAAATCGAGTCTTTGCTTAACCCAAAGCCACTGTAGGCCAGTGAGCACAGGTGATGGATGAACAGGACTTGGGAGTTAGCAGACAGACAGCAGAGTTTGGGATGACCTCAAATTTGCAGAGGGTAGAATGTGGAAGGCCAGCCGGGAGTCTGTTGAAATCGTCAAGTCGAGAGTTAGAAAAGGGTTTCAGTAGCAGATGTGTCGAGGCAGGGGTGGAGTGGGACGATACTACTGAAGGTCTTGATTTTGGCATGCGTGTGTGGTCGGAAGCTCATCTCCGGGTCAAATACGGCACCAAGATTGTGAACAGTCTGATTCAGTCTGAAGACAGTTGCCAGGGAGAGGAATGGAGTCGGTGGCTCAGGGACGGAGTTTGTGGCGGGGTTTGAAGACAATGCTTTGGTCTTCCCAATGTTTAATTGGAGTAAATTTCTACTCATCCAGTACTGGATGTTGGATAAGCAGACTGAAAAATAAGAGACAGTGGAGGAGTAGAGAGAGATAGTGCTGCAGTAGAACTGGGTGTCATCAGCATACATATGCAGACTGATGCTGTGTTTTCAGATGATGTTGCTGGTGGGCAGCATGTAGATGAGACAAAGGATGGGGTCAAGGATAGATCTTTGGGGGACTCCAGAGATAATGATGTGGGAGCAAGAAGAAAAGCCATTGTGGGTGATTCTTTGGCTACAACTGGATAGGTAAGAATGGAACCAAGCAAAGACAGTTTTATCTAGCTGGACACTGGAGAGGTATGTTGGCGGAGGATGGTATACTAACAGTGTCGAAAGCTGCAGATAGGTTGAGGAGGGATAATTTATCATGGTCACAGCCACAAAGAATGTCATTTGTGACTTAGATGAGGGCCGTTTCTATACTGTGGCAAGGCTGGAAACCTGATTGGTGAGATTCAAACCTGGAATTGCGGGAAAGATAGGCATGAATTTGGGGGGTGGGGGGGTGGGTGTGGTGGGGATGGTGGCGACAACACATTCAAGGACTGAGATGAAGAACTGGTTAATTTTTTTTTGGTGGAGGGAGAAATGCTGGTTAGGAAATCTGAAGATCTCCCTGATCTTTACAGAAAATCTCATCTGACAATACTATGCATTTTAAATATTCCATTGAAATGTCAGTCTAGATCACGTGCTTAAGACTTGGAATGCGGATTGGACTGAAAACAATCTGACTTGGTGAACAATGCCTTTCATTCCATCTACCTTATTTTTTAATTGAAATCTTCTCGTACCTTCCCCACCAACCCCCAGTTGCATATTCGGCTGCCCTTGAATGTCTCCATGTTTGTCATCTCCTTGCATGGCAATCCATTTCAGGCACTAACTAATCAGTACTTCCTGAAATTGCCTTTTGCAATTTCTTATTCATGTCTCCTTGGTCTTCTGTTCTGCTGCAACCTGAAATAGTGTTTCCTTGTTTGTTCCTATCAGTGGGACTTCCCTGTGTTAATTGACTCCAGGACTAGCAACGTTTCACAGCCATCATCCCTACCCTTAACACCCATAATCCATCTTTGGGGGATATTGGTTTTGAGCCCTTTAAGCCTGTCTATGCAAGTGATATCAAAGTCATGAAATTTAGCTACAGAGCCTCCTATCATGGCATGCTACCAGTGCCTTCTCCAATGAATTCTTCCAGGAAGTGATAATTTATGTTGAGTATTTTCTGTTCACCCTCAGTTTTAATTCTATTTGCACCCTTAAGTGACCTTAGTTCTTATTGGGTAACCCTTTTGCAGGAAGAATTTTTCATTTGGCTTCTACAGCTGTATTTATTTCCAGTTCCCTCTTTACCACTAAATGGTCTTTTAAAAAATATTTTTAGAGATCCTTTATATTTTCCTCACTGGTTTCCTTCACTCTTCTCTCTAAGTCTGTAAAGTTTACTTTCTTTTGTATTCTCTTATATACATTCGCCAATCCTTATTATGTACTTACACTGCACATTGAGTAGAATGGTCTTTAAGAGTGTTCCATTTGTACTAAAATGAAAGATACTGACAGCAATCTGGTTTGAGTGATGACTAACCCATATTTTAATGGCTTTCCTCATCTCAGAACTTGTTCCAGGAATCTATACAGCCCTCCCTTCGACACTATTTCTCTAGTTATGCATTGACATGCTTAATCTGTTCTTGCCTGACCGGTTCTGCATATGGCATTGGAATATTTGTATCTTCGAAATCTTGCATTTCAGTCTAGAACCTAATGCTCCAAGCTCCCTTTGCAAGGCATGCATTCTCCAACAAGAACTTGCATTACTTGGTACTTTTACCAGCCAAGCCATTTTACGAAGGAATCCTGTAGAAATAACTGGAGACGTGGAAATGAGGTTGGGACAGTGACTGTAGGCTAGCTTGAAACAGTGGATTTTGAGGAAATTTTGAACAATAACAGAGAACTAGAGAGGCAAGGAATTTAGGGAGAAAGTTCCACAGAGAAGGGCTGAGATTTTGGGATGCACAGGAGGCTGGAGTGGGAAGAGAAAACAACTCTGGGATGAGGGTTAATATGGCTGGAGAAGGTTGTGGGGGTGCTGATGTATAAAGCCATAGAAAGAATTGAAGATGCAGATAAGGATTTTAAATTGGGGATAGAGGGCGACAGTGCAGGTCTGAGAGGATGGGAGAGTGGGTCTACATGCAGGACAGGATATGGACCACTCAGTTTTGGACAAGTTGCAGTTTGTAGAGGGTGAACAGTGGAAAACCAACAAAACGAGTACTGGCAAAGTCAAGTCTGGATGTGACATTGGTTATTATGAGAGTCATAATTTTGTCTAGTTTCCCTCTCTTAACTAAAGTTTTTTTTATTCTCTCTGCTATATGTCTCATGCAATAGCACTAAGGAGGCAAGACACCAGTTAGGCCTTTAGGTCATTGCTGCCTATCCTTCTTTACTAACCTATGCCAGCTCTGAATTATTGTCTCTGTCTGTTCTGCCATGGGTATGCAATTGCTGTATGACAGCATGCTTACCCTCCCTTATGCCTACATCTGTGTCCTCCTCATAGGTAACAAGAACAATCTGACTTATCATACAAGTGCATCCCCACAGAATTTCCTGTATTGTTCCTCCTGTCTTCTCCCTCACCCATTTCCTTCCCTTACGTCCACAATTTCTTTCTGTGGCGTTACCACTTTCTTGGGTTTATCTTCCAGAAATAATTGCTCCCCATATAGAGACATTTAAAGTTCCAAAGTAGTTCATATTACATTTTCTGTAGAATATATAAGTATTCAGACCAGTATAGTCCATGGATCAAGTTTTTTTTCATTACTTAAAACTAATATTCCAATAAAAACCACATTGTTTAAGTGTTTGCCCTACTTTTAGTTTATGGGATCATTATGTGAATTAAAAAATGTTTTCTGATAAGTGAAAGGAGCTCATAGACCTTTTTTTCCTAAGATTGACATCATCTGTTCAGCGGCTACAAAGGGAACCTTCCGTTCTCATTCCCTACCAAGCCACATAGCCCCAATGCTCCCTCCTTCCCTGCCCCAGAACTTGCATCGTTGTCTAATATTTCTCCTATCTCCCATATGCCCTCTCAGAGCTCATCTTGACCATGATTCCCACCTCCTGCTCTCTCAACCCTCTTCCCACTAAACTGCTGACCACTTCATTTCCCTTAATGACCCCATGCTAGCTATAGTGCAGACTGTTCTCTCTCCCTTTCAATTCTGCCGTCTTCATCCCCGTCTTCAAAAATAAAAACCTATCCATCCTTGCAAACTATCACCGCATCTGCAACCTCTTTTTTCGCTCCAAAGTCCTTGAATGTGTTTTTGCCTCCCACATGTGTCCAGTTTTCCCACAACTCTACATTTGAACCTCTTCAAACATGCTTCCGCCCTGGCACAGCAGTGTAGTGGTTCTAATCAAAGTCACAAATTATATCCTATGTGTCTGTAGCTATAGTGCACAGTTCTTCTTCATCCTTCTCTCTTGGTCTGCAACCTTTGATACAAGTGGCCACACCAGCTTTCTCTAACACCTCACCTCCATTGTCCAGCTGAGTGGAGCTGCCTTGCCTGGTTCCACTCTTACCTATTCAGTCATAGCCAGAGAATCTCCCACAATGGCTTCTCTTCCTGTCCCCGTGCCGTTACCTATATGGGAGACTCCATGTACTTGCTGCCCTTTTGTACCACCTTTGGAAAACACAACATCCATTTCCGCACGCATGCTGAAGACTGCCAGCTCTACCTCATCAGCACCACTCTTGACTCCTCCACTATTTCTGTGTCAAATTGCATGTCCAATATCCAGTCCTGGATGCAATGATACTTTCTTGAATTAAACATCGGGAAGACTGCAGCCATTGACTTTGCTCCCTGCCACAAATTCCATATCCAGCTCCCCTAACTTCCTATCTTCCGTCCTCCATAAATTTAAACACACCCAAAGCTTTCTTGCAAAAATCCTGACTTGCACCAAGTCCTGTTCACCCATCACACCTATGCTTATTGACCTACATTGGTTCCCCATGCAGTGACACCTTGATTTTAAAATTCTCTTCCTGGTGTTCAAACCTCTGCTTCCTATCTCTGTAATTTCCTCCAGTCCTACAACTCTGGGAACTCTGCTTTCCTCCAACTCTGGGCTGTTTTGCATTCCCCATTTCCTTCACCCCACCATTGGTGGTTGTGCCTTCAGGTGTCCAGCCCCGATCCCTGGAATTCCTTCCCTAAATCTCTTCTCCCCTCCACCACTCGTGCTTTTAAAATGCCCCTTTGAAGTTACTTCTTTGACCTACCTTTTGGTCACCTGATCTAGCATCTGCTTCTTTGGCTTTGTCAGTTTTTGTCTGGTTGCGCTCTTGTGAAACGCCTTTGGTTGTTTAACTATGTTAAAAGTGTTGTGCAAATGCAAGTTTTTGTTCTGGTTTCCAGACCTGTTTATAGAAATCTATTCCAAAATGTTAGATACGATTTAATTGTAGAGAAGATTTGGTCACATTGTCTGATCTGTATTAGTAAAATTCAGAATTTTTCTTTTTAGCCAATCAGACAAGGAATCTGGCTCAAGCTCTGGGAGCAGCAGTGATGGAAGCAGCAGCCAATCAGATAGCAATGACTCCAGTGACTCTGATAGCGGTTCAGACTCAGGCAGCCAATCTGATTCTGATTCATCTGGTTCAGAAAGTAACGCGTCATCATCCAGAGGAAAGAGACCAGTTGAGAGCAAAATTCCAAAAACTGATGGAGCAGAGGTGAATACAATTAGTATGTTGTGTGACTAATTCATATTTGTCTGATTTTAATTTTAAGAAATGGTCCTTGAAATTGGAGTTGGTGTATCTCAGTCCTTGGAATTCCACACAAAGTACTCTGCATGATACAATAAATTACAAACTACAATTGGGCAGAAAATATAAAACAATTGGGGGCAGGAAAATTTTAAATGTTTGCATTAACCTTTAGATTGCTAGAAAAGCTGTAAGGCAAGAATAAGTCCTTACCGAGTAGCTCAAAAAGAAACTATTGACTTGAAATCTTTCAAACGTACCAGCTTGTGTGCAGAGGGAGGCGGTGACATTCTGTGCTATCAATACTTCACGGGTTTGGATGATGATTGCAAGTTTTGAATTTTGACCGTTTTCCCTCTTCTATTGCAGTTTTGGAAATCGAATCCAAGTATTTTAGCTGTACAGAGATCTGCCATGATAAGGAAGCAGCAACAACTACAGCAGCAACATCTTTCTTCAAACAACAGTTCAGAGGTTTGAAATTTAATTAAAATTAGTAACTGAGAGGCATTTATTACACTAGAGCAGGTAATTATTGAACTGTGATAAGGCTACCAAAGTGGACTCGATTGGCCGTGTAGCCTCCTTCTGTGCCACAAGTGAATCAGTGAGCCAATACAACAATGAGTTTGTAGCAAGGTAATACTAGCAAACTGGGAATTCACATTGACTATTATTGAAGCATAATCATTCAATTCAAATTGGGCATCAAATCATTAGCCAATGGGACCAAACTAATTTTTTAATGAAAATTCTAAGCACAGTTCACATCGTGCTCTGTTTTGTCTCTTTCTTGCCATCCTATCATTTGCAATTAGAGTTGTATTCAATGCCAGGCATAGTGAAGCGGTTATGAAGGCTACTGGAAATCTATCCAGTGTCGGTACGGTAACACAGTAGTTCGCCAAGAAACATAACACGGCCTGATATACTTCAATGTCTAATTTTACAAATAATCAAGGTCAAAACAATATCAACTTTATTTTTATGGAGAAGTCTTAATTAAAATTTTATCTTGGAAATATTATGAAGTATCCTCAGTGCCTGTTCTGCTTGTCTCTAACATCACTCAATCCAAAATTTCAGGTGCAGCTATTAAATTACAAAGGAATTTGAAAAGGGGATCAAAATTTACTGTTGTAGTGTGATCATGAGTGGGAATTGATCTTGTACAGTATCTGAACTATACTGTATAGAAATTTTTATGGGTAAAAGTTAATTAGATTAGTTTTGAGCTTGATTTTCGAGTGGATCCTACTGTTAAATGCATAATCTATAGATTTGGTGTCTAACCTTTATCTGTTCGTTTAAATGGTATTGTCATTTTGCAGTATACCTTAAATTGGTGAAAGTAACATTGACTCCACAACTGTTCACAAAATCTGTTTTTGTAACTGTGGAGCTTAGTATATTTGAGGAAATTTATTTTGTACTATATTTTATGTTTCAGCAGGAATCATCAAGCAGTGAAGATTCTGACGATGATTCGTCCTCGGAGAACACTGCCAGACATGTGAAACGCAGAGAGTAAGCCTATATTTCTATCGATTGTTTATGATTAAATGTGTCTTTTATTATCTTTCACAGCTGATCTGTTCTTAACATATTTGCAGAAAGTTTTCTGAAGTCGGTGTGTGGAGAAAGTAATTTTGTGTAAGATTTACAGTAGAACGACAGGTGAATATAAACGGAGATCATTAATTAAATTTCCTGTATCACCTTGAATGCAGTCCCCAAAAATCAAAGCTCTAAATACCTGTCATCTGAAAAGCAATTCTCCTGTCCACTTTGCTCTTAAATCTCATGCGTGCTGTCTCCCACGCGCTCACTTGCTCTTTCTGGCGCACTCTCTTGCTGCCTCTCTGTCCCTTGTTTCCTCTGTTTCTCTCTTCACCCCTCCCCATTGCAATCCTTGTTTCGTTTTGATCTTGTACAGTATCTGAACTATACTGCATATAAATTTTTATGGGTAAAGGTTAATCAGATTAGTTTCTTTGCAGTCATTACTCCATGGAACTACTTTATTCCGTGTAACCTCCAAGTGTACAAATTTATGATCCTCCTCGATTCACTTTCATTTGCTCGTGTGGATAAACACTGACATGAACTGACTGGGCTGAATTCCCTGTTTCCATGTTATAACTTCACTATATTGTAACTCTCTGTTCCCTAAAACCTCAAAATAGGGGACCTCCTTTCCTCCCTGCCTTGTTTTCTCTTTCCGTTAACAGGGATTTAAAGCCAAACTTGTCATCGCTTTGACTTATTTTCTTCATACCTTGATATGCTGTGTCATGGCTTTGACCTTTATGTAGGTTTCTCAATTTGAAGATAACTAAATTTTCAAATACCCTTTAATACATGTGATTTCAAGGAAAATCTTTGTCTAGAAATGGTTACGAGATCATAGCATTTTACACAACAGAAGAAGCCCATATGGCTCATTGCATCTGCACCATCTCGCTGAGAGCATTGTCCATTTAGTTCCATTTCTTGGTCCTCTCCCCAAAACATTTTCAATTTTACTTTATTTCTGCATTAATATTTATGCACTTCCCTTTTAAAAACTGATATGGATTCTCCTCCCACCACTGTTTCTGTAGGGTGTTCCATGTCCTTGCAGTCCTCTATAATTTAAAAATAATGTTCCTAATCTCTTCCTTCATCCTTTTTGTGAGATCTTAAATTCATGCCCCCTATTTACTGACACTAATCAGTGGAAATATTTTTCTAATTACTTTATCAAAAACTTCAGTTTTGAATATCTCTATCAGATTGTGTCTCAACCTTCTAAATTCTTTTTGAAAAAGCCCCAGTTTCTCTAGTCATTCCTCATTATTATAGCCTCCAAATGTGAGTATTATCTTAGATGACACTAAGTTAGAAGGCACAGTAAATGTGTGGATAGGAGCAGGAAATTGCAAAGGGACGTAGACAGAATAAGTGGGCAAAACTATGGTAAATGGTGTTTAATGTGTGGAAGTGTGAGGTAATACATTTTAAATCTAAGGAAGACAAATCAAAATATTTTGTGAACAGGGAGAGACTGCAAAATGTGGATGAGAAAAGGATTTTATGTGCTTATACAAATCAGTAAAAGCAGTGCACAGTTAATCAAACAAGTAAATGGAGTGTTGGCCTTTATCTCAAGGGGGCTGGAATACACAGGGAAGAAACTTGTGCTTTAGTTGCACAGACCTTGGTCAGACCCCAGCTAGATTATGGTGTTCAATTTTGGACACTGCACCTCAGGAAGGATTTATTGGTCTTGGAAGGGAGTACAGTGATACCAGGGCTTTTAAAGGTTAAATTATAAAGACAGGCTAGTGAACTATCCTGTGCTCAGGATAGTTCTAACTGTGACAGTCCTAAACAACAGGATCAAACTGCTCCAGCTGCTAAACCTTCCCATTGACATCTCTCTTGTGAACGAAAGAGGTGTCACTTTTTGCTGGGAAAATTTGTAAAAGACAACTGGAAAGAAGATCCTTTCAGATGTCAGTTGAGTCCCACCTGGGAATTGAATCATGTTTTGAGTAAGCTTAATTTCAGCCAGAATGGTTTGAATTGTTAGTATGATCTTATGTCTCCCACATTCTGCACACAGTATTAGTAAATTTAAGTCTTTAGCAGTTGATCAAAGCCAGCACGAGAGTTTAGATGTTCAGCTTCTTTCTTTGAGTGGTGTAGTCCAGTTTGCACGCAAGATTTGATAAATGGATTGGGTTACCTTTATTGGTAATGTTTTGTATGCCATTAATGAAATTGTCTTTGATTCTTTCACTGATCTGATAGTGCTTTAACTTGTGTTCCATTGCTCTCCCTGTTACATTTGTTCTTAATGTTTCCTTCGGTCAAAGTACTACAGGTGTGATTCAGATTATATTCAATGTGTACAGGGCAGTCACAGAAATCACCCTTTCAAAATTGCAGTAAAATGAGTGTATTTCTTAAAGGCACAGTTATTTTTTTTCCCATTCCCCTGTCTTCCCCCAACCCTGTAAGATGTCAACTATTCATATTTGTTTTAGAAATTTCTACATGTGCTTTGTTCATTCGAATAGAAATCCTTTCTAAATAATAGCTCCCGAGTTTATGGAAGCTCCTACAATTTTTACCCAAATTAATGCAAGCTACGTTTTTGTGGACACGGCAACTGATTAATTCAGTCCAGTACTGCCTTATCAGTCACAGCTGGCAAAAGAATTGACCTGGACACTTCATGCTATTGGAAATCTAAAAATTAGATGTTTAGAAGATGATACATCTTAAAATATTTTTATTTATGCTTGCAACTGATCATGAAAAGAAGGGGTGCCCTGGCATCAGTGATACTGCAGGGAAGTTACCAGGGCTCATCAACATAAACATCCAGGTTATCTTTTCTTGGTAGCCTTTTGAAGTCCCTTTTTTAATGCTGTCCCTATCCAGGCACAACTTTAAAGGTGTTCATATGAAATAAATTGAAATTCTCTGATACTTCTGGTGCAAACATTGACCTTATCTACATCATCAACAACAACTTGCATTTTTATAGCACCATTAACGCAGCAAACTGTCGCAAGGCACATCACAGGAGCATTTTCGACAGTGAGCCACATGAGATTTTTTTTTTTGTTCATTCATGGGATGTGGGCATCACTGGCTATGCCAGCATTTATTGCCCATGAGAAGGTGGTGGTGAGCTGCCTTCTTGAACCGCTGCAGTCCATGTGGGGTAGGTACACCCACAGTGCTGTTAGGAAGGGAGTTCCAGGATTTTGACCCAGCGACAATGAAGGAACAGCGATATAGTTCCAAGTCAGGATGGTGTGTGACTTGGACGAGAACTTGCAGGTGGTGATGTTCCCATGTATCTGCTGCTCTTGTCCTTCGAGGTGGTAGAGGTCGCGGGTTTGGAAGGCGCTGTCGAAGGAGCCTTGGTGCGTCGATGCAGTGCATCTTGTAGATGGTACACACTGCTGCCACTGTGCGTCAGTGGTGAGGGAGTGAATGTTTGTAGATGGGGTGCCAATCAAGTGGGCTGCTTTGTTCTGGATGGTGTCGAGCTTCTTGAGTGTTGTTGGAGCTGCACCCATCCAGGCAAGTGGAGAGTATTCCATCACACTCCTGACTTGTGCCTTGTAGATGGTGGACAGGCTTTGGGGAGTCAGGAGGTGAGTTACCCGCTGCAGGATTCCTAGCCTCTGACCTGCTCTTGTAGCCATGGTATTTATATGGCTTCTCCAGTTCAGTTTCTGGTCAATGGTAGCCCCTAGGATGTTGATAGTGGGGGATTCAGCGATGGTAATGCCATTGAATGTCAAGGGGAGATGGTTAGATTCTCTCTTGTTGGAGATGGTCATGGCCTGGCACTTGTGTGGTGCAAATGTTACTTGCCACTTATCAGCCCAAGCCTGGATATTGTCCAGGTCTTGCTGCATTTCTACACGGGCTGCTTCTGTATTTGAAAAGTTGCGAATGGTGCGGAACATAGTGCAATCATCAGCGAACATCCCCACTTCTGACCTTATGATTGAAGCAGCTGAAGATGGTTGGGCCTAGGACACTACCCTGAGGAACTCCTGCAGTGATATCCTGGAGCTGAGATGACTGACCTCCAACAACCACAGCCATCTTCCTTTGTGCTAGGTATGACTCCAACCAGCAAAGAGCTTTCTCCCTGATTCCCATTGACTCCAGTTTTGCTAGGGCTCCTTGATGCCATACTCAGTCAAATGCTGCCTTGATGTCAAGGGCAGTCACTCTCACCTCACCTCTTGAGTTCAGCTCTTTTATCCATGTTTGAACCAAGGCTTTAATGAGGTCAGGAGCTGAGTGGCCCTGGTGGAACCCAAACTGAGCATCACTGAGCAGGTAATTGCTAAGCAAGTGCTGCTTGATGGCACTGTTGATAACACCTTCCATCACTTTACTGATGATTGAGAGTAGACTGATGGGGCGGTAATTGGCTGGGTTGGACTTGTCCTGCTTTTTGTGTACAGGACATACCTGGGAAATTTTCCACATTGCCGGGTCGATGCCAGTGCTGCAGCTATACAGGAACAGCTTGGCTAGGGGTGCGTCAAGTTCTGGAGCACAGGTCTTCAGTACTATTGCCGGAATATTGTCAGGACCCATAGCCTTTGCAGTATCCAGTGCCTTCAGTCGTTTCTTGATATCACGCGGAGTGAATCGAATTGGCTGAAGTCTGGCATCCGTAATGCTGAGGACTTCAGGAGGGGGCTGAGATGGATCATCAACTCGGCACTTCTGGCTGAAGATTGTTGCAAATACTTCTGTCTTATCTTTCGCACTGATGTGCTGGACTCCCCCATCATTGAGGATGGGGATATTTGTGGAGCCACCTCCTCCAGTTAGTTGTTTAATTGTCCACCACCATTCACGACTGGATGTGGCAGGACTGCAGAGCTTAGATCTGATCCATTGGTTATGGGATCGCTTAGCTCTGTCTATCACATGCAGCTTATGCAGTTTGGCGTGCAAGTAGTCCTGGGTTGTAGCTTCACCAGGTTGACACCTCATTTTGAGGTATGACTGGTGCTGTTCCTGGCATGCCCTCTGCACTCTTCATTGAACCAGGGTTGGTCTCCTGGCTTGATGGTAATGGTAGAGTGGGGTATATGCCGGGCCATGCGGTTACAGATTGTGGTTCAGTACAATTCTGCCGGTGCTGATGGCCCACCGCGCCTCATGGATGATGGATGCCCAGTTTTGCTTTGCTAGATCTGTTCGAAATCTATCCCATTTAGCACAGTGATAGTGCCACACAACACGATGGACGGTATACTCAATGTGAAGTCGGGACTACCAATACAGTCATGGACAGAAGCATCTGCGGCAGGCAGATTGGTGAGGACAAGGTCAAGTATGTTTTTCCCTCGTGTTGGTTCCCCCACCACCTGCCGCTGACCCAGTCTGGCAGATATGTCCTTTAGTACTCGGCCAGCCCGGTCAGTAGTGGTGCTACCGAGCCACTCTTGGTGATGGACATTGAAGTCCCCCACCCAGACTGCATTTTGTGCCCTTACTACCCTTAGTGCTTCCTCCAAATGGTGTTCAACGTGGAGGAGTACTGACTCATCAGCTGAAGAAGGGCAGTACGTGGTAATCAGTAGGAGGTACCTTGCCCATGTTTGATCTGATGCCATGAGACTTCATGGGGTCCAGAGTCAATGTTGAGGACTCCCAGGGCAATTCCCTCCCTACTGTAGACCACTGTCCCGCCACCTCTGCTGGGTCTGTCCTGCTAGTGGGACAGAACATACCTGGGGATGGTGATGGCAGTGTCTGGGACATTATCTGTAAGGTATGATTCCATGAGTATGACTATGTCAGGCTGTTGCTTGACTAGTCTGTGGGACAGCTCTCCCAACTTTGGCACAAGCCCCCAGATGTTGGTAAGGAGGACTTTGCAGGGTCGACAGGGCTGGGTGTGCTGTTGTTGTTTCCGGTGCCTAGGTCGATGCCAGGTGGTCCGTCCGGTTTCATTCCTTTTCATTGACTTCATAGCGGTTAGATACAACTGAGTGGCTTGCTAGGCCATTTCACAGGGCATGTAAGAGTTAACCGCATTGCTGTGGGTCTGGAGTCACATATAGGCCAGACCAGGTAAGGACAGCAGATTTCCTTCCCTAAACGACATTAGTGAACCAGATGGGTTTTTACAACAATCGACAGTGATTTCATGGTCATCATTAGACTAGCTTTTAATTCCAGATTTATTAATTAAATTCAAATTCCACCTTCTGCTGCGGTGGGATTCGAACCCATGTCTCCAGATCAATACCCTGGGTCTCTGGGTTACTAGTCCAGTGATAATACCGCTATGCCACCACTTCCCCCGGAGGAGCAGATGACCAAAAGATTGGTGCAAGAGGTAGATTCTGAGGAGAGTTTTCGAGGGGGACGGAGAGATTTAGGGAGGGAATTGCAGAAGTTAAGGCCTCTGCAGCTGAAGGCATGGCGACCAATATGGCATGAATAAGATTGGAGTTGTGGGAGGGGCCAGAATTTGAGGAGCACAGATATCTCAGATTGGAGAAGGCTATAGACAAAGATAAGACGAAACCATAGATGGATTGAAAACAAGGATGAAAATTTTTAAATGGCTTTGCTCAACTGGGAGCCATTATAGTTCAGCAAGTACACAGGTGATGGGTGAATGGAACTTGGGTGGTGAAAGGCAGCATTGCAAACTCAGGAGAATTCTGCTAATGTGGTTACAGGTTGTAAGACTTGGGTCTGTATCATGAGCCAATGCATTCAAACAAATTTAAAAAGTGTGGTTCCTTCACCTGCCATTCAGCTTCTTTTCCCTTTGGTTAATTTCCCTGTTTGGAAATGATCATCTTCATTTGTTTAGACCAGTTAGTTCTACGCTTGAATTTTTGGCCTGATCACACAGCACTATTAATGTCCTCACCCTTAACTGTCCAAGGATCTTTGGGGATTTCCAGGTGCATTATCTCCTCATTGTTTATCCTTCTCCCTGCAGTAAGATGCTGCAGCCTCTGCTTGGCATCTCACGAATGAGGCAGCTCAGATTGGGACTTGAGTGATGACTCAAAGCCCCATCTGTCACCACTTGACAACAATTGGTGTTGGTGCTATTGACAATTTGTCTCTGCTCTTAACAAGATTTTGAAGAAAAAACACAAAATTTGTTCGTGCTGTGATTATTTGAAAAATCAGAACTTGGAGAGTGGTAATGGAAAAAAAAAATAATTTTGGCATTGTAAATAATTGTAGAGGTTGAAACTGTAGACAAAACGTTGTTACGATCAGGTGAGAAGGGGTCGAAGGGTTCCCCTTTCTCCTTGTTTGACCACAACAGATTTATTTCTTTTTAAGTGGATATGCTTGCCAATTCAGTGAATGTTTAAGCCGTAAAAGAGCCAATCAGCCAGGTTCTGTTGAGTTTAATAAAGAAAGAGGTTAGCTTTATTGTGCTTAAACTGATCTAAGTAAAAATAATAAAAATACACTCCAACTTTCTTTTTTTGTCTCTCTGTCTCACACACACAAATAAATAGGTTACAGAGTGGGGAAGGATAGATTGGATGAATTAGAGTCGCGAGAAATAAAAGGGGTATACTGTCTGTGGAGGTTGGTGACTCAGCTAGCTTCAGGCTGAATTCAGTGGTTCTGAAGCTTTCGGTCTGTCGAGGTGAACGCAGATTCGGTGGTTCTCCGGGAGACAGCAATGTAATTGAATTCCTTCAAGGGAGATCTCTCTGTCCTTTTCGGAAAGTTCTCTCTCTCTAGCTCCCCCTCAGGCTTAAGTAATTAAGTGCAGTGAGCATCGATCGGTGAACAGACTAACACAGATCAATTAAACCACTGAACACTACAGTCCGCAGCAGGGAATATACCTCGGCGCTCACGGTCAGCAGGCAGAGTTCAAATCGTGCAAGGTTTGAGTGGTTCGTCTCCACCAGTTTAATATTCAGGTTTTTGGCCGGTGGTTTAAAAAATTATCATTCAACCAAGTCACAAACACAATTAAGTGCCTTTACTTTAGTGCCAGAAGCATTAGGAGCAAAATACTGAAAATAATTGAAAGCAAATGTAGCAGATGTCATAGGGATTGCAGAAGCATGGTTCATGCAAGAAGATTAAAATTAATTTGATAGCGCGATATAGATTGCTAAACAGTGATGAAGCGATAGATTGGATTTACAGTAATCTAGATGTGAACCATTTCAGGAAGGAAAAAATGAAATTATATGGTTGAAAAATTTTTAAAAGGCAAAGGCATGGATTAATAATTGGGTTCCACTGCAAATCTACTAAGGTATATAAAGGAAGTCAATAGCACCTTGCATGTTGAGTTTAGATAGGTGTATTGTTAATATAATATAATAATGGTGACATCAATCCATTGATATTAACTGGAAATGCCCAATTGGAAGTACAACGATTGAATCTGAGTTTGCAAGGGTGGCACAAGACTTCTTGACACAGCATGCCACAGACTTTCCTTGGGTGTGCTCCCATCTAGACTTGAAAAAAATCAGATGCCATCCATAATCCATAGGTATTGGAACCTCTGGGGATAAATAACCATAATATGATCAAGTGTGACACTTTCTGACAATGAGTACTAGCAAGGGCTGAGATGAAAATAATCTCAAGAAGGCAAATTTTGATGGAATCAGGGATGAACTAAAAGAAACTAAGGGTATAATCCTGATTAAAAATTGAAGAAAAATTGAAAATATTAAAAACCATATAAAATGTGCAAAAAAAGTATATACAAAAGAGAAGCACAAGCTAAACCAGCAGTCTGCAATGGCTAAACAGAAATTAAAATAGATATTTGGAAGAAAACCATAATATTTAAAACCCAGAGGGAAAAGGAAGAAGAACTTTGATAAGGAAATGTTAAAAGGAGTTAAAAAGGTTTCAAAATGAAAGGCATTGGAGAGAAATACAGCAAAAATTGTTAGCACCATAATGAATACAATAATAGAGGGAGAGTTAAATAAAAATAAAAGATAAAATGATGGAATAATTGAAGATGGATTGGTTCAAATGTCATCTTTAAGTTCAATGTGTTCACTCACATTGGTCAAGAAATGTGAATCAACAAATTAAGATTTCTGAGACTGACAATCAAAGACAGTGTCTTAAAACCTTTAACATTTGATTTGTAAGATAGGGTGAATGAATACTTGAACTGAACTATTGCAACATTGATGTGGATTTCTGCCAAATATCAGTTTCCTATCAGTAACTTGCTAACGTAAGCTTAAAAATAGTCTCCCTACAACTGTTGTAGACTTGTAAAGTGGATGTGCATATGGAATGATCCATTACTGGTGACTAGAATACTTTGGAGTGGAAACTGGTTTAAATATGCATTTCACTTTTTAATAAAACTTAGTCTTAGAATGAAAAATATAAAAGTACAATCTTTACATGTGAACTAAATATATTTTGGGTATTGGCAAGTCGAGTAATTTTTTTTCCCTCTTCACTGGATGTGGGTGATATTGAGAAAATCACATTTATTGCCCATTCCTTGTCCTGAGGTGGTGGTGAGCCTTTTTGAAGCAGTGCAATCCTTCTGATGATGGTGCTTCCACAATAGTAGGTAGGCTGTTCTGGATATTGACCCAGCAACAATGAAGGAATAATGTGTGTTCAGAAACTGCTGAGGGTAGGTAGGTTGGTCTGCTTAAGCATTTCACGTCATATTATGTTTTCATGAGAATTCTCTCGTGATTATATTTCATTTCTCTAGTGAAGACTGGCAGATGTCTGGTTCCGGTTCTGAGGAGGAGGAAGATCGAGAGAAGAGTACCTCAGGAGACAGCGAGTCTGACTACCAGCCCGACAACAAAGTAAAAAGCAGGAAACCTCAGAACAGGTAACAGTTTAAGGAAACTCCATTTAAGAGGTATTCAGCTCCACCCAGATGCTCATTAAATAGCTCTGTCATACATTAGTTCATTCACTAGTCTGTGCTGTTAACTGATCTCCACTGAAACAATATTAATGCTCGCTAGGTTAGGGAGGAAAAAACTGGGAAGGTTTCTCATTTTTGTGCACTATTCCATGCCCCTTGTTAGAAGTAAGTACGTGTGAATGTCAGGTGACAACAGGATTGTGCTTGGATGTTATGCCCTCCTAATTCTAGGTATCCATCCCACATTCTTTGTCAAGGCTAATAGAGTCGTACAGCATAGAAACAGGCCCTTCGGCCCACCGCGTCCATGCCGATCATAATGCCTATCTATACTAATCCCACCTGCCTGCATTAATTCTGTATCCCTCTGTGGTTTGCTCATTCAAGTACCTGTCCAGATGCCTCTTAAATGTTGCTACTGTTCCTGCCTCCACCACCTCCTCAGGCAGCTCATTCCAGATACCAACTATTCTTTGTGTGAAACATTTACCCCTTTGATTCCCTTTAAACCTCCTCCCTCTCACCTTAAATTTATGCCCTCTAGTTTTAGTCACCCCTACCATGGGAAACAGACTCTGGCTATCTACCCTATCTATGCCTCTCATAATTTTATATACCTCAATCATGTCCCCTCTCAGCCTCCTTCACTCCAGGGAAAACAGACCCAGCCTATCCAATCTCTCTTTATAACTCAAGCCCTCCAAACCAGGCAACATCCTTGTGAATCTTTTCTGCACCCTTTTTAGCTTAATCACATCTTTCCTGTAGTGCGGCGACCAGAACTGCACACAGTATTCCAAATGCGGCCTAACCAGCGTTATGTACAACAGTAACATGACGTCCCAACTCTTGGACTCAATGCCTCGGCTGATGAAGGCAAGCATGCCATACGCCTTCTTCACCACCCTGTCTACCTGTGTTGCCACTTTCAGGGAACTATGTACTTGCACCCCAAGGTCTCTCTGCTCAACAACACTCCCCAGGGCTCTGCCATTCACTGTATATGTCCTGTCCTGGTTTAACTTCCCAAAATGCATCATTTCACACTTGTCTGCCTTAAATTCCATTTGCCAATCCCTCGTCCACTTTCCCACTTGATCGATATCCTGTTGTAACCTTAGACAACCTTCTTCACTGTCCACTATACCAGCAATTTTGGTGTCATCTGCAAACTTACTAATCATGCCCCCTACATCCAAGTCATTACTATGTATGACAAACAACAGAGGGCCCAGCACCGATCCTTGCGGTACACCACTGGTCACCGGCCTCCAATCTGAAAAACAACCCTCCACTACCACCCTCTGCCTCCGATCACCAAGCCAATTTTGTATCCAGTTGGCTAGCTCGCCCTGGATCTCATGTGTTCGAACTTCTGGACTAGTCTACCTTGTGGGACCTTGTCAAAGGCCTTACTGAAGTCCATGTAGACAACGTCCACCGACCTGCCCTCGTCAATCCTCTTGGTCACCTCCTCAAAAAATGCAAATCAAATTCGTGAGACATGATTTCCCACACACAAAGCCATGCTGATTATCCCTAATCAGACCTTGACTTTCCAAATGCATATAAATCCTGTCTCTCAGAATCCCTTCCAATAACCTTCCCACCACTGATGTAAGGCTCACCGGCCTGTAGTTCCCTGGCTTATCCCTGCTGCCCTTCTTAAATAAAGGCACAACATTAGCTATCCTCTAGTCTTCCGGTACCTCACCTGTGGCTAACGCTGATTCAAAAATTTCTGGAATTTGGCTGGAAAAAGCGCAGAATGGCTGGCATTGCGACAATACCACACAAGGAATTAATGCCTTCAGAAGATGATGGAAAGCGCAGAGAAATAAGAGTTGGATAATAAGTTCAATAATTATTCATATGTTTAACTGGTAATTTTGACAGCTAATGGATTTGTGTCTATATGTAAATTATGTGCTATTGATCGTAACAGAATGCTTTCTGAAACTTCTTGTGAGGAAACGTTAGTAATGGAAATCTGGTAGGCAGGTGATACAGAGCCTATAGCAGGTCCAAAATTAGCAACATATTGAGAGATTCAGATGTAATTAGTGAGGGCATTTAAGAATATAAGAAATAGGAGCAAGAGTAGGCCTTTTGGCCCTTTGGACCTGCTCAGCCAGTCAGTAAGATTATGGCTGATTGTCTACCCCAACTCCATCTACCTGCGTTATCCCCATATCCCTTAATTCCCTTAGGACCCAAAAACACTCAATGACTGAGCAACAGCTCTCTGTGATAGAGAATTCAAAAGATTCACAACCCTTTGAGTGAAGAAATTTGTCCCCATCTCAGTCCTAAATGGTCAGCCCCTTATTCTGAGTCTGTGACCACTTGTTTTAGATTCCCCAGCCAAGGGAAAGGTTTTCTCAGCATCTACCCTGTCAAGCCCCTTAAAAATTTTTATATGTTTCAATTAGATCACCTCTCATTCTTCTAAACTCCATGGAATATAGGCCTGGTCAACTCCCTCATTCCAAGAACTTATCTAGTGTACCTTTGTTATACTCACTCTGGGACAAGTATGTAAGGAGACCAGAACTGCACAGTATTCCCAAGTGTGACCTCACCACTGCCCAGTTTAACTGTAGTAAAACTTCTTTACTCTTATATTCCAATCCCTTTGTCACAAAAGCTAACATACCATTTTCCTTCCTAATTGCTTGCTGAACCTGCATGTTAACTTTGTGATTCATTTTAAGGACACCCAGGTCCCTCTGAATGCAAACATTTCCAAGTCTCTCACCATTCAAAAAAATGCAGATTTTTTTTTTTTACTTTTCCTACCAAAGTGGATAACTTCACATTTTCCCATATCGTATTCCATCTGCTATATTCCTTTCCACTCACCCAATCTGCAGCCTCTTTGCAACCTCATCACAGCTAACTTTCCACCTAACTTTGTATCGTCAGCAAACTTGGATACGTCATAATCAGTCCCCTCATCGGAGTCATTAATATAGTTTGTAAATGGCTGAAGCCTAAGTACTGATCCTCGTGGTACCCTGCAGGTTATAGCCTGCCAACCGGAAAATGTCCTGTTTATTGCTGCTGCTCTGTTTTCTGTCTATTAACCAATCCTCAAATTATGAACAAAGAACAAAGAAAATTACAGCACAGGAACAGGCCCTTCGGCCCTCCAAGCCTGCGCCGATCCAGATCCTCTATCTAAACATGTCGCCTATTTTCTAAGGGTCTGTATCTCTTTGCTTCCTGCCCATTCATGTATCTGTCTAGATACATCTTGAAAGACGCTATCGTGCCCGCGTCTACCACCTCCGCTGGCAACGTGTTCCAGGCACCCACCACCCTCTGCGTAAAGAACTTTCCACGCATATCCCCCCCTAAACTTTTCCCCTCTCACTTTGAACTCGTGCCCCCTAGTAATTGAATCCCCCACTCTGGGGGAAAAAGCTTCTTGCTATCTACCCTGTCTATACCTCTCATGATTTTGTACACCTCAATCAGGTCCCCCCTCAACCTCCGTCTTTCTAATGAAAATAATCCTAATCTACTCAAACTCTCTTCATAGCTAGCGCCCTCCATACCAGGCAACATCCTGGTGAACCTCCTCTGCACCCTCTCCAAAGCATCCACATCCTTTTGATAATGTGGCAACCAGAACTGCACGCAGTATTCCAAATGTGGCTGAACCAAAGTCTTATACAACTGTAACATGACCTGCCAACTCTTGTACTCAATACCCCGTCCGATGAAGGAAAGCATGCCGTATGCCTTCTTGACCACTCTATTGACCTGCGTTGCCACCTTCAGGGAACAATGGACCTGAACACCCAAATCTCTCTGTACATCAATTTTCCCCAGGACTTTTCCATTTATTGTATAGTTCACTCTTGAATTGGATCTTCCAAAATGCATCACCTCGCATTTGCCCTGATTGAACTCCATCTGCCATTTCTCTGCCCAACTCTCCAATCTATCTATATTCTGCTGTATTCTCTGACAGTCCCCTTCACTATCTGCTACTCCACCAATCTTAGTGTCGTCTGCAAACTTGTTAATCAGACCACCTATACTTTCCTCCAAATCATTTATGTATATCACAAACAACAGTGGTCCCAGCACGGATCCCTGTGGAATATCACTGGTCACACGTCTCCATTTTGAGAAACTCCCTTCCACTGCTACTCTCTGTCTCCTGTTGCCCAGCCAGTTCTTTATCCATCTAGCTAGTACACCGTGGATCCCATGCGACTTCACTTTCTCCATCA